>NC_066621.1:73617991-73945491 GCF_025201925.1 Gopherus flavomarginatus | reverse complement strand
CGCTTTAGTAATACGACTGGAAGGTGATGATTTTCATGGAAGGAAGGGAAGGATGACTCATGTTCCTTCAGGCCACGGGATGGATATGGGGCTGCTTCACTGAGGCTACTTCAGTCTAGTGAAGTAATTTTTGCAGCTGTAGCACTCCAGTGTGGGGTAGTGAATACAGGCAAAATAGACATGCATCTGAGGAAGTGGGTATTCACCCACGAAAGCTCATGCTCCAAAACGTCTGTTAGTCTATAAGGTGCCACAGGATTCTTTGCTGCTTAGGCAAAATAGGGTTGTCGAGTCTCCACGAATCAAAGGTTAATCTTTAATTATAGATTATGTCATGTGATGAAACCTTCAGGAACAGGTCCAACCAATTTGGTAACCCTAGCAAATAATCATGGCTCCCAAACAACTTGCCGGGGATCCCTAGAGAGCTGGATGTGCATACCCTCTCAGACCAACTGAAATCCTGCCCCCTCCAACTCAGCACAATTGTACCAGCTCCCTGCACCCCCTGAAGAGGCAAAATTTGGTCCACTGTGAGTAACTGCAGCCTGTTTCCATATGTAATTTCTAACATCCAGGGAATTTTGTGAGTAAACATTTTCCGGATTCCAGCTGAGGTTTCTATTTACCATTCTTTACATTTTACTGCCTCCATGACTGGAAATTTCTGACAGCTGTCTGCTTAAGAGCAAGTGGTAATCTCTCTTCTCCTCAGGCAAATTTGGCACCATGTTTATTTTCAGTATCATGTTTGTTATCATAGGACAAAAATCCTTGCATGTTATATTTGGCCGTCTACTGAGATGCTACGATCATCTTTCTTGGACCTGCGTGGGTAGAGTATTAAGTAACTTGCTCCATACTAATACAAACTAAGAGGAGCCCTGACCAACACAGTGTTGGTTGTCTAATAACTCAGGAGTTTTCATGTTGTTATGGTTCCAATATTAAGAACCTTTTTTCCACTGCAATGAAGAAAGAGGCTTTTTCTGTGATACAAAGGTTGTAGGCAATAAAATGTGACTGTAGATTAAGGTAAACATTTACTACAACGTGTATTCTTTTGTCTCCTTGTTTCTTGTTTAGATTGAAAACATAGATGCATGTCTGAGTTTCTTGGCTGCCAAAGGAATAAACATACAGGGTCTATCAGCAGAGGGTGAGTCAATCTGTCATTCCAAAATTTATCTTGTAATGAGGGACATTATATTTAGGTTTTTTTTCCTCCATTTAAAAAATATATACATCCAGGATAACTGGAGATTTAATAGGACTTGTGCTGTTGTGTTTTCCTCTCTTCTCCTCATCCACTGTATGAAAGGTAAGTAAAATACATGCTGGACTCAGTGCTGTTAACTCTTTTTTACTGTAAAAATAAACCATGGGAGGGAATTAAATTCATTCACTTTTTAAAAACAAAACATACACACACACCAAACAAACTAACCTTGCAGCTCTATTTCTAGAGTTCTAGGAATGACTCACTGAAAAAGCAAAGCCTGTGTATTTATGGTTGTGACAAAAGCAAACTGTATCTGAAATAGCAGCATGTGAAAAAAGTATAGAATTAAATAACTACAGAAAAATACATCTGTAGTCCTGTGATGCAAACATTTGCTCACATGCATAATTTTACAAGTGCAGTAGTCCCGTTGTGATTGAAAAATAAAGTTATGCATGTGTGTAAATGCGTGTAGGATTGGGGCCTATATTTTTTACCACATTAATGATTAATTGCATCATTGCTAAAGAATCATAGTTTTAATTTTAAATTGAAAACTGGACCATTAACAGTCATGACTTGACACTTTATGAAACTGGAAATGTTTTACCCAGTTTTCTTAAACAAATGTTTTATTAGTTATGTCCTGAAACAAAATTTTTTGTTGTTTTTTGTTGGATGTCTATTGAAAGTTGTCAAGTTACATTTTTTAGAAAGAAACTTCTGTTTTGCTGTTCTATTTATTTTTCTGTAGTATGTAAATTTTTACATTTGCCTCTGTAAGTGCATGTAACAATGAAATGAATTCAAATGTTACAAAATGAAACAAAAATAAAAAAATTAGATGCTACTCCCCCAGTTAATCAGTCCACCCATTGAAACCATTTGTCCCCAACCACATTACATTAATAACCACCTACCAGCATGTCATACATCAGGTTTCACCTTACTTTCACTTAAATATGTTTGAAAAAGCAAGCAGGTGCCAACAACCAGAGTAAGCAACAGTTAAGTTGGACTCTGAACATTTTAGGTTACACCTACCTCAGTATTTCCCAGAACAAGTAATCGGATTTGCAAGTTCAGGTGAGACGACTTTATGGGTTTAACTTCTCAAATAAGTTTGCTTGAAAGCTTGAGTTTGGGGAGCTGGTTACTTTTGCAAAGTTTTTGCATGTGTATGCGTAACTTAGTTACCTATGTACTTAAAGCTGTGATTTCTCCCTCTCTGCTCATGTTGCTGCCTAAAAAGCAAGGTGAATTTGATAGCCTGTCTGATCATGTGATTGACAATTCTTAAAGAGAAGGGCTGCCGGCCCTCTCAGGTGGAATAGAAAAGCTTTTCTCTCTTGGCTTTGACTGCCTGGTTGCCAACAACCAAAATCTCCTGGCTGTAAACATTAGTGTGCATAGCACTGGATGATTCCCAACTCTTCATGCCAAAAGAATAATTATATTCAGTTTCTAGCTGTCTCACACTCTTAATGAAAGACTAACTGATTACTGTACTTCAAGCATAAATATACTCAGTGGATGAGCAGTGACTACAAAATTCCCGGCTTCCTGCTACCAACAGAACCTGAGTGAGAAAGTTTAGAAACAAGATGCATTTCTTTTAATTTCTAAACAATTGGGACATTGACATTCCTCCCTTTTGGGGTTATACTGTGTTGTTACATACATTGATAATATGAGACACATACTTTGAAATAAATGTGTGTGAGAAGGAATTCCCCTTTAGGAGAAGTAGATTATCATCTGCAAAACACAGATGCCTTCCTGCAGCCTAAGGGTGTAAGAGGACAGCCAGTGTTGTTTAGAAGGAAGATCCTTAACATGAATGTGGTTTAACTAGAAGTATTTTTATGGTGAGTTTGGTACTCACAAACTACTAGTTCCACATTTGTTCCCCCCAAAAGTGGATTTTCAGTGGGGTGATAAATTACCTGAAATAATTGCTTCCTCTAAGCATAAAGTCATATTTAACGTCCATTTGTTTCAGTTTCAGGGTTTTCCACTGAAGTTTCTTTTCACAGCACTTTACATCTTATTAGACTCTGGCTGTGAACTTAAGACTCTTTTTTGACATGGTTGGATGGTAACCCCTGTAGCTTCAAGTCTGAAATGAAACAAACCATCTCCTATTGAAAATAAGTGATGTTGTTAAAATATACCCCAGATAATCCACAGGGGATGAAATATATGGGGAAACTGTTGTGTACATAGGTTTTCTGACTGTAAAGTACATTCAAGTAATTTAATAAAGATATAGCATCACCCAGTTTCTAGGCATAAGTGGCCAGCAACATTTGCAATGTCCACCAAATGCACCTTGCCCTACTACAGCATATTCAAATATGCCATATCGTAGGGCGGAGAGAGCTAGTGCAATTCCTACTTCAAACTAAAGATGCTCTTTTGAGATTCAGAAAAGATCTTAAAGGCCCCCTTTCTCCCTCTCAGTCACCTTCATTTCATTTGCACCCAGAACTTATTGTCTGGGGCTCTCCCTCATTGCAATACATGAGGATTTAACTTCCACTTTAAAAATGGTGTGGGTTTAAAAAAATAATAAGTTTATTCATCTTGATAATGATAATGTGCAGAAAGCAGGGCAGCAGACCATTAATACATGCAGTAGAATTCTGACAATATGAGAACAGTTGGCTCAATGTAAACAATCCTTTCCTACTGAGTGCCCTAAATTGGATTCAGACATAGGGAACAGAAGTCATCTTCCCCTCCTAGGAGAAGCTTTAAGATAATGGGCCAAATCGTGTCTCCCATTTTCACCCAAATAGTCCCCTTATAATCAAGGGCTACTCAATTGAGTGAAGTGAGTGGGATTCAGCCTAAAGCCTCTAAAAGTGGAAGCCCTGTATGTCCATATATGATGATAAAACAGAAAAGGCGAACCTGGCTGCTTCTGCACAATAAACTCCCGTTTTCAACCCGGATAAGAGAGACATTTCCATGGATGTTTCACCTTGTGTAACTTTGTCAATATGCTACAAAATCCCAGACAAACCAGCTGAGGTGATGAGAAAACTGTCTTGAGTAAAATTCTTTACTCAGCTAACCTTAGAGGTCCATAGGCTCTCCCACCAGATCACAAACCACTCTCAGCAGAGCCCATTCTCATGACATCTACTAATTCAGTATTTATATATGGTACCTTTCACAGTGACATAAGTCAGTCTCCAAAGGATACAACAGCGCAAACTTGATGGCAGCCAGGGGGATGCCACTAGTGGCTACTACAATAGTAGCGAAATGAATTACCTGTCTTACTCTTCCATGTAAGGGACTAAATATACTACTAAAAAGATTGAAGATTGACATTTTTGGACTTGAAAGCAACATTTAATTTAAACCTTACTCTGGGAGATGCATGTTAACCGTGACGGAAAGCAGTCATCTCATAAAAAACAAATAAAAACATTGAACCCGGTTAAACAATGACATAACCAAACAAGCCAGTAAAGTGTTGGGCGCAGGTTGCTAAGATCCCGTGGGTCAAATGCAAATAATTGTATTTACTCCCTTTGCAAATGTTCAGCCAGGAGGAAGTAGGAGTTTATAATCAGTTCAGAATGGAAATATAAACTGAAGCCTCCTCTGGATTGCTCTAGAGTGCATCCATTTTTTTCTACACCTTTACTATAAGAAGGAGGTTCACTATGACTGGAAGTGTAATTTGTACTCCTCAGTAAAGTAAAGCTACACTTATTTAAGTGGGCTCCAATGTAGGCACACTCTTATTACTTCTATTACCTTAGGAGCCCTAGCCATGGACCAGGACCCTGTTGTGGAAGGAACGTAGAAACATAGGACAAAGAGACAGTCCCTGCACCAAAGAGCTTACAAACTAAGACCTCAGCTAGTGTATGTTAACAAGGGCAAGTTTCTGTGGAGATGTGGAGGAGCTCTTGGCTTCTCTCTCCACTGCCATTTTTCCTCTAGTTACTCATCAGTTTGAGCTTTGTATGCATGCCTATGCTGTTCTCTGGACTGATGCAGGCCCAGTTTCTGGCTTGTTGGAATTCCAGCTCTCTACTTATTCTCACCACTTTCCAAATAGTGTTTCTAATTGCTAAGGCTTTGCAGATTACAGATGCTGTGTATGTGCAGTAGGAACTAATACTTTCTTTGTAGATAGCAGTTGCACCACCTGTGAATTAATAGATTAGCTGGATAGAGATCAACTGAGCAAATTGTGAAACCATAAAGTGATAAAAGGAAACATTTTACTAGTCTTCAGAACAACCACTATCTAATTTCGACCATGTCTATATTTTTTTGCCTTTGTACTGAAATTCATGCTTGTGTAGCTAAATTACTTTCAGCTCAACTGCAGCTTGTACTTTGCAAGCAATTTTTTCTTTCTCTTTGATTGACAAGAGTCCTAAGCAGAGTCTGTATTTCTGCTGAGTTGGTTTGAATTTATTGGAAATCTGTCAGTCCCACCTCTTCTTGGTAAATTAAACAATTTTCCTTCTTTCCCTATGGCTAAATCTCCTAATCCGAGAGGACTTTCTGCATATAGGAATATCACATCACTCTTGGCTACTTTCTAATGTTGTTCCCTGGGTGGGATTAATTTTTTCTAGAACACACACAACACCACTAAAAGGAAAGTGGTAGCAGCTGGCTTTCTGGATAGGCTCTGAGGAGTGTCCACCCATGAAATTTTTGGTCCCTCAGACCTATATTATATGCAGTTATAGTGAACCTTTTTTTTGATAGCGTCCCCTTTTGTTTTCTTTAATAGCCTATCTCAGCCTCACTTGTTGTTCTGGCTGAGAAGGGATGTAGTTGCCTTCAAAAACTTTTGGTGTTGGGCAGAGAAAGTTTCCTAAAAGTGATGTGAGCATCGTTCTCCCATGCCAAGGAGCTGCATGTGTTGCCTCTGCAAGAGGCCTACTCTCTGTCAACCCTTGCATTCAGAACTAATCTGTGCACCTGAATTCTGGTCCATTGTGTAGTGCTACAAAGTGCTCCTACTAAACCACCTGGCTAGCCTATTCTACTCATTGTAAATCTGTTCATTTTATTCTCATAGTGCTAGATGCTTTAGGGCACTGGAAAGAAAACTTTACTCAGTATTTTTTCTCCTTCATTCCTTCTTGGCTTCAGTTTTTTAGATTCCACATGTAGCAACTTTTTAACTCTTAACAGCTGCAGTATAGTCCTGAGATTTCATTCTAATTGTCCCAGACACTAACATTATCCCTATCCTGTTGATTTACTTCCTTGTTTTCTGTGGATTTTCCTGTTGCCTTGCCACTGAGTCTTGCATACTTTTGTGTCAAGAAAGAAAGTTTCTTGGGCAGCTTTTCAAAATTGGAAGTCAAAGCAGTAGGAGCAACAAAGAACAGCAGATGTCACTGCATGGAGATGTCCAATCTACGGATTGGGGGCTGGGTGGGTGGGGCTTCTTTTTTAAACCCTGCATTTCTCTGAAACCAGAACATCTGGCAATATTTGTTTAAAACTTAAAATATAAATAAAGAGCCCTTCTTTTTTCTGTGTGGCCAAAATGAAAATGATTGGGTTACATGCTCATGCTCTCATAACCCAGTATGTGTGTTTATACTGACGCAAAACAGAGAAGGGGAATTTGAAATGGAAGTAATTCAGATGGTACTCACTGGCAAAACACAGTGAGGCTGAAGTACTCTCTGTGTGCAAAGTCCAGTGACAAACTGCCAGATGAATTGCCTCAGTCCATCTTTTAAGATAAGAGAACCTGAAAGGCCTGTTTGAAATATTTTGCTTATTCTTATGCTCCCTATGCAGTTAATGGAAGTTTTTCTTTTACTTCAGTGGAAACACCATTGAGTCCAAAGTCTGTGGGTATAATTTTTCTTGTATCCTGTTTAGAAGATACATTTTGCTTAGACAAATGATAGACAATGTGAAAATATTGTCAAGGTATAGAAGAGGTTTTCTTTGTTCCTTGTTTTGCTTTTCATTGTTTTAAGGGTATATTTTTGTGTGGGTTCTTATTTTCTGTGTTTCTAAGACAATGTTAAAACCAGGTTTCTCTTCTGATTAACACAGCAGATGAGCATGCACTCACATATATCAAATTATACATTTAAAGGCAGGGCTGGTAGCACCACTTATTATTGAGGTTGCCTGACATCTCCTATTATAAGGTCCTGTTTTCAGTTGCTTATCACTTGCTATCATTTGAGCTGCTTATCACTTATCATTTGAGCTGAATTTTTCCTTCCTGAGTGTCTGTCTGCCTCAGGTTGAATTATTTTGAAATATTTTGCCAAAACAGTTCAGCTATATCTGAGAACAAGGTGGGGGGGAGGGGAATGTTGAATCAATGTTTAAAAAAAAATTCTGGCAACTTTCAGAGCCCCTATGGTGTGAAGCAGGAACTTGATATTTGGTAAGGTATGTCGTCTTCTGTTCCTGTGAAAACCAGCCCAAATTTGGTCAAGTTATAAGCCTTTAAAAAAATTGCTGTTTGCACATGCTCAGTAGAGGCTTCTTAGATTTTAGCAGCTATATTTCCACAAGATTCTGTCTACACTTGGGCTAAGAAGGACTTCCCTGCAATTGCAGATTGGGTGAGGTGTGGCACCTGTGCCCACAGAGCCCCCTCCTGCACTCTGAACCCCCAATTTCCGGACCCATCCCAGAGCCCACACCCCGTCCCACACCCCAACCCCCTGCCTCAGCCTGGAACCCCCTCCCACATTCTGAACCCCTTGGCCTCACCCCCAGCCTGGAGCCCCCTCCTGCCCCCTAAACCCCTCATCCCAGCCCCACCCCAGAGCCTGCACCCCCAGCCAGAGCCATCACCCCACTGCACCCCATCCCCCTGCCCTAGCCCAGAGCCCGTTCTGCACTCTGAACCCCTCATTTAAAAACACATAAAAGACAGCAAAATGGAGCACTCAAAAGTTAGGAAATAACAGTTTTAAAGTTGTCTGTGCAACCTTAATGTAGCCCCTTGGGCATATGCATTATGGTGCATAACCACATACTGTTTTTTCACCACAGGACCCTTGTTCGTGTGTGTGTGTGTGTGTGTGTGTGAGAGAGAGAGAGAATATGCAAGATAGAACATGTGACAATCAGAAACTTAAATGTTTACAAATTCACTGCTAATTTCTTCAGATGTGTTGTGGACACCAGGCCCTTATTGCCTTGTGAAAAGACCAGACTAGTAATTATCTAGTTTAAGTATAGCCACTAATATATGCACTAATTCTGTTTCTTAATTCAAGTATATTAGATTTTCATATTTGAAATAAATTAAACTGACATAATGAAAACAATGCAATTCTGTGTGACTGTGTGGTTCCTCCCCATCATGCACATTGAGGACTAGAACTTACAGCAAATCATTTGCAGCATGACGTTGCTACATTGCATTTGATTTTTGCATCTTAATTTTGGCTTAAAGGAATTCTTTATTAAAATGCACCAGTTCACAACATGTTTTTCATTTCTAATACATCCACTGCAATCACTGTAGGGGAGAAATAACTAATTTACTTTGTGGTTGATGCCCAATGTTAATCAACTGTGATACCAATTAGTTTTGCAGGAAGTCTGTCGTATCCTAAAGGAATTAAATTCAGGCAGTATTATGAACAGCTTGAATGCTGAAATAAGCCATTGTACGGTAAGAAAAGACTAAACTGGTAGTTGACAAGTGACTTTTAAAAAATTGCCTTACAGAAATCAGGAATGGGAATCTAAAGGCCATTCTAGGACTTTTCTTCAGCTTGTCTCGGTATAAGCAGCAGCAGCAGCAGCCACAGAAACAACATCCGCAGCACCATCCATCTCAGCAACCTCCAACAGTATTCCAGCAACCAGGGCCTCCATCCCAGTGTCCAGTTGGGGTGCAACAGCAACAGATGCCGGCTTCACTCCAAACTCAGTGCCAACAGCCCCAGCAAACTGCACATCATCAATTAAAAGCACAACCAGAAATGCAGTCAAGGTGGGATGTTTTCTATTTTTTTTTTTCTGTTTTAAGGCATTTCAGAAACAAAAACAGCCCCTATAGTAGTTTCTCCTTAGAACAGAAGGCATTTAGTGTCTCATCTTATCAGAAGGTGAAAGCTGCACAGCAATCGATTTCACACCCCTTGAAGTCAAACTAGAAGTAATAATGAAGTTCTGTCTGTGACAGCAATGTTCATTTATACAGGTTTAAAATGCCTGCTACATGAGTAAGCAGGATTTAGTTGTTTTTTTTTTTATTATTATTAAAGTGTGGTGGCTTTATTTCTTTTGCTTTATGCTGGCAAAGCATTTAATTAGGTGTACTTGTCAGGCAACAGCACAGTCATTTACACAAAACCAGGGATGGTGGCCTAGAGGACACTAACAAGATTAAGTCTGGACTTTTATATTAAATATATCTTTACAGGGATTCCACTAAGCATGGTGATTTGTGTCTTATATTTTTTTTTATTTTAAGATCCTTGCTGAAGCGTTTGGATAAAAACGAAAGAAATCTCCATTGAGAAATACCTTCACCTTTACTGTTGGTTCAAATCCAGCCTAAGTTTGTTATCGAAAAGTCATTACCAATCTGATAGCTTTTTCATGGCTCATAAGAAATGAGTTCGATGGTCTGACTCTGGTTGTCATTAGACAAATGTCCACATTACAACTGGCACCTTGTTGGCAATCCCCAAAAAGAGACCAGGCATTGAATGTACTGTGAGAATTAAGCTATCCTCTGATACTCAAAGATGGTCCTTCCAAGTTAGATTTCATGCACAAAAGTGGAGACAGTGCCCATGCTGTACCGATTCTGTGTACTTCCATCTATTGGACTGCATACCCCTGTAAGGGCGATGGGAGTAAAGTGAGCAGGATTTAGCACACTAAAGACATACTTGTACACCTCTTTTATCTCCTGTTCTAAATATATGGGCACTGATTTGTTTTCAGTATAACACTGCAAATCAGTTTGTAATTTTAAATTGAGTGCTACAGCAAGGCTAGTTTCCAAATACCAAAAACCGCACCAGAAGTATAAATCCTTAAGATGAGTCTGGCCAAGTGGGACAGTTGTCAAAGCTTGTTCCATTTTTGGTCTTTCAGCATAAACTGGGCTTTCTTTTTATTCAACAAAACAGGGATTTTTTTTTCTGTAATTGAACATAGCCATTTTTTGTAACAGTCATATGAAATCGTCATAAGCTTCAGTGCAGAATAATTACTGTAAAATAAAGCTGAGCAACAAGAACTTGTTTCTGTGATCCTTTCTCAACACTTGAACATTGGTCTGGTGCCTGCAAAGTAGTTTATGAATTGAATTAAAATCGAAGTAATTTAAAAAAAATCAGTCAAAACCAAACTTCTAACCTGAGGATTTGTGTATTGGGAGAGTTGTGAATTGACTGTAGCATGCATTAACGTTACCAATTCGTTCAGTTTCTTCAGACCATTGTATATAATAACAAGTTAGAAAGAAATGAATAATAAAACTTGACTTTGCAGTAACATACAAACCTGGTCTGTTTAGGCTAGTGCTGCACCTCAGTTCTGAATCTAACACACATTATAGAAAATGAATCAAGTCTGAGGAGTTATGCTGGGGGAGAAGCTCTTTGTCATGTGAAACGTATGGGAAAAATTCCCTTTTCTAAAATCATTGGCTCAGCTCAGTAGCGTTTTGTGAATGTTTCTTCTTTGCTCACTCTTTTTCTTCCGCTTTTTCTTTCCTGTCGTACAGTGCATCACCCAGGGACTCATCTCAAAGCAAAATCATCCGATTCACTCTCGGTCAGAAAAAGACTTCTAGGTTAGCACTTCTTCCTCTTCTGTGAAGCATGGATAATCCTCCTTTCAAGATTTCCAACTGCATGTTTAGGGTTCATCTTTAAATTATTTGTCTGATGGTTTGTAGCCAAGCATTTAGAATAGCTAAAATATACGCAGTATTAGAGAGCATCCCCTTGTGTTCTCTCTAATACTGCGTATATTTGGTCAACTTTTCTTTTGTTAATTAGGAGAGAGGGTAGAGTCACTCAGGTTCACAATCATGCTGGAAGGACATAACGAGAGGGAGCCCACAGGGATCAGTTCTGGGTCCCGTTCTATTCAATATCTTCATCAATGATTTAGATAATGGCATACAGAGTATACTTATAAGTTTGCGAACGATACCAAGCTGGGAGGGCTTGCAAATGATTTGGAGGACAGGATTAAAATTCAAAATGATCTGGACAAACTGCAGAAATGATCTGAAGTAAATAGGGTGAAATTAAATAAGAACAATTCAAATTACTCCGCTTAGGAAGGAACAGTCAGTTACACACGTACAAAATGGAAAATTACTGCCTAGAAAGGAGTGCAATAGTGCAATGCTGTTGCAAAAAGAGCGAACATAATTCTGGGATGTATTAGCAGGAATATTGTAAGCAAGACATGAGAAGTAATTCTTCCTCTCTACTCCATGCTGATTAGGCCTCAGCTGGAGTATTATGTCCAGTGCTGGGTGCCACATTTCAGGAAGGATGTGGACAAATTGGAGAGAGTCCAGAGAAGAGGAACAAAAATGATTAAAGGTCTAGAAAACATGATCTATGAGGGAAGATTAAAAAAAATTGGTTTGTTTAGTCTGGAAAAGAGAAGACGGAGAGGGGACATAACAGTTTTCAAGTACATAAAAGGTTGTTACAAGGAGAAAGGAAAAAATTGTTTTCTTAACCTCTGAGGATAGAACAAGAAGCAATGAGCTTAAACTGCAGTAAGGGAGGTTTAGGTTGGACATGAGGAAAAACTTCCTAACTGTCAGAGTAGTTGAGCTCTGGAATAGATTGCCTAGGGAGGCTGTGGAATCTCCATCATTGGAGATTTTTAAGAACAGGTTAGACAAACACCTGTCAGGAATGGCCTAGATAATACTTAGTCCTGCCATAAGTGTAGGGGACCAGACTAGATGACCTCTCCAGGTCCCTTCCAATCTTATGATTCTATGTTGGCAAGAAAATAATGGATCTTGGTCATTCTTGTGAGCTTTTCATTTTGAAAAGGGAAGGTTTGAAAAGTGAAGATTTACACAATTTGTGTACCAGTTATTCTTTTCATTTCTACACTGTTGAAATTACTAATGTCAGGACTAGTTTTCTCTTGGGTAATAAAAAATGGAACTTAGTCAAGTGTGTCAGATGAGACAAAACAAATATTTCATCACTGGTACTGGACTCCCTGTCGCCCTGTAGCAGAGAACAGCTAATCTCACTGAAAATGAGTAATAGGTGTTTCTGTCCATTTTGTCCTTAATCACAGCTTGACTTGAATGCTAACCGCTATGAGCAACCCCTCACAGCAGCACTTAAAAGGGCTGCTTTAATTATTACTAATACCTTTGGTATTAATCATAGACTTTCTTGTGATTAGTATTACTCTTGATATTACACCTCTACCCCGATATAACGCGACCTGATATAAAATGAATTCGGATATAACGCGGTAAAGCAGTGCTTGGGGGGGGTGGGCAGGGCTGCGCACTCCAGCAGATCAAAGCAAGTTTGATAAAACACGGTTTTGCCTATAATGCAGTAAGATTTTTTGGCTCCCGAGGACAGCGTTATATCAGGATAGAGGTGTAGTATGCTGTCATGTGCTTAATTAGGAATTCCACTGTAGTTCTGCTTTAACTATTGTAGTTTATTTGACATTTTTACTCATCTTGTGCACTAACCAGCAAATTGTATCCCTTTCTGTAATGTGGAAATGTAACCGCATTACTCCTGTCCTAAAATTTGGATTCACGTCCCCCACATTTTGTATTTTATTTGGTGAAGGGAAGGTCTCGGCATCAGAAAGATGTTTTATGCTAGAACCCATATTCTGAATCACCTTTTAAGTCTTATTGAGTCTCCCTACTCTGTTTCATGCCTAAGGCCTTGGCTACACTGGTGCTTTACAGCGCTGCAACTTTCTCGCTCAGGGGTGTGAAAAAACACCCCCCTGAGCGCAGCAAGTTACAGCGCTGTAAAGCCTCAGTGTAAACAGTGCCCCAGCGCTGGGAGCACGGCTCCCAGCACTGTAAGCTAATCCCCACAGGGAGGTGGAGTACCTGCAGCACTGGGAGAGCTCTCTCCCAGCACTGGCGCCGCTACCACACTCGCACTTCAAAGCGCTTCCGCAGGAGCACTCCCGCGGCAGTGCTGTACAGCTGCAAGTGTAGCCAAACCGTAACACTAACTTGACACCTGAGATGCATCAGGTTCACCCTCAGACATGGTTACAGTCTGAGTTAGTTCACATATTAGCTAGCTAAAGGTGCTGAAGAGCAATAACTGAGAGTGTTCTCTTAACTTTGTACCTGATCTCTGCTAACAAAAAACCAGCAGGTCCATTCTGAAACTAGATTTTTCCCTACAAAGGCTATGGCTACAGAGCTTACAGCTGTAGTGTTGCCATAGTCAAAGTAGCTATATTCACTTCCAAAGTGTCCTGGGCAAGTAAAAAGATATGTGCTTAAAACAAAATTAATCAGATAAACACACATCAGGAATCTGATGGAAGGATAAGTGCTTTGACAATATATCTGCTTCCTAAGTGTTTATTCTTACATGTATTCTCTATTTTATACATATTTATATAACTAGCAATTACAATAATGACTGAATTGACAACCTGTGCTCTCTGCTGGTCAATGCGTCTGTGCTGTCCCCTTCACTTTTCTGAGCAAACCATTTTGTTCCAATTCTTTACAGCACTACTGAGGACCGTTTAGGAAGAATAACTCTTTTCTCATCCACTAATCCTACCAGGAAAAAAAAAAAAGAGTAGGGAACGAATTCTAAAATAGTCCAGTAGCTCTATTGTGGGTGTTAGAACATAGTAGGTAACAATGTGGAGTGTTTGTTTAGAACAGACTGTTAAGTGATGTAGCCTGAAGGCTCTTCCTGCCTGCAAAAGACTGAATTCAACATCTATTAAATAGTATAGGCTCTGCATGAACTCTCTTGCCCTGCCAACTTCAAGGAAAAGATCAAAAATGGGACCGAGAGCCCTAAGTGTTCATGTTTCCCATCTTTTCTCCTCACCACCTTCTGCCTCTTCATTTGTAGCCTTCTTTTCAATAGATAAAGTATTTCAGGTTGTTCTAAGTTTAATTTGTCTTTGATCAATGCCATATATAATTTTCTAGCATCCCCTAGTGTTGAAACTGGCTGAGGTTCTTCATGAACAGTTGAGAACTTAAGGCGGTTGTCTGGGATACAACAAAGTAAACCTCAAAACCCATAATGTTATGTGCCAGAGGCTGTGGTAATGTGAATGTATAAATACAATATTTTTGTTTTTAGTGGTGCCCATATATTTTGTCCTCCTCTGAGCTTTGGAAGCAAGTGCATGCATGTGTTAACATTTATGCTTTTCCCTTTTTTATTTTTTCATTTCCCCTTCACTAATCTCTGAAGAGTTAGTTGATTATGAAAGCAGTGTTAAAGCCCCCCTCCCAACTTTCCAGTGCTAATGGTGGTATAGATGTAACAATGATTTTGCACATTGAATCCCCCATGGCAGTATTCCGTGAGTAAAGTTTTACTGCACTATGATAATAAGGGTTTCTGGATTAGGCTCATTGGTGGTACACTTCATTTAGGTCACAGTGATTTTATAGACAATTTTATTTTTTACTTACACTGAAAACAATAAAGGTTGAGAATAGCTCATGTCTTTCAATGTTGCCACCATACATGATTCTGGTTTTTAGCCTCAAAAATGAAGATGTCACACTACTTTCGAAGGTACTCGAAAGTCTCAACAATTCTCTACAGGTATGTACTTTGAGGGCATTATTTCATATTTTGTTTTTCCTGTATTTCATTTATTTAGATTCATAAAAATGTGCTGTACATATATGAAGACTCTGATTTTCAAGAGTGCCTCATCTGAAGGCATGAGAAGCCCATATCTTATTCAAATTCACTGAGAGTTGGTCATCTAACTCCATTGGGCTTTTTTTAAAAATACCAGCTACCCCTAAAAAATCACATCATAGAAGAAATCATTCCCATCATCCTATTCTAAAACCCAGATTTCCTCTCCCCAGAAAAAGCCTGATAAAGCAGATAAAGGCTGGATCAAAAGGGAAATGCATTCCAGTGAGGACCCTTTGTTGACAAAACATGACTATAAGCATCCTGCAGGGGGCTGTTCAGCTCCTCAAGCTCTTCAGCTGATCCCACTGCTGTGCTACTACATGGGGAGAGTAGTGATCTCCGAGGCAGCCAGAATTCAAACCTTAGAAGGTTTTGTAGATCCAAAAATAAACAATATTAACCTTCCATTGAAAATCAGTTGGTAGCCAGTTCAGTTCCCAGAGCACAAATGTAATGTGTTCCCTATAGAGAAATGCCAGTTGCTAAGCAACAGCCACATTTTTGCCCCATTGTCTGTTTCTGAATTGGATGTAGTCCTATGTAGAACGCATTTCAGCAGTCTAATTTAGGAACATAAGGCCAAATTTTTACACCAATTTTACAGCAGCACAAATCCATTGAATTCACTGGGGTTGCTTCTTGTTTACACTGGCATAAGGGAGACAAGATTAAGACCAAGGGCTATAGCACTGAAGAAAAATGATTGAGACCTGATTCTGCCACCTTAGATTGAGTAGTACTTCTAGTAGTCCCATTGAAACCAACCAGACTACTTGCCAAGTACTGTGCTAATCAACTTAGATAAGGGTGTCAGAACTGGGTTCTGAATGTTTTAAATCCGAAAATCACATCTTGGAATAATAGTACAATATCCAGTTCAAGGGGTTTTCCTGATGTAAAGCAATTCAAACTACTACTGTAGTCACTGTTATGTATATTTTTATCCAGGATATTTTTGTGGTAGCTTGGTTAAATTCCTTTAAAAACCCACAAAATTCTCTTGCCTTGCTCCATTTATTCTCGGATTACACATGGTTTTCAGTTGTCTTTTCCTGTTCCAAATTGGTGGTTTTTCTTATGAGTACGTTATCCTGTTTTGTTATTTTTCTTAACAGACTTCCAGGTCCCACCACGAGGGTATCTGCTGCAGGCAGCGAAACCAAAACTCGTGGGTCTATCAGTGCCAACAACCGGCGCAGCCAGAGCTTTAACAACTACGACAAATCTAAACCTGTTAATCCACAACCACCTCCATCAAATAGCAATGAAAAAGGTAGGTGCCATGAACCTTTTGTACTTCCTCAGATCTGCTTTGCTTTGGTTTTGTTCAGTGGAAATGAAGTACAACTGGAGCTCCAGAAGAGATGGAAACATCTCTCTGATATGTAGTCTGTTGCAAGTACAGGGTCAGATCCTAGGGCCCTTGCATAGCTTTCACTCAATCCTTCTGTAGCATACTTCCACTTAAACCAACAGCACTCCCTCTAGAAGGACTTAAAAACTGTGTCTGAGATCCTTTTCCCACTAAAGTTGGTAGGGTTGTTTGCTGTCAATTTCAGTGGAAATAGATAAAGTCACTGGGAGTGTGGCTGATAGGTATTTAACAAAAATAGGTGACCAAAAAAATGTGCCAGAAGGAAATACACTTGAATGAGTAAGCGGCAATCTCATGTATGCACAGGCATTTTTAAAACAAGACTGGGGAAAAGCTTAGTAAGAGTCAGAGTAGGTATCTGCATTTGAGACCGTCCCTCCCCAAAATTTGTTTTCCTTTTAAAACAGTCCCACTGCTAGAGATGTGCCTCTCTTTTTCCTATGGCCCTCTATGGTTCCATGCTTGCAAACTTGTCTTGAGGCCTGAGATAAAACTGATTGAAGTCAATGGGAATCTTTATATTGACTTCAGTGAGCTCTGGATCAGGCATTCTTCAGTGCATGCTGCATAGATGAGGATTTCTGTTAGCAGTTTGTTTTGAATTTACTATACATTTTCTTTGTTCCTAGCCTACTACAGTGCTTTGTCATCTTTGTTTCTGGATAAATTATCTTTCAAAATAATTCCAGCCACCAGTCCTTTATTTTTCTTGTTAACAGGCATCTCTAAGGTATCACAACATGTAACAAGCACTCATGCTTGATATCCCATTGTATTACCTTCTGAGCTTGCTGTATACATAATAGAGAAAAAGCATAATGCGAGGAGGCTCTCTCAGTGGTGTTAAACTTAAACTTGATAATGAAACAGTTTAGTACTAAATATGACTGTAGTGATTCATACCAGGCATTACGTTTCAGCATGAATTTAAATATGTTCCTCGTACTGAGGAACTGTAAATAAGTGTGCCTTTTATTTAACGACTGTATGATACAGCTCTTGCTTAATAGGTCAATACTAGTTTTAGGTAGAAAAGAAAAATATTCCTTCCTGTTCTTTAAGGTACTGATTCTTTTTCCTCTCCTGCTGCTGCAATTCCACCTCTCCTTTTTGGTTCTTCACTAGTCTTCCTGCTGTGTATCTTCCCACTGTGTCAGTTTAATTTTCATCTCGATCTTGGCAGCCTTTTACAAGAGGGAGATCAGAGGTTCATGTTGATACAATCTACAGCTCTGCTTCCTCCTGTGAACTCTTTCCCTATAGAAGGAGCTGAATGAGCTTCACTGATTTAGAATGTTTATAAACTTGGGGAGAGGGAAGTTACAATATTTTTAGATTTACTGTTTTCTTTGCATTCACTGAAATAAATTATCAATTGTTTGTTCAGTCACAAAACACTCAATTTCCTACTTTGTAACTAATTCCTTATAGATCACTGCAATATCAGTACTATCAAGACATCATCTTACTGCTACTAATTGTGCCATCCAAGATCCTACTTGCTCAGGTCCATCTAATAAGAGCAGACAGCAGTTAACAGCTTTGGGACTAAGGACTCATGGGCAACAATTCTGACCTCACTTAGGCCTGGTCTACACCTAAAACTTAGGTATCAGAGGGGTAGCCATGTTAGTCTGGATCTGTAA
The DNA here is from genome assembly GCF_025201925.1 of Gopherus flavomarginatus. Classification (NCBI taxonomy): domain Eukaryota; kingdom Metazoa; phylum Chordata; order Testudines; family Testudinidae; genus Gopherus; species Gopherus flavomarginatus. The sequence continues at coordinate 73,927,356 of NC_066621.1, read as the reverse complement.
AAGCAGCAAAGAGTCCTGTGGCACCTTATAGACTAACAGACGTTTTGGAGCATGAGCTTTCGTGGGTGAATACCCACTTTGGCATGCATCCAACGAAAGCTCATGCTCTAAAACGTCTGTCAGTCTATAAGGTGCCACAGGACTCTTTGCTACCTAAAACTTAGGTCAACCTAGCCATATTGCTCAGAGCTGTGCAACGTAGTTTGGTTGACTTAACCCCCACTGTAGATGCAGCCAGGTTGATGGAAGAATTCTGTCAACCTAGCTACTACCTCTCCGATAGGTGGAATATTAAATTGACAGAAAAAAACCTTCCATCTATGTAGGAAGCATCTACAATACGGTGGCATAGCTGAAGCTCCATAGCTATGCTGCTATAGTGTAGACATACTGTTATATAGGAATTAGATCCCATTAATCAGACAGGGCAGAATTAGGGCCATGGTTTTGATCTGTAGCTGTGCCAGTGATTCTCTGTGCCCTTGCGCTGATCATTAGAAGAGACACTTTCTAAATGGTAACTGTTTTGGGTGCCTCAATTTTGGGGTGCCTTTGTCATGATAAGGGTATGGCTCAGGCCCAAGAAGGGAATAAAATTCTTGTTTGCTGTTACAACATTAAACAGTTAAATGTGGTCCAGGGTTTCATATCAATTTATCACTGGCTTACTCCCGTTGAACCAACCACCAATAAAAATCTTTATAACCTTTTCTTAAAGACACAGAAGAAGAATAACAAACAGTTAAAGCATTTGAAGTGTAAAGTATTAAGTGAGGCTTTCATTTTAACAGTATTCCTTATTCTCTTTAGCTGTAAAAATTCTTTTATAGGGAAATCTGTTTGACAGTCTTTTAGATGGTATTAAATATCCTCTTGAGCAGGAAAAACAAAGTTTAGTTGAGATGGTTTGGAGCTACTGCTCTTCTTGAAGTCCAATCTTGAAGACAAAACAAGACAAATGCACACAAAAGGTTAGAGAAAAGACAGATAGTAAATGCAGCTCCTGATCTTTGGTGCTGATTTTCATTTGCAGCTTTGCTGCTGGAAAAACACAGGCCAAGCACATGGACTTATCAGATGCTCTGAGTCCTGGCATTAGGATGTTTATGATGTCACTTTTAGTTGCCTTTCTGGTTGTGGCTCACAGCAGTTTTACTAAGGTAGAGTTGTCTTGGCTGACTTAATCAGACTTTTATTATACAGAAGGCAGCAAGAGAAAGATAGGATGGAGAAGAAATAAGGTGAGGAATGAGAATAATACATGAGGCAGGAAGCCCAACTTTCAGGTTCCGTTCATTATTTAGCCTCAGCTGGTGGAGGTGGTAATGCCATTTGGTTTCCACTTTCTGGCTCAGTCTGGTTAAGGTGTCTTTCAGGATGAGGACAATAAAGGTACCAGCAGATGGAGGAGATGGTAACCATACCTGTAAAGTTTGCTCCCTCCATTTCATGTGTCCCTCTGCTCTCATTGGTGACTCATAGATAAGCAGTGTCCAAGAAGTGGTAGCAACCTCAGCACATTAAAATTAACCAGTCAAAACACATTTTGGTGCTTTCAGCTATAAACATTTCTCACATTTCTAAAGGTTTTTTTAATCTTCTTGTCATGACAACCTGGACTTTACTAGATTTTTTTTTAAAACAATCCAGTTTGTACCAGTCCATTTGTCTTCAGCTTCTGCTGATTTTTATAAACAATTTTATGTAATAGCCTGAGTTGGACTTTTGTTACCTTAGACAGCCTAGAGCCAACTCTGCACAGCATTTCAAGTTGGGCATCCAAAACTCAGGGGCCGCTTTTCAGAATATGGCCATTAACCTTTCTGTGTTGTATGTAGGGTAGCCTCAGAGGTTGGTCCAATAAAAGCTATTACCTCTCTAATCTTCCTATGTTTTAATTTCCCTATTCATAAAATGGGAATGATAATACTTCACTACCTCACGGGGATGCATTCCCTCCCTCCCAGTTTCTTCCGTTCGGCTTTCTTTCACACATACACTCTTGCCCTTTTCTCCCCTTCACTGTCCCCTTGGCCTCTTCCCTTCACTGTCCCCTCTGTTCACTTTTCTTCCCATTTAGCTTATCCCCTCCTAACTAAGCCCACCAAAACAAAATAAAATAAAAAATATGGAGCTAACATGTTTGCCACCACCACACTGTTCATGCTTCTTATGTGTTCTTCTCCTTTCCCTACGCTGTGTCTGTCTTGTCTATTTAGATCGTAAGCTGTTTAGGGTAGAGACTGCTTAATAGATGTTGAAATCCTTAGCTACAAGGCATTGTAGACATATAATTCATAAAATTCTGATAGTGGAAGAAGGAAAATGTTGAACTATTCCAAATGAGTCCTCCATATGTGAGCTTATTCTGCATAGCTTTTTCATTAGCTGACAAGTTAGCTATTGTTGTTATCATAATTTATCATAAAAAAACTGAGGAACCACCTGATCAGCATCCTATACAGCAAACAGGATAACATCAAAAAAGAGCTCTCCAACCTGGAGACTCTCATTAATAACCAAACTTCTATACAAACGGACTTCACTAGAATAAGACAGGAGATCTACATTACTCACTTCACCTCTCTTCAAAGGAAAAAGGACTGTAAGCTGTCTAAACTCCTACCTGCCACATGGGGCCACAACAGTGGTACCCCTAACCCACCCAGCAATATCGTCAATCTATCCAACTACACACTCAGCCCAGAAGAAAAGTCTGTCCTATCTCGGGGACTCTCTTTCTGCCCTGCCACCCCCACCAACATGATACAGTTCTGTGGCGATCTGGAAGCCTACTTTCGCCGTCTCCGACTCAAAGAATACTTCCAGGACAACACTGAACAGTGCACTGATACACGGGTGCCCTCCCACCAACAGCAGAAGAAAAAGAACTCCACATGGACTCCTCCTGAGGGTCGAAATGACAGCCTGGACCTATACATTGAATGCTTCCGCCGGCGTGCACAGGCAGAAATCGTGGAACAACAACATCGCTTGCCTCACAACCTAAGTCGTGCAGAACGCAATGCCATCCACAGCCTCAGAAACCACCCTGACATTATCATCAAAGAGGCTGATAAAGGAGGTGCCGTTGTCATCATGAACAGGTCTGACTATCAAAAGGAGGCAGCCAGACAACTCTCCAATACCAAATTCTACAGGCCACTTCCCTCAGATCCCACTGAGGAATACACTAAGAAACTACAGCATCTACTCAGGACACTCCCTACACTAACACCAGAAGAAATCAACATACCCCTAGAGCCCCGACCAGGGTTATTCTATCTACTACCCAAGATCCACAAACCCGGCAATCCTGGACGCCCCATCATCTCGGGCATTGGCACTCTCACTGAAGGACTGTCTGGATATATGGACTCTCTACTCAGACCCTATGCCACCAGCACTCCCAGCTATCTCCGCGACACCACTGATTTCCTGAGGAAACTACAATGCATTGGTGACCTCCCAGAAAACACCATCCTAGCCACCATGGATGTAGAGGCTCTCTACACAAACATCCCACACACAGATGGAATACAAGCTGTCAGGAACACTATCCCTGATGATGCCACAGCACAACTGGCTGCTGAGCTCTGTGCCTTTATACTTACACACAACTATTTCAAATTTGATGACAATATATATCTCCAGATCAGTGGCACTGCTATGGGCACCCGCATGGCCCCACAATATGCCAATATCTTCATGGCCGACCTGGAACAACGCTTCCTCAGCTCTCGTCCACTCACACCCCTTCTCTGTCTACGCTACATTGATGACATCTTCATCATCTGGACCCATGGGAAGGAGACTCTGGAAAAATTCCACCATGATTTCAACAGCTTCCACCCCACCATCAACCTCAGCCTGGATCAATCTACACGGGAGGTCCACTTTCTTGACACCACGGTGCAAATAAGTGATGGTCACATTAACACCACCCTATATCGAAAACCCACCGACCGCTATGCCTACCTTCATGCCTCCAGCTTCCATCCCGGGCACATCACACGATCCATTGTCTACAGCCAAGCACTGAGGTACAACCGCATCTGCTCTGACCCCTCAGACAGAGACCAACACCTACAAAATCTCCACCAAGCATTCTCAAAACTACAATACCCACACGAGGAAATAAGGACACAGATCAACAGAGCCAGACGTGTACCCAGAAGCCTCCTACTGCAAGACAAACCCAAGAGAGAAACCAACAGGACTCCACTGGCCATCACATACAGCCCCCAGCTAAAACCCCTCCAACGCATCATCAAGGATCTACAACCCATCCTGGACAATGATCCCACACTTTCACAGGCCTTGGGTGGCAGGCCAATCCTTGCCCACAGACAACCTGCCAACCTGAAACATATTCTCACCAGTAACTGCACACCACACCATAATAACTCTAGCTCAGGAACCAATCCATGCAACAAACCTCGATGCCAGCTCTGCCCACATATCTACACCAGCGACACCATCACAGGACCTAACCAGATCAGCCACACCATCACTGGTTCATTCACCTGCACATCCACCAATGTAATATACGCCATCATATGCCAGCAATGCCCCTCTGCTATGTACATCGGCCAAACTGGACAGTCTCTACGGAAAAGGATAAATGGACACAAATCAGACATTAGGAATGGCAATATACAAAAACCTGTAGGAGAGCACTTCAACCTCCCTGGCCACACTATAGCAGACCTTAAGGTGGCCATCCTGCAGCAAAAAAACTTCAGGACCAGACTTCAAAGAGAAACTGCTGAGCTTCAGTTCATCTGCAAATTTGACACCATCAGCTCAGGATTGAACAAAGACTGTGAATGGCTTGCCAATTACAGAACCAGTTTCTCCTCTCTTGGTTTTCACACCTCAACTGCTAGAACAGGGCCTCATCCTCCCTGATTGAACTGACCTCGTTATCTCTAGCTTGCTTGCTAGCACACATATATATACCTGCCCCTGGATATTTCCATTACATGCATCTGAGGAAGTGGGTATTCACCCACGAAAGCTCATGCTCCAAAACCTCTGTTAGTCTATAAGGTGCCACAGGATTCTTTGCTGCTTTTACATAATTTATTTGTAATGCAAAAGGCACAAGAAGCCACAATCAAATTTGGGCCCCATTGTGCTAGGCCTTGTGTATAAATATAAAAAGAAAGAGACACCTAAGGAGCTAACAAAACAGATGGATGAACAAAGGTCAGGTCTAGAGGTCTGCCTTTTCTAGCCCAGAGACATGAGTGCTGGAGATCGCATTCTTGATTCTGAAGGGAAGATTTGGATGATACCCTTTCCTCACTGAGCCATTCTCTCTTTGGATATTGTTAAATCAGCTCTGCCAGAGATTACATATCCCTGGTTCCCTAGGACTCATAAATTCTGAAGAACAATTTTTTACCTTTGGAATTAACCAAATTGGACCAAGAACAATATATTTTATGGTGTCCCAGGATAATACCCTGGGTTCCCTACAAGGAATATTCAGTATAGTTACAAGGAATGAAGTATTAACCTTCCGTTCATACTCACTTCATATACTAGCCCCCGACTCTGAATATATACTTCGCTTTGGCAACATAAATGGGGAGACTATATGGGTTGATGAGAATTTCCCCATTTCAGGAAAAGAATAGAGCCAACATAAGGGTCCCAGTTCTGCTCCCTTCCCCCCCCCCTTTACAATGGGCATTCCAGAGAAGATGGCGATGGGAGCAAGCTCATAGTATTGTGTTCTACCTATACAGCAACCTATAGCAGCCCAGGTAAACAAGAAAGACTTGTTCTTACTATGTTTTATGCTCTGCTCCAGTCCCAATGCAGGCAGCATATGGACTACACAAAGATGGCATAAAGCTGCCTTTGCCTACCCTCCACCAGGCCCACACCTTCTGTTCTGTCTTTCTCAGGAGATACTGCACAGAATCTGCCCCACTGGTTTTCTTTTCAAGGGCCTGATTCCAATTTATACTGAGGCTAGGGTGACCAGACTGCAAGTGTCAAAAATTGGGATGGGGGTGGGGGGTAATAGGAGCCTATAGAAGAAAAAGACCCCAAAATCGGGATTGTCCCTATAAAATCAGGACATTTGGTCACCCTAACTGAGGCCTCTATATGCCGCTCTAGCCTTGTAAAGTGCCTTAAAGTTAATGGAAATGTAATTTACCACCACTTTATGGCCTCTTTACACTGCTCTGAGTGTGTAAAGGGGTCATGGGGAAATGAGAAGAAAACCTCAAGTGACTTCACTTTCTCTTTTGATTATGGTTATGAGATAGCATTCTTTGAGAAAACAAGTTGCCCTTCTTCTTTGTAACTATGCACACACATGCATACCCTTCTCACGCTATCAAGGTTGCGGTACATTTGTGTAAGAGTCCCTTGCTAAAATATTAGTAGTGTAGCACTGGCATGGAATACGATGTCATAACTGTTAAATTCGAACCACATTCAAAATACAAAGGTTAATAAAACATGTACGTTATAAACAGAGCTTTAATTTTGTTTTTAACTCCTTAGTTGTTCACTATGCTGATATTCCCTAATACCATTCAGGTGAGGGTGGCAGTTGAGTTCTAGGGCAGGAGCTTTCACCATGCATTCAGCTCTAAGTGGCATTGGTGTTGCTGGCTCTGAAAGACCCACTCTGCATCATGAAGGAGCCTTTCAAGGGGAAGATAAATTAAAACCTTGAATGTTATAAATACATGGCATTCACTATTTGAAAAATAGCTGGCTTTAGCTAAGAAAGGTATACTCCTGCTTCAATGTAATTGAAGCAAATCCCCTTGTAATAAAGGTAGTTTTGTGACCTGCCATCTCGAGCACACACATAAAAAGTTGGTTGAATAAATACTGTTTCCCTGGCACTTATGAAACATGCCTTTTCATTTTGTTGTTTGGAAGGCTGCATCAGTCCCAGACAAGGGGGAATAGAAAATGAATCAGCAAGTAAGGTATTCTTGATGAATACTGTAACAGGAATGGAAAATGGCCATTGGAGGCTTCCTTACTGTGTTCATGTGATAAATATTTCCATTTGGCTTCCTCACGCCTTTTATAACTAAGGTGCCAAATGTGCATGATTTAAATTTAATTTCAAGGATCATTTAGTGTAGCTTTTTAAGATGGAACAGACGATAGCTTTATGGATGGTGCAAAGACTGCTTATATGTGTGGTGGCTCCTCAGAAATGCCAAGCTCAATGTTCTCTCTCAGATAATGCTCAGTTGAATGACATTTACTGAAATTGTGTCCCCTCGCTAAGTTAGTAATTTAACAGTATTCATTAGCTTGAGTTTGCGTCTCAGAGCTCTATAATGGAATTTGCATCTATGGCGTTTTAAAGACGTATGTAGCCTGTTAGGATTGAGCGATTTTATTTGCAAGGTCACTCTAGTCTGATGCAATCAAGCCTGTGGATCAGTGGGACAGCTAAACTGGCATCCCTAATAAAGTCACTGCACCAATACACTTCAAACTGAATTATAGTTCAATGATTTTAATATCAAAACATTTCACCCTCTTGCAGTTGAGATGGCAGTCCTGCCCCCCATGGGTTCTAGTCTCCTCTTGGTTATGTGTGCATAACTTCCATTGACATTAGTGATAATTTTGAGTAGGAGGTGACTAGAGCACTGGTCCAACATACCTGTGGTTCTTCATGCTGACTTGTTTCTTTTCATTAAATAGTATTTTTCCTCACTCCCACCCACCATCAAATCGTTTGACTGAGCTTCACTGATCTTAACAATATTATCCCAAATGCAGTTATAGTAGGGCCCAAATCTCAACTCTCAATGGCGTCAAGGGAGAATGCTTAGCACTGTATAGGAGGCACTCAGAACCTTCACATCAGGAGCTAGATGAGAAAAGACTGCATTTAACAGAGAAAATGCTTATATGTCAAAAAGTGTACAGTAATTTATCTTGGTAAATCAATTTTCAGGTATTTTAGAGGGCAAATTATTCTTTACTTAATGATTTAGCTATCTTTTCTGTAGGTGACATTAACCCTGACAATCTGAGCAGGGCCAGCTCTAGACACCAGCATTCCAAGCATGTAGTTTTTGGCGGCACTTCTCAAGGGGCGGCATTCCGGCCCTTTGGGGGCAGCTCTTTTCAAGGGGTGGCACTCTGTTGGCTTTTTTTTGCTTCAGCGGCAGCACTCCAGCTTCTTTTTTTTCCTGCTTCGGGCAGCAAAAAACCTGAAGCTGGCCCTGGATCTGAGTTACAAACATTTGGCTATTTTCTATCTAGAAAATTTTATATACAGTGTATGGATCAGGATGTTTTAATTGTTTTAATGTCATAACAGTGAAATGTGGCTGGTAATCTTATAACTATTTGCAATTAATCCAAGAATTTGGTGGAGCCAGTTGGTTTCATAGTTTCATATTTTCCACATGTGGACTCAATTGGAGAGTATAGTAAAACTGAACTCAAGTGTGGTTCTGGAGACATTTGAAGTCTTAATAAAATGAGGGGTTCATGACAGAATTTTGGTTTTGATAAGAATTTGAGTATTTAATAAACTATATAGGGGTTGGAAAACAGGATTTACCTGTCGTTCTGAAATAATGTCAGTTATCTTCCAATCCATTGTAATATCTCATGCCAAGCAGATCCCACTGTACTAGATAGATTATCTGTTTAAGGCGTAGGAAAGTTAAGAGGAATAAGTGTTCCTAGCACCCTCCACCTAAAAGTGACTGATAATAAAGGTGTATGATAGATAAATTTTATTACCTCTGTATATGTCATAGTAACAAGTAATGTTTTGGACAGCAGTGCAAGAACTCTTGGTTTTCAGTTTTAGACTAACAATTCACTTTTGTCATGTAACAATTATAGTTCAGCTAATATTTATAAAGTTTTAACCCTTGAACTACACCTGCTATTCTATCTACTGTCCTTTGTTGAAATAATGAATAAACTGGGCAAGTTCAAGACCACAACAGGAACATTTCTCTTGGACACAAGGGATGGGAGATTAGGGCTTGCTAATATTTTACAGTATGCCCCCTACTTCATTGCGTGTTTGTGGAATGGGGAAGGGAGAAAGGGAAGTCTGCTTTAAGAGGTCCTAGGCTTGGAGGGACATTTGGGACACGTGATGACTTTATGGTATAAATAGGCCTCAGGGTAATACATTTATATTGTTTATTATTAAGTATGTTTGTAAATTGTGCCTTTTAGTAATCTATGGTGGTTTTCTCCCAGATGTAAATAGTCTTGTTAGTCAATTGTCTGTGTCTTGTGGCAATGAAAATGAATTAACTGAAGCAGAATACGTCTGAAATGAAAAGGACAGTAAATAGAGCATAGAGGAGTAGCTGGCTACAGGAAAAATAAATAACTCTAAATTTTGAGGAGAGTTCCCATTAATCAATAAAATTGTACAGATGTTTTTTTTAAAGACTTAGGGAAAGTCTCCTTTCATTTAAAGTCTGAACAGCTTGCAAGAAAAGAAACAAGGCGGTGATAAGGAGTTAAATATAGGTGTTATCCCTCATGACCAGGGCTGTTGCAAGGATATTTCGAGCCCTAGGCAAAACTTCCACCTTTCGCCCCCACCCCTCGGGCCTAGGGATTCAGGGCCGTCCCTAGCTGTTTTGGTTCCCTATGCAGCCCCCCACACAGGGAGGCTGTGTGGGGACCCAGGCCTCCATGGGGCGGGAGCTGGCCCCAGGCCTCTGCAGGAGGTGGGGGTGACCCAAGACCAGGGCCGTCCTTAGGATTTATGGTGCCCTAGGCGGGATTATTAAACTGGTGCCCGTGTGCCTGACTTGCTCTGAGCAACACAAACATAAGCTTACAGTATTGGAAAACTTGCCACATGCATGTTATTAAAACCAATTTAACTTAATGAAGCACACTGTCATGCTGATGGACTAGCACTAAAGAAGTAGCACGATAGAAAAAATTCTGATTTGACAGAATGATGCAAATAATATAATTCTTTTTAAATTTGTCAACATTTTCTTGGAAATGTATATGAAGAGGTATTGAACCAAGGATTTGTTTTTAATTAAAAGCAATCTTTCTGGCTTTTTTGGCTGCAAAATCAGTAGTGCCATCGTATGACAAAGACAAAGTGATGTCTTGTTCGACTGCAAGAATAGCAAGACCAGTCAAGTGTTCCTGACTCATTGTAGAGCGGAGATAGTTTTTAATGAGCTTTAGTTTTGAGACACTCCATTCTCCTGATGCTACTGTTACAGGAATTGTCAGTAGAATACGAGTGGCAATGTACTCATTAGGATATATATATATATATATTCAACAAGTTTGCTGGTATGAATAAACTGTACAATGTCCATCATTGATTTTGCATGTGGCAACATTGATGACAGTGTACTCAATTCTTTGTACAGTTCAAGTCCATTTAAATCAAAACTATCACCGTGCTTCAGGAGGCTCTCTAGGTTCTTGCACTTTGTCATTAGTTGCTCTTTTTTTCCTATTTCGTTGAATTTAGTCCCACTCAGCCTGCTGCCAGCTGAGTGAATGGAACCCCAGGCGGACAGTGGGTTGAGTGGCTTAGCCAGGGTCTCAGCTGCTGGCCTCCTTAGCCCGCTGCCAGCCTGGGGTTCCTTGGGGGTCCCAGGCCAGCAGTGGGTGCTGAGTGGGGCCAGTGGCCAGGACCCCAGCTGGCAATGGGGCAGCAGCCGGAACCCCAGAGCATCAAAAATCAGCTAGCATGTCACCTTTGGCACGTGTGCCGTAGGTTGCCGACCCCTGCTCTTTACCAGTGGTTCCCAAACTAGGATTCACGAATCCCTGGGGGTTCGCAGAACATTACAAGGGGTTCGCCAGAAAAATTTCACTAATGGTGACCAGGCATTGGCGACAGCAGGTGGGACCCCGTTGCAGGGCAGACACCGCAAGCCCCAGGGAGAGAGGGGCCGGGCAATTTGGGCTGGCAGCCCGAGTTCCGGTGGTCAGCAAGGGTGTTGGCAGCCTGAACCCCAGTGCTCTGACCGGGGCTGGCAGTCGGAGTAACAGGAAGATTGGGGCTGGGCAGTTGAGGCTGGCAGCCTGAGCCCTGCCCCTGTCAGCAGGGCAGCCGGCAGCCCGAACCCCAGCCTGAGCACCAGGAAGAGCGGGGTGGGCAGTTGGGGCACCCATCACACTGAGGAAATGTAAACTTAAATCCCTGAAAATATTCATTTTTAGGAGGGGATTCATGACATTTCACAATTTAGTGAAAGGGGTTTGCGGGATGTTAAAGTTTGGGAACCCTGCTCTATACACTAGTAAGGAGATGAGCATATTATAGTTGTTGGAGGGCTCTATTTAGCAGTAACAGGGCTATAGGAAAGTCAGTCAACATTTTTTTTTCTCTGATGAAAACTGGCCCACTCCCTTCCCCATACCAAACTTGTCACAAATAATTGTCAACAACTTAATATTCTGTTTTTTGCTAAGATATAGATTTTTTTTTAATTGAAATTGAATTCAGGATTGTTAGCAAGCATTTTTGGCAAACAAATTTGTTAAATGACAATCTAAATGGCAACACAGTACTGCTTTCATGCTTGGCTCACGCCCATCCTGCTGGTCCAACAGCTGCAGTAGAGGAGGAGATAGGTGGAAAACTGCAGGACCCCAAAATCCACCTCTTGGGGTGCAGAGTGGCAACAGCAGCAGCAAACCCTCAAGTCCAGTCACACGCCAATAGGCACCTTCGCCAGCCCAACGGACCATGGTAAAGTTAGCACAGCATCTGATCTCAGGGACGGTGCACCCCTGGAGCCACAGCAGCTCATCTTCCCCTGTGCAGCTCCGCCCGGGGGAGAGAAGCGCTTCCCAGCTAGGGTGACCAGATCCAGATGTTCTGATTTTATAGGACCAGTCCCGATATTTGGGACTTTGTCTTATATAGGCAACAGGAGTCTATATAAGAAAAAGACCCCAAAATTGGGACTGTCCCTATAAAAGTGGGACATCTGCTCACCCTCCCCCAACCCCGTGTCCTGATTTTTTGCACATGCTATTTGGCTATCCCCAGCCGAGCCCTGTGCGACCATTCAAATCCTGGCTGCCTGTCAAGAAAGTGAGTTACTTTCACTTTCATTCCTCAGTAGGCAGCCAGGGAGGGGAGGGGGGAGATAGGGGTGCTCCGTGGGGGGATGGAGAAATGTGGGGTGCTCCATGGGGTAGGGGGGAGAAGAATGGATGTTATGGGGACAACAAAGGATACTGCCAGAGCCACCGAGCCTGCCTCACCTCACACTGGGGGGAAAGAGTCACATTCACGGGTGAGTTCCTTCCCCCACCCCTGCCCAGAGACCCCAGGAGCCAATTCCCTCTCTCAGACTGTGCTGCATTAAGCTCTCTCTAGGACCCAGCAGCCCCGCTCTTACATGCTCCACTGTTTCCCATTTGTCCGGGCTCCTGGCAGAGCGGTGCCCCCAGACCTAGTGGTGCCCTAGGCAGCTGCCTATTCTGCCTATGGCTAAGGACGGCCGTGCCCAAGACCTCTGTGAGGGACGGGGGGAAGGGGGCTGGCCACTTCCTGTGGGAAGTGGAGAGACCCGGCCCCAGCCTGCTCTGCTCCCCTGGCTCCCAGGCTTGGAGGGGGAGGAACCACCACCACCACCCCCTGCACTCGCCAGCAGCGTGGCTGGGAGCCAGGGGAGCAGAGCAGGTTGGGGCCTGGTCGCTCCACTTACCATGCGGTGAGTGCAGGGTCAGGCCTGGCTGCAGTCTTCAGGGGAGTGGGGGTGGGGCTGAGGCGGAGCAGGGGCGGGAAGAAGTGGGGTTGGGGCAGAGTAGAGGCAGGGCCATGGGGAAGAGCCGGGGAGCCCCCCTGTGGCAACTCCCAGCCCTACAGCACCTCCCCCACGACAGCTCCCCACCCCCCTCCGCCTGGGGAACCGCCCCCCCCACGGCAGCTCCCCGCCCCAGCTCACTTCCCCTGACCAGGCTGGTGCTGCTCCACTTCTCCTGCCTCCCAGGCTTGCGGTGCCAATCAGCTGTTTGGTGCGGCAAGCCTGGGAGGGGAGAAGAAATAGAGCGGGGGTGGCATGCTCAGGGGAGAAGGCAGAGTGGAGGTGAGCTGGGGCGGGGAGCGGTTCCCCTGCATGCCTCCCTGCCGTTACTTGCTGTAGGCAGCCCTCCCTGCGCCTCCCTGCACCAGCTCACCTCCACTCCACCAACTCCCCTGACTGTGTTTTTAGGCGCCCCCAACCACTTGGCGCCCTAGGCGGCCACCTAGTTCACCTAGTGGTTGCACCAGGCCAGCTCGCGACCCAGCTGTCCCATACGGCGTGAAACAAGTATACAACTGTTATGTTTTAATCTTCATTTTCAAATACCACTGCTGTAACAAGAAAAAAGCTAAGTCTTTGGCAGTACTTCACAGTATATAAAAGTGAAGCCAGACTCTTCCTGAAGTTTATAGATCAGTTCAATACAAAGATTGGCCAATTTGGCGTAACATGTTAAACACAAGTAAATATGAGAAAGAAAAGAGATGCACTCATTTTTTCCCTAGTGACAGACCCTCTGTATAACCGTTCAGCAGCCACAATATTCAATTTAATATTTGCAAACAGTAATCCTACATTTTTAAAGAAAATTAAAATAATGCAGACTTCATTGGGGGTTTCGTTCATAATTCATTGTTCTGTTTGATTTTTATTTTACCTTTTCTTTTATTTATATATAATATGTATCCTTTTCCCCAAAAGTGTAAAATAGCTATGCAGCCAAGTTTTCAAATGTGGCCACTGAGCTTGGATGCTCCAAGTTTTGAATGCTCAGTTTGAGATACAGATGACCTGAATATTCAGAGGTGCTGAACACTTGTGGCTCCTATTGACTTCAGCTGGGACTTTTGGATGCGCAGCACTTTTGAAAATCGGACCTAACGTGTCTCAGGTAGGACATCCAAAAATGGAGAGAACCAAAATGAGTGGTTACTAATGAAAATTTGGCCAGAGTCATAAAAGGCATCACTTCAAGCATGCTGAGCACCTGAAACTTTTATTAACCGCCTACTGAATTGTAGAATCAGAACTTCCTATCATCAGGCCTATAATCTCCCATACTTCACAAACCACGGTACACATTTCAGTACATTGTATTAGTTATCAGGAGGGTAGCCGTGTTAGTCTGTGTCCACAAAAACAATGAGAAGTCCGGTGGCACCTTAAAGACCAACAGATTTATTTGGGCATACGCTTTCATGTGTATAAAACCCACTTCTTCAGATCCATGCATCTTTAAGGTGCCACTGACTCCTCACTGTTTTTATTGTATTAGTTGACTCTCTACTGTATCTCTGTCACTAAGCCACACCAATCCATTCTTTTCATAGTAACTTTATGTACTAAAGTAAAAGATGGGGAAAAATCAAGAGGAGACTAGGAAAACAAGAAGGGAACAGAAAAAAGCAAATTATAGGCCTTAGTATCTGTGATATAAGAAAATGTGTGATGGCTGGTGTTCAGGCCTTCAAAGTTTTTATTAGAACAGTCTGAAAATGTACAGCAATAAAACTTTTCTGTAGCTTCCCCACCTATTACCCCTATCCCTGTATGTACATATTATACATATCAAAAGCCTTGGAAGGGAGTGTGGGGGGCGCATCAATTCTGCAGTCTGTATGTGGAGATTTATGTCCAGAACTCCATTCATATTAATGGCAATTCAATGCACAAATTTTCCCCGCAACACTTTGATAATATGACCTTCTGTGCTAAGATGTTTCATTCATTTTCATGATGATTAGCCATTTATAATAGCAATAGCATTCTGGGCAGTGCAATTTGATGTAAATTATTACTCTTTTGGGTTGTTAAAGGCTCTTTTAATAATAATAAAGAAAGGAACAGGCCTCTAATTACAGCTTGAGGTTGTGAAGAAATGAACTATTCAAGCTTGTGATTTCTGATGTCACCAGAGCCCCTCATGTAATTAAAGCTTTGTAATTCACATCTGAATTGTCAATTGTCATTTAGTCCATGTATATATAAACATATTCCTGTCTGGTTTACTTTTATGTGCTTTTACAAGTAAGACTAAACTACAGCATAAATAACAACTGACACTGAACAATGTCACTGCTGAACTCATCTTAATTATCCAAAACACTTCTAAGTAGTCCAAACAAATGTAGGAGTCTTACATTCATATGCCTGCTCTGTGAATCATTGGGGAGTGGATATCTTGGAGATCCCTCATAGTCCTATCCCCTGTGGCTATTTCACAGACATGATCTCTAAACAAATAAACAATTACCTTAATCTGAAATCTAATTTGCATATGCAATATTCAGTGGAGAAACATTTTCTTTCTCCTTTGTACTGGAGGAGCAGAACTTAGCCCCTGGGCAGAAATGCTATTGAAATTCACAAATACATATGAATTGAGTAATGGGCCTGTTATGTCAGGTTCTCTCCTTCATACAGCATAGGGGTTCACAAAGCCATTCAGCATTGGAATGTTGAAAGCAATGCATCAGGTGCTCAGTCCTGCAAGATGCTGGGCACTTTTACTAGGTGCTGAGTGCTCTCATTCTCCCACTTTCTTCATTGCGTTTCAAGGACACTGAGCACTTCAGAAGAGGGCTTTGAATCTTGCAGGATCAGGCCCTCAAAGCATATGATGGCAATCCTGTATGTGACTGCTCTGTTCCCCTGTCCCCCACAACTGAAAATTGCGCTAAACATAATGTAAAGATGTAGTAAACACTGATGTCTTTGTGTTCCAGCTATTTTCCATGGGTTCCTAGGTAATACTGTAAGTGGTATAATCCCAATGCTTAATTTGTGCCAGTGCTTCCCAGGACTGAGCCTCTAGGCTTAGCATTTCATAGCCCTGGCATCTCTGGGCTTGCTGCATCATTTATGAATGTAAAAAAATTGCTTGAGACCCAGTACCTGATTGTTTGATCCCAGTAGGTCAATCCAGCTTTCTTTACAAATATTGCTTTTTAAAAAAAATAAACCTGCAGAGGGCAGTAGAAGTCTATGGGAATAAAATTGTACTCTAGATTTTCTTGCAGTATAAATGTGAGGTAAAATAATAGTAAAAAGCAAATGCTGTTAAAGAAAAATCTAGGAAGTTTACTCTGTATTCTCAAGGCCAAAAAAGATTTATATTTATATATATATAAATAAAGAAGGAAACTCAAATACTGTTTGGTTCCTAGTGGACAGGTGTGCAGATCAGATGATGATGATAATTATTATTTCATATCTTCAAAATAGTCTAAAAGCATAATGAATTCATCATTTAATTGTAAACACTGTCACACTTAATCTTAGCACCCCTGTTAGGAATCTCATGGAAGAGGCCCAAAGACAGAATTACTACAGTGACTAAACTACCATTTCAGCTCCGTAAGTGGGAGTTATCCCAGGTGCAACTAAGGCAATAGGGTCGGATTTTTGTGGGCCCCCTTGAGGAATGAAGATTCCAGGGGCAAGAGCACTCTGGGCAAGGTGGATTTGATTTAAATCACTAGTCAGGAAGACTAGAAAACCATGATTAAATCAACATAAAAGTGCGTTCTTGTTGGTTATAACCTTAATACATATTCTTCACAATTCAGAGATAGATGTAGATTTCATTTTTAGAAGGTACATGCTATACATTTTGAAACAGTGATTTATTTTGAAAGCTTTTCAGATGAGTTTTACAGCTGTATCAGAAAATGAATAATTGTTTGGTTATTTCATTTACTAAAGATAATTGAAGCAGATATTTATGAAGTCATTGGGAGGTGAACTATCTTCAGTTCAACAGGTTAATCATTAATATTTGGAGGATTTTCTTGCCAGGCTGTATTATGAGGAGAACATCACCAGACAGACACTTAAATTGTTTTATTTAACTAAAACAACAACATTAAGTATCCTGGATTTTTTTCTTCAACAGCAAACATAATATTTTAACAAAAAAGCATATTTCCTTCACTTCTCACGTTTATCTCCAGACTTCTCTTTGTCCAGATCTATTCTGCCCCAACAATCTTCTATTCATTGAACTTTTTGAAACTTTTCACTTTTAAAGAGAGGTAAGGGATTTGTGTACACAAATTTGCAGAGGGACAATAGAGTTGAGGTCTGTTATTTCTCATCTCTATATATTATTTATTTATTTATTTTAAAGCTTTTTTTGCTGTTAACAAGCATGTTACCTCTGGAGACACAAATCCAAAAGTCTGAGAACTGTAAAACTAAGTATTTCTGATGGTATCTTCTAGACTGAGCACTAAGTCTCATTGGGTAGATAGAAAGATTAACCTAAATAATCTATACAGAAGCCTGTGGAACTCCATAAGAGTGGGTCCCTAATCCAGGAACTATTAGAACTCATTTACAAAACTTTTCTTAAACATTACATGAATATATTCTCATACTATAGAATTAGAATTTATAATCCCTGTTCCATGATTAAATATAATGTATCTTAATTAAAACTATCTTTTAGGTAGGTCTTTCCCTCAAAAATCCGATTTAAATTAAAAAAAAATCTTTTTTGTTAAGTCATTGATTTTTATCCACCCTGACAGCAGGGCATGGTTTGGGGGAAGGACTGGTCCCCAGCTGGAGCAAGGCAGGGGCCGGGGGGCAAGAACACAATAGGGCATGGGGGTGGGGGATTAGTACCTGCTGACTGGAGCATGGCAGGTGCCAGGGGCAAAAGCACAGCACAGTGGGGCGGGAGCTAGAGTTGGTCCCTGGAGCAAGGAAGAGGCCGGGGTAAACTGCAAGCGCAGCAGGGCTGGGGAGGCGGTAAACAGGATTCCCCCTGACCACATAGAGCAGGTACCTACAGTCTCCCTGGTTCTAGCTCATTCTCTTCATCTCTCTCTGCACTGAGCTGAGGGTGGAGGTACACTGAGCACAGGGCTGGGGGTGCAGGGTCTGACTAGGAGCTAGGGGGCTGAGGGTTGGGGCAGGAGGTTGAGGTGTGGAACACTTACTTGGGGCAGCTCCCATTTGGTGCTCAAGGTGCAGGAGCTCCCGTTTGGTGCTCAGGGTGGGGATGTGGGGAGGGGTGCAGGAGTCAGGGCATGGGATGTGGGGGCGGCTGGGTGTGAGTGGGGGATGCAGAAGTCAGGGCAGGGGGCTGAAGGAGTGTGAGGGGGGTGCAGGAGTCAGGGCAGAGGGCTGGGGGTGTGGACTGGGATCATGGGGTTTGCTTCCAGCCCCCTGCCCTAAGCGACTCATGGCAGGGGGTTGGAGGGGGTATACCCTGATTCCACTCCCTTCCGCAAGGCCCCACCTCTGCCTCTTCTCCACCTCCTTCCCCCACCTCCTTCCCCCAACAGGTGAGCGCGCTGCAGCTCTGCTCCTCCCCCTCCCTCATGTGGGCGAACAGCTGTTCCGTGGTGGGGAAAATGCTGGGAGGGGAAGGGGCAGGAACACAGCACGTTAGGAGGGAAGAGGTGGGGGAGGAGGGAGCATGGCTGCTGGCGGAGCCTTCCTTGCTGCCGCAGGAGCCAATAGAACGAAGCTTCTGCCCCTGCAGGAGATAGTGGTGAACGGGGGGGTGGGGGGCGGGGAGTGGGGAAGAGCAAGCCAGGGCTGGGCCCCTTTGGAACGTGGGCCTGGCACCAGTGGCGCTGTGGTAAATCCGGTAGTGCTAAGGCATATTTGTGGGGAAAGCTGTTGCTCTTACTGCTTGTGTTGTATCTCTTCTATGGAGAGAGTAGTTTCCTCTCCAAAGCTTCCATTCAGCATATATCATTTGGGGAAAAAACATTGTTTTAAAAAGATGCTCAGTTTCTTAGCACATATTTACTATATATTTATATAAACTAAAGTAGTTTTTGGGAAACGGACTAAATCTGGCTGCTCTGCAGATGATGCGCAGAGAGAAAGAAAGATAGATTTCATATCTAGGAGTGTTCAGGATAGATCAGAATTCTGTGGAGTGAGATTTTGCAGCAGTAAGGGACTAGATTCTCCTTTGCTTTTGTGATAGGCAAAATCCTGATCCTCTTTATCTTTTTAACTTTAGGTTTTAAGAAGTGTGAAATTATCACACTTTAAAAATCTGTAAACAGTGTCTCCCTTAAAAAAAAAGAAAACAAAAGATAAAGTATGAAGAAAATAATATAACATTTTAAAAGACATTTTCCAATGTTCAGGTCTTTAGAAATGCCACTTTCTTTGCTCTATTGCATCAACCTTGTCTGTGTTTTATAAAATGGACTGATAGTCATCTAGCAAAAGCACACTAAGGAAAGGTGACCTTCAGTCTGCTAATCAGATAGTTCCCATAGTATGTTTGTTTGCCAAGCACTTTATTTGCACATACCTAATTATTAGCAGGTACAGGTAAATGGTCAGAGATGTATTGCCATTGAGACAAATTTCAGAGGCTAAATGCATTCTTGCTTTGATATCTAAGGTCTTCCAAAATGGAAAACACACATCTTTATTTATACTTCTATTATTAAGAACAAGAGAATATGTGACACAGAATACAAGGGGCATAAAATCCATAAATCCAGTGAATGACTGTATAGTGTGTTTGTATAATTCTGCTTAATTGAATTAGACATTGGCAACAGGCAAAGCACCAAAAGTTCTTGTTTTCCACAATTTAGTTATCAGGTAGCCCCCAAATTATAATGACGTAGGGACAAAAGGCGCTGGGGGGGGAGGCAGAATTTACACGGCAAATCTGGGTTCTTGTTTTTTTACCCAAATGCCCTGTAGTCTCAGCAACAAAAAATTCTAAATTTGAAGCCATACTAATTTAAAAAAATAAATAAATAAAAGAGAGAGAGATTGACAAATTAGGAAAGGATTCAGAAAAAAAGCTGCAAGAATGATTAATGGTCTGGAAAAGGCGCCTTTATAGCGAGAGATTTAAGAAGTTCAGACTATGTAGTTTGTCCAAGAGAAGGTTAAAAGGTTTGATCACAATCTAAAAGTACCTATGTGGTAAAGGGATTTTTGATAGTAGAGGGCTATTTAAACTATCAGAAAAGGCATAACAATATTCACCAGATATTTTGTCTTCTAAGATTGCAAGCTCATGGGGGAGAGGACCTTATCTACTTCATGTTCTGTACTGTCTCAAGGACTTTTTCCATAATCAGCAAACTCATAATAATAAAAAATAGAACCAAAAAGCAAGATATCTATTTCCCCAAGTGGTATATGTGACTTTACCATGTAAGTCAAGTAATTGCAATAAAATCTGTTGTGAAAAGTATATCCTCATATTTATTCTCCCCATATATATTAGTGTTCTGTTCAGGATTATGATTGTGACACTGAAGGATTCTTCCTTCTGCCTGGGTAGCAGCACTCATAACTTCCCAGCATAAGAGAGTTAAGGAGGCAGATTCAAATCTTGTGACATTTGGCCAACTTGACTCAGGGCAAAAAACAAGTAGACTGGCTGGCTAAAAAGTAAGACAGAGCTACTGAAGATAGGATTATGGTCAGCCTATTCAAGGATTCAGCCCCTTGCCCCCCAAAATGTTTTCTTTTAAACTTTATAGTTGAGGTTACATTATATCAATGAATATAGCTCTATTAAACTGTAAGTAATATGACAGACTTTAAAAAAAATCAAACCCACCTGTGCCTTTTTTATCAGATGAAATACAGGTTATAGGCTGTCGTTTCACTGTTGGTGAATGTACCAGTATGGTATGTACCCAGCTTTCAGAGCATTTTCAGAAATTGTATATATTGATTATTATTTTCCTGCTTAAAAGGGTTTATATAAATGTAGTTTATCTTTCTTAATATCACCTTGCCATGTTGCTGATGGCTGTTTCATATTAAAGAAACAAGCATAAAAACAGGAAGAGAAAAAAAATATGTATCACAAGCAGATATTGCTAAATTATCTCTTTAGGCCTTAACTGGAAGTCCTGCTCACTGTTTTTGCTAATTCTGGTAATTTCCCAGGCAGTTGATAGTGGTAGCGTGTAGGGTGACCAAATGTCCTGATTTTATAGGGACAATCCTGATATTTGGGGTTTTGTCTTATATAGGCTCCTATTACCGCCTACCCCTGTCCTAATTTTTCACACTTGCTGTCTGGTCACCCTAGTAGTGTGGCTGAGTTTGGACAAAGTTAAAATCAAAGCAGGACCTCTGGATTTGGTCCTTTAAGCAGGTCCGGCTCTACTGTTTTCGCCACCCTAAGCAGCGCTCCGAATTGCCGCTGCGGATGGCGGGGGCAGTCCCTGTGCTGTTAGGGTGGCACGCGCGTTTCCATGGCGGCAGCAATTCAGCATTAGCTTCTGTCTTCAGCCGGAAGACAGAAGCTGCACTGCCACGGACAGCTGAACATAGAAGCTGCTGCTGAATTGCCGCCACCGCACACGGACTGCCCCCGGCCCTGCCTTTAAGGCCTGGTCTACACTACGCGCTTAAACCGATTTTAGCAGCGTTAAACCGATTTAATGCTGTACCCATCCACACTATGAGGCCCTTTATATCGATATAAAGGGCTCTTTAAATCGGTTTCTGTACTTCTCCCCAACGAGAGGAGTAGCACTAAAATCGGTATTACCATATCGGATTAGGGTTAGTGTGGCCGCAAATCGACGGTATTGGCCTCTGGGCGGTATCCCACAGTGCATCAGTGTGACCGCTCTGGACAGCAATCTCAACTCGGATGCAGTGGCCAGGTAAACAGGAAAAGCCCTGTGAAATTTTGATTTTCATTTCCTGTTTGCCCAGCGTGGAGCTGTGATCAGCACGGGTGGCGATGCAGTCCCAAATCCAAAAAGAGCTCCAGCATGGACCGTGTGGGAGATACTGGATCTGATCGCTGTATGGGGAAACAAATCTGTTCTATCAAAGCTCCGTTACAGAAGACGAAATGCCAAAGCATTTGAAAAAAAAATCTGCAGGGTACCCAGTGCTGCGTGACAAGCGTAATGGGAAGCCAGAGACTCAAATGGACGCTCATGGAGGGTGGGAGGGGGAACTGAGGACTCCAGCTATCCCACAGTCCCCAGCAGCCTCCAAAAAGTATTTGCATTCTTGGTTGAGCTCCCAATGCTTGTAGGTTCAAACACATTGTCCAGCGTGGTTCAGGGTATAGCTCGTCAATTTACTCCTTCCCCCCACGTGAAAGAAAAGGGAAAGAAATCGTTTCTTGACTTTTTTCAGTGTCACCCTATGTCTACTGAATGCTGGTGGTAGACGTGATGCTGCAGCAGTGAAGAGCAGTATCCGCTCTTCTCCCCTCCCCGGTGGCAGATGGTACAATATGACTGCTATCCGTCGTCACCATCAGCCCGTGCTTGATAACTGCTGAATACCCATGGCTGGCCTCAGGGGTGCCTGGGTAAAAATAGGAATGATTCCTGGTCATTCCCAGTAAATGGGACAGAACGGCTGGTAACTGTACTCATCATAGCAACTGGGGGCTGAGCTCCCTCAGTCCCCTCCCTTTCCTGTGTGAAGAAAAGATTCTGTACTGCCTGGACTATCATAGCAGCAGCATGCTGTGCTCCTCTCCTCCACACCGCTTAATGTCCTGCCTGGACTGTCATAGCACCGGGAGGCTGCCTCCCCCTCATTTTATCTCACTAACAAGTCACTGTTTGTTGTTCCTGCATTCTTTATAACTTCATGACACAAATGGGGGGGACACTGCCACGGTAGCCCAGGAAGGTTGGGGGAGGAGGGAAGAAATGGGTGGGGTTGTTGCAGGAGCACCCCTTGTGAATGGCATGTAGCTCATCATTTCTGCTGGATCTGACACGGAGGAGCTGTGCTATCTGATACACTGGTTCTCTAGTACACTTGCCCCATATTCTAGGCAGGACTGACTCTATTTTTAGAAACCATAAAGGAGGGATTGACTCGGGGAGTCATTCCCAGTTTTGCTTTTGCGCCCCCAGCCGATCTCAGCCAGGGGCACCCATGATAGCAGCAGACAGCACAGAAGGACAGATAACCGTCATCTCATTGCCAATTACACTGGCAGCAGACGGTACAGAGCGACTGGTAAGCATCTCTGCTATCATGCAAAAGCAAATGAATGCTGCTGTGTAGCGTTAGAGTATCGCCTCTGTCCGCGGCATCCAGTACACATACAGTGACTGTAAAAAAAAAAAAAAAAAAAAAAACTGAACGGGCTCCATGGTTGCCGTGCTATGGCATCTGCCAGGGCAATCCAGGGAAAAAGGGCGTGAAATGATTGTCTGCCGTTGCTTTCCCAGAGGAAGGAATGACTGACAACATTTACCCAGAACCACCTGCGACAATGATTTTTGCCCCATCAGCCACTGGGCTCTCAACCCAGAATTCTAAGGGGCAGGGGAGACTGCGGGAACTATGGGATAGCTACGGAATAGCTACCCACAGTGTAACACTCCAGAAATGGATTCTAGCCTCGGACCATGGACGTGCACCACCGAATTAATGTGCTTAGTGTGGGCGCATGCACTCGACTTTATACAGTCTGTTTTATAAAACCGGTTTATGTAAAATCGGAATTATCCCGTAGTGTAGACGTACCCTAAGTGTGGCATGCTGTACAGAACATATATTTTTAGACTTTTTGTTTTGTTAGACTATTTTCTGCATTACTTTAAACTATCATTACCTTTGTCCTGAGTAAACCAAAATTTTTAGAGGCTCATCAGGATCGTTTGTCAGTTACTCTGATCTCCTGATTAGTGTAACAAAGGGAAGCTATTTACAGCACCACGATGTAGCTGCTGCTTTTAAATAAATAAATAATCACCCTTAAAATTCTATGTCCTTCCTATTCTGTGTCACAAAAATCATTCCAATGTTGGTTGATTTTATAAGTCTTAAACAGATGTATGCATTTTGAGATCATTACATTTACCAACATGTTGAACTTGTTTGGCTCATCTATACTAAATAGTCGAAGACTTTCAGGAGAGTTAGTTTGTACAAGTAGTTCAAGTTAACTTACATTTGTTGCAATTCACTATCCCAAAAAAAATCTTCTGTTAAGTCAGTGAGCGTAACTTACTGTTTTAAATAGGTATGTTATTAAATTCATATAGAAATGTGAAATTGAAAAGCCTGATATTTCAACCAATGACCCTTACATAGTATGTTACTGTGATTTCTAAATGAGAACTCTGATATACTTTAATTGATCCTGAAAAGTCAGTGACCCTTTTTTAACAAACTGCCATATCATCACTGAAATTGATTTTTAACTGTGCCAAATTCAGTAGCATCCAGTCCAACTCTGTGAGGAATGGAGTGAGGGTGGAGGGAGAGGTGGAGTGGGAAAGTCTCTCTATCCTAGAGAACATCAGAAAGATTAACAGTTCATTAGAGACTGAAAATTAAATAGAGGATCTTGAGGTGAAGAAAAGATCATCCTCATTATCAATCAACACAACATGAGCAAGAAGAAAACTGGAAAGAACTTTTATAGGATGAAACATTTGGTTCGTGCAACAAATAGCAGTAAGTTAAAGTATTTTTTTCTCAAATCCAACATCCATGTTCAGTAGTCTTTGCTGTTTACATTTTTGACATGGTTTTGAGCTTTTTCTTTCTTTGTAAGATTCATATGAATCTAATGTTTATGTTCAGAGGTTGAAGGAGCACCCTTTTGCACGTGCTAATTAATGCTAACAACTGCAATAGTGGGTAGAGATTTTAAAAGGAAAGCATATGTACATGAGGTTAAAAATTAAGTTATAAATTGGCTATACTTTTGAGTTCGCTTTGTAATGAAAATGTTTAGCTTCAATAAAATGGGAATATCTCCATGCTTGGAACTTGACAAATTTTAGCAGTTTCACTGTGTTAAAATTTTTTTTTGAGGTGCTGCATGTAGGGCAGGTGGCAAAAAATCTCAGGCCACAGGTATACTGTTTAATACAAAAATGCTTTTTAAAATAAACAATATATTGCACATAGAGAAAACACAAAATTTTACCTTCTTTCTTAAAAAAAGCCCCAACAAACTATTTTAGAATAATTGTCTGTAACTCTTTCACGCTTGATTTGAAAGTTACTTCTGACTGATGACCTACCTGTCCAAATCAAATTGCTGATCAAAGCAGTTTAAGTGACTGGTCTTGACAAATCCATAATTTCAGTGGTACAGATGTAAAATTACTGGCATTTTTCTTCAGTTGTGCTATGTGTGTTAACAGAAACCAGAAGTGGTGAATAATCCTAACCTGTTTTCTGTATTATAATTTATGTTGAAAGCATTTGATAAATGTTTGTTATGTCCAATTTGATCCTCAGTACAATATGACTGACATGTCTTGACCGAAAACTTGTTTGTGTATGTATGTGTTCTAGTTTGAATGATCTGTTTGTCTGATGCTGGAGATTTTTTCTGGGAAGCCTGTCATTTTTTTAAATTTAACTAAAAGAGGTATAAAATCTTCAGAACGTATTTATTCCTGGTGTTGCTTGTTGATCCTTTGCATTTATATCATAGAATTTGCTTGGGTTCATGCAGTTATTGGCATTTGTTTAAAGGTATAGGCCATATTCTGTGACCATTACCCAAAACTAGATTGAAAGGAATTATGCCCCAGAAACACCCATCTGTATCAAAATTTCTCTAGATTTCCTCTTTTCCACAGAGCAGAGGGAGCATGCTGTGTTAGTCTTTTACCAGTTGCAACTTTATCTCCATCTTTCTTCCAGCCAGCTGCACTAGCCAATGCATGGGAGTGGGGGTGTGGCTTCATCTGCTGTTCATCTCCCCCCAGCCTACTCCCACAGTCCCCGCCCTTCTTCGCCCTGTATCCTGACCCAAGATCCAGGTTGGTCTTATGCAGCTGAGTTGCAAGGAAAGCCGTTATTCCCCTGTATGGAGAATGGTCATGAGCTAGCTCTGTTTTTACTTTGTCATTCCTCAGGCAAAACTCTCATTGACTTTAGTAAAAATTTGCCTGAGTGAGGGCTGCATAACAAGGTCCACAGGATTTGGCTCATATGGGTTTGTGTGTTACAAACAGTAACTAATGAATGTTATAGGAGTTTGTTTTTAAATACAATTTACTCCTGTGATTTTAGGGGCAAATTTCATAGTATTTTTCATGGATAGTCAGTGTAGATTTAGTTATTTGATTTCCATTGGTTTTAATTACAGTCAAACAGCTGAAGTATCAAGGCTTCTCTTGGGAAACATACTCCTTAGTGCCTATGGGATCACCCTTCCATGTGCACAGCATCTTTAATAGCAGCAGTGGCTCACATTCTTGTGTCTCTGTTTATAAGCCTGCGTTCCCTTTACAAAAAGGAACAGAATAGATTGGATTGGGTTAGTAAAAGTTGACTCAGTAGTGCTTGACAGTTGTTTAGAAATAACTTTATGTACTTAAGAGTCTCTCAGCAATAATGGATCCCCCAAAATGTAGCAAATTGCTGTACACTTCTGTATCTGCTACCAGGCTAGGACACACATGGTACTGCCATTTTGGTCTGCACAAAGAGTAAAATTTCTCCCTGGAAAATGGTAAGAACTTTTTTGCAAGATTTTGATAAAATCACCACAACTTTGCAGCATATATTCCCAGATCAAAAACGGTGAGGAGAGCTCACTGACTCCTGTCATAAGAACGAGGAGTACTTCTGGTCTCTAAGATACCACAAGTACTCCTAGTTCTTTTTGCTGATACAGACTGACACAGCTACTAGGCAGAATCCTCATAAGGTTATCTCCCAAGGCTGATTAGTTACCTCAGCAAATACCTATATTAGTGCTATACTAATGGCATTGATAGATACAGTCCTGAGAGATTGCATCCCCTCATCTATTAAAAAGCCCTGATTTAGTCCCTGGCATTCTTC
This sequence comes from Gopherus flavomarginatus, assembly GCF_025201925.1. Lineage (NCBI taxonomy): Eukaryota > Metazoa > Chordata > Testudines > Testudinidae > Gopherus > Gopherus flavomarginatus. The sequence continues at coordinate 73,900,591 of NC_066621.1, read as the reverse complement.
TGCCAAACTTTAGAAAGTAGTTTGACAGCAAGCAGTTTCATCCAGGCGCCAGTGGTTTTGCTGCTCTGCTCAGTTCAAGCAGTTAGAAGTAACATAGAAATTGACAAGGGCCTTTACAATGTTAAGTAGTGATCTGAAGGTGACAAGCTGGTGGCAACTTCACCTGAGCTTCTCTGTCTTTTGGGTGCGTCAGGAGAAATGGCCAAAGCAGCAGTATTTTTGCAATGAAAAAGCACCTCATACCATTCTGAGGCCATGGCTACACTGGTGCTTTACAGCGCTGCAACTTTGGCTCTCAGGGGTGTGAAAAAAACACCCCCCTGAGTGCTGCAAGATACAGCACTGTAAAGCCTCTGTCATAAACAGATAAGTAAGAGTTAATAGAACAAAAGTGCTTCATATCTCTTTTGCCTGGAAAGGGTTAACAAGAACAGTGAGCCTGGCTGTCACCTGACCAGAGGACCAATCAGGGGACAGGATACTTTCAAATCTTGAGGGAGGGAAGTTTGTGTGTGTGCTGTTAGATTTTGGTGGTTGTTCACTCTGGGGGCTCAGAGGGACCAGATGTGCAACCAGGTTTCTCTCCAATCTCTCCGATACAGGCTCTTATAAGTTTCAGAATAGTGAGTACTAGGTAGATAAGGCAAGTTAGGCTTATGGTTGTTTTCGTTATTTGCAAATGTGTATTTGGTTGGAAGGAGTTCAAATGTGTATTTGGCTGGAAGGAGTTCAAATTTGTATTTTGCTGAAAAGGATTTTAATTTGTACTTGTATACTTAGGCTGAGAGGGTATTCCCAGTGTCTATAGCTGAAAGACCCTGTAACATATTCCATCTTAAATTTACAAAGATAATTTTTACTGTTTTTTCTTTCTTTAATTAAAAGTTTTTCTTGTTTAAGAACCTGATTTTTTTTTTATTCTGTTGAGACCCCAGGGGACTGGGTCTGGATTCACCAGGGAATTGGTGGGAAGAAAGGAGGGAAGGGGGAGAGAAAGGTTAATTTCTCTCTGTGTTAGGATTACTTTCTCTCTCGGAGAGTCTGGGAGGGGGAAAGAGAAGGAAGGGAGGAAGGTGAATTTTCCTCTCTGTTTTAAGATTCAAGGAGTTTGAATCACAGTGATCTTCCAGGGTAACCCAGGGAGGGGAAGCCTGGGAGAGGCAACGGTGAGGGAAAGGGTTTACTTTCCTTGTGTTAAGATCCAGAGGGACTGGGTCTTGGGGTTCCCCGGGCAAGGTTTTGGGAGGACCAGAGTGTACCAGGCACTGGAATTCCTGGTTGGTGGCAGCGCTACAAGTATTAAGCTGGTAACTGAGCTTAGAGGAATTCATGCTGGTACCCCATCTTTTGGATGCTAAGGTTCAGAGTGGGGAATTATACCATGACAGCCTCAGTGAAACAGTGCCGCAGCACTGGGAGCGCGGCTCCTAGCGCTGCAAGCTACACCCGTAGAGGATGTGGCGTACGTGCAGCGCTGGGAGAGCTCTCTCCCAGCGCTGGCGCTGCGACCACACTCACACTTCAAAGCGCTGCCGCGGCAGCGCTTTGAAGTTTCAAGTGTAGCCATACCCTCAATTCTGTCTGTTAAAGCTTACTTGGTGTACTAGGAAATCCCTATATTCTAATTCTTATATTCAGGCTTCTGATTAGAGCAAATCTAATGTAATAGTGGTGAAGCATTAAAATGCATCTTAAGGAGCTGTCACGGAGTCACCGGGCGATGCTCTGGAACTGCTCCCCACAAAGCCAGTCAAGACTTTGGGGAGCCTCCTCTCCCTTGGAGCAGACATGTTCAGGGCAAGAAGCTCACACGTCTTCACCTCCTGGGTCTCTCCTTGGATCATTTAGCATCCTCTGCCCCTCCGTGCGCTTCCCACAGCGAGCCTGCCCTAGCGGGGTCCTGGGGACGCCGCGGGGTCCTGCACCCCCACTTTGCAGTCAGACATTGACTCTCAGCCAGCCAGTAAAACAGAGGTTTATTTGATGACAGGGACAGGGTCTAAAACAGAGATTGTAGATACAGCGAACCGGACCCGTTGGCCGGGTCCATTCTAGGGGGGCAGTGAGCCAGACCCCCATGCCTGCACTTCACCCTTTGTCCCCAGCCTGCTCCAGACTCCAAACCCCCCTCCAGCCCCTCCTCTCTGTTCAGTCCCTTTCCCGGGCCAGGAGGTCACCTGATCTCTTTGTCTCCAACACCTTCAGTTGACACCTTTGCAGAGGAGGGGCCCAGGCCATCAGTTGCTAGGAGACAGAGTGCCAAGCATTTTGGTGCACTGGCCCTTTGCTCTGTAGCAATCACACACCCTTATTCCACCACCTAGATTCTTAAGAACTGCACAGGAGACACTGAGGCACCAACACAGTATTCAGAGAAAACATTAAGAACATTCCCAGTTCGCCACAGGAGCCTGGAAAGGAGTTTTGCCTACAGTGTATATACATTTCTAATGCTCAGTTAAGCTTCAAATTTCTTGGTTAGCCTAGAATCTTACTCTACAACATTTCATTGTGAATCCTTTTAATTATTTATTTATTGGTTTCAGAGTAGCAGCCGTGTTAATCTGTATCTGCAAAAAGAAAATGAGTACTTGTGGCACCTTAGAGACTAACAAATTTATTTCAGCATAAGCCCACGAACGCTTATACTCAAATAAAGTTGTTAGTCTTTAAGGTGCCACAGGTAGTCCTGTTCTTTTTATTTATTGGTGTAATTTTAATTTTCTGTTATGATTTTTGTTGCACTTCAATAAATCCACGTTGCACAGTTTTTACTAGCCACTGTCCTACTATTTATTTTTCATTCATTACACATATTTTTAGAGGACAATTGGCCCATCTCAGTTAATCTTGATCATATGTTTACATTGTATATATGCCCATGGGGTAGCTTAAAGACATTGCAGGGTAAATCCAGCAGTACAATACAGTTACAGGACAAGATACAAGTATGCAATAAATCATGTCTGTGTTTAATCTTACAATTGTTTAACTGGCCAAATTTGACATTTCAAAATATGCCCAGATCTTTTTATCTAAACAGAAAGAGTCTGAAGTTTCAATAACTGAAATAGATTTATACAAGACTGAGAAACTTTGCCATAGTTGGTATAAACTTTAGGAATATTAAACACAAAATAAAACTATATTTAAATAACGTTTTGAAACAGCTGGCAAAAGCCAGGAATCTTAATTGGTGTCCTTAATTTGTACAGTACAGCAGGAAAAAAAAATCAAAACCCAATAGTGAAGCTTAAACCGAATCTTGAGAACTTTGATGACAGTGGAACTACAGTAATTTATACCAGCTGAGGATCTGGCCCAGAATTTCCTTGTTGTTTGATCAGTGCTACAACACTTATTACACATTTCCAGTTTTTAATTTTTTTAATATAAATTTGCATGAATTTATTGCTGAGTGAATTGATTCAGATGGGCAGCCACAAAAACTGAAGTCCACTACTCAACCACAGGACAGACACAACAGTAATGCTAGCTTCCAACACTGCTGCACAAATGCCAGTGTTTTTCTACCCTCACCTGGAAGGGAAATCTCTAAGGCAAGAGGGTAGTTCAGTCTGCGTGGTCCATTTGGTCTTCGGCCTCTTTGCTGAGTCTGCATAACTGTCTTCCCCCACATTCAGTTCCTTTGTAGGAGCCAGCTATAGTGTAATTGCAAAATGCATACTTGGTGCTAGTATCATAACCTCCCCAGGAGGGGCAGGATGAGAATGAAGCCATGGCCCCACCCTTTCTTCACATCAGTTTATAAAGTTGCAGGGGTAGAGCAGAGTGCATGCTGCACCTCTCCTGGAATGACAGATTTGCCACTGTTGTATTCGCACCTCAGCAGGAAATCTGGCTGACTCAATACAATTCCTCCTCAGGGCTGTTTCTTATAGTATGCTCCATCCTACCCTCCAGTGCAGGCTGTGGGCTTGGCTACACTTGCAGGTGTGCAGCGCTGGGAGTTACAGCTGTCTTCGTACAGCTCTTTAGGGAAAGCGCTGCAGAGTGGCCACATTTGCAGCACTGTTGGGAGTGGTGCATTGTGGGCAGCTATCGCACAGAGCACCTCGTCCCATTTTGGCGCCGTGGGTTGTGGGAAGGGGACGGAAGGGTGCGGGTCATTCCACTTCCTGTCCCAATGCCCCGTGGTGCATCGCTTCACATCCCAGCAGTCACTGTTTTTCCCATCCACGTTTGGCACCATTGTGGCTCTCCCAGCGGTTTCTGTGCAGCGCGATTTCTGTGGGAAATGGAGCCCGAGCTGCTGAGGACTTTGCTGATGAGTGTCGCCAGCACATCACATTTGGCAGTGGAGCTGTTCTTTCAGATAAAAAGTGACAGTGAGGAGTCCGACGATGATATCGAGTCACCTGACACATATGACACTAAATTGCTTGTGGCATTCACGGAAATGCTCAGCACCGTGGAACGCCGCTTTTGGGCTCGGGAAACAAACACTGAGTGGTGGGATCACATCGTCATGGAAGTCTGGGATGACGAGCAGTGGCTGCAGAACTTTCGGATGAGAAAAGACACTTTCATGGGACTGTGTGAGGAGCTCGCCCCCACCCTGCGGTGCAAGGACACGAGATTGAGAGCTGCCCTGCTGGTGGAGAAGCGGGTGGCTATTGCAATCTGGAAGCTAGCAACTCCAGACAGCTACCAATCGGTCGCGAGCCAGTTTGGAGTGGGAAAGTTGACCGCTGGAATAGTGTTGATGCAAGTTTGCAGGGCCATTAATCGCGTCCTGCTAAGAAGAACCGTGACTCTGGGGAGCGTGCAGGACATTGTGGATGGCTTTGCACAAATGCGTTTCCCTAACTGTGGAGGGGTGAAAGATGGGACGCATATTCCTATTCTGGCACCACCCCACCTAACATCCGAGTACATTAATCGGAAGGGGTATTTCTCTATGGTTCTCTAGGCGCTTGTGGATCACCGTGGGCGTTTCATTGACATTTACACAGGCTGGCATGGAAAGGTGCATGATGCACACATCTTTCGGAACAGTGGCCTGTTCAGGAAGCTGCAGGCCGGGACTTTTTTCCCAGACCGCAAGATCACAGTAGGGGACGTTGAAATGCCCATTGTGATCCTTGGAGACCCCGCTTATCCATTAATGCCTTGGCTCATGAAACCGTATACAGGGAAGCTTGACAGGAGCAAGGACCAGTTCAACTACAGGCTGAGCCGGTGTCGAATGACTGTGGAGTGTGCTTTTGGCCGTTTAAAAGGATGCTGGAGATCTCTTTATTGGAAGCTAGACTTAGACTCATAGACTCTAGGACTGGAAGGGACCTTGAGAGGTCATCGAGTCCAGTCCCCTGCCCTCATGGCAGGACCAAATACTGTCTAGACCATCCCTAATAGACATTTATCTAACCTACTCTTAAATATCTCCAGAGATGGAGATTCCACAACTTCCCTAGGCAATCTATTCCAGTGTTTAACTACCCTGACAGTTAGGAACTTTTTTCCTAATGTCCAACCTAAATCTCCCTTGCTGCAGTTTAAGCCCATTGCTTCTTGTTCTATCATTGGAGGCTAAGGTGAACAAGTTTTCTCCTTCCTCCTGATGACACCCTTTTAGATACCTGAAAACTGCTATCATGTCCCCTCTCAGTCTTCTCTTTTCCAAACTAAGCAAACCCAATTCCTTCAGCCTTCCTTCATAGGTCATGTTCTCAAGACCTTTAATCATTCTCGTTGCTCTTCTCTGGACCCTCTCCAGTTTCTCCACATCTTTCTTGAAATGCAGTGCCCAGAACTGGACACAATACTCCAGTTAAATACTCCACTTGGGGGAAAGCAGCATCCCTGCGGTTATATCCGCATGCTGTACCCTCCATAATATTTGTGAAGGGAAGGGTGAAACATTCAGTCAGGAATGGACATCTGAGGTTCAACGCCTGGAGGCTGAATTTGCACAGCCAGAGAGCAGGACTACTAGAGAGGCCCAGCACAGGGCTACAAGGATTGGGGATGCCTTGAGGGATGAATCTGAGGCTGAAAACCAACAGTAATGTTTGGTGCCTTGCACGGGAGTGAAGTGCAGTGGTTACAATGATTTGCAGTGCCTGTTTTTTTCCGGGGCTACGGTATCTTCACTTTCTGCAATAAAAACTGTTTTAAAAGCCAAGAATTCATTTATTGAAAGGAAAATAACAAAAAGGGCAGGGGGGTGGAGTGATGAACTGTACAGTCAGAGGTTTGAATATGTCCTTCCTGGAGTGCTGTGCAATGACTGCTGCATTTCAGGATGAAAATGCTGCTTGGTGATGGGGGTTGAGTGCAGAGGATAAGGGTCGTAGTTCTCAGGGCTGGTAGGTGTACGTACAGGTGTTGGGGGCAGCTGGTGGTGGTAAGAACCTGGATGCTGGAGAAGGGGGTTTTGAGCTGACATTGAGGCAAAAGGGACAGAGCTTTGGGACTGGGGGGTGGGAGGGGGGGGCGGCACGGTAGTGCTCTGCCTGCATGGCTACGAGTGACTGGATACAGTCCGTTTGGCGCACCAGGATCCTTATCAGCTGCTTCGTGCTTTTCTTCTTAGCCATTGCCTTTCTCCTGCTTTCTCTTTCCCTCCACTGCTGCATTTTTTCCCTCCAGTTTTTTACTCTCTCTGGCAGACTGATTCATAACTGCTTTCACCGTATCTTATTTGGTTTTCTATGGCTTCTTCCTCAGGTTTTGTAGCCTCTCAGCAGTCTCTGATACAGCCAGTCGGGAATTCAAGGACACTGTTATTAGAAAGACAAAAATTGAAACATTTAACAGAGAGGCAGCATTATGTATAATCACAGCGAAGGAGTTTAGAGTCTCACTTTAGCATACTTTCCACATACCAAACAGAGCACACACAACCCACAGCAGTGAAGAAATGGTGAGTAAGGGGGAATGGGTGCAGGAGTTAATGAATCCTGGAAGATATCTCGCTGCTGCGGGTCACCTGAGAAGGGGGACTGATTGGTTCAGGGCTGTACTGGGGTTTCTGTGCATTGGGGAAAGCAAACAGCTGCAGGGGGACCTACACTGAACACTATCCCAATATTTTCCACAGGAGTTTATCCTGGAAGATATCTCGCTGCTGCGGGTCACCTGGGAAGCAAGGGAGGGTTTTCTACAGCAATGCGGATCCCGCCCTGGCCCCTATGCAGCTTGCCTGTGTGCAGCAATGGTCCGCCCACCCCTCGCGGCACAGTGGCGCGGACGTGTTAGCCTGACTGGGACGAGGACCACAGTGGCTTTCCCTATAAACTTGCGCTAGTGCATTGCCCACGCTCTGGCAGAAACTTTTGAAGAGATTACCGAGGCCGATTTCCGCGACGTGATAGACCACATCAATGGGCTATTCCACATCTAGGCATGCATGCATGCAGCCATAACCCCCCCTCCTCTCCCGAAACATTTCCATCCTGAAAATAAAAGCTGCTTACCGGGAACCCGCTCCTCTGCTTCTTCTTCACCAACAAGTTCCAGCTGCTGCGACTGGCTACCTTCCTCCTGGCTTGAGAAGAGCTCCTGGCTGCATGCCTCCTGGAACTCCGGGGTGTCTCCCTCCACCCCAGTACCCTCACTCTCGGTTTCCTCCCCCCCTCCACCTCCCCCTCCTCTCCCTGCTCTGAACTGTCCATCGTGGTCGTCGGATTGGCAGTGGGATCACCTCCAAGTATTGCGTCCGGCTCCTTATAAAAACAGCAGGTCATGGGGCAGCACCGGAGCGGCGGTTTCCCTTGCGGGCTTTGCAATAGGCACTCCACAGCTCCTTTACTTTAACCCTGCACTGCACTGCGTCCCAGTCATGGCCCTTTGAGATCTGCCCATAGGTATCGTAATTCCTATGGCTGGAGCACAGCTGTGACTGCACAGCTTCCTCCTCCCAAACACTGATGAGGTCCATCAACTCGCCATTGCTCCATGCTGGGGCTCGTTTGGTGCGTGGAGCCATGGTCACCTGGAAAGATTCACTGATTGATTGCACTCCACGCCTGGCTGAGCAAACAGGAAGGGGATTTTTAAAATTCCCGGGGCATTTAAAGGGCGGGTCACCTGAGGCCAGAGCTGTAGAGTGCAAACTGATGAGCAGAGTGGCTGAACAGGCATTCTGAGATACCTCTGAATACCTCGGAGGCCAATTACAGCACTTTTGGTGGCCACACTTGCAGAGCAGCGCTGCATCACCATTGGTGGCCACACTTGCAGAGCAGCGCTGCATCACCAGTGCCGCAATCCTTAAAGCCGAGGCAGAGCAGGAGTACAACCAGCGCTGCAGCCAGGGAGATGCAGCGCTGTATGTGCCTTGCAAGTGTGAACGGTGAGTAAGTTGCAGCGCTGGTGGTGGGTTTACAGCGCTGCAACTCTCCAGTGTAGCCAAGCCCTGTGTCTTTGAGGGACAGTCTGGACCTTTATGTGGTGAAGTACTGGAAAGTACATAATGATGTCCATGCCGAAACTCTTCTGTGCTTGCAGACTTTTTTCTCCACTCCAGCTACCATACGTTGTATAAACCAACTAGGGCCATGTCTACATCTAAAATTTTGCAGCGCTGGTTGTTACAGCTGTATTAGTACAGCTGTATAGGGCCAGCGCTGCAGAGTGGCCACACTTACAGCAACCAGCGCTGCAAGTGGTGTTAGATGTGGCCACACTGCAGCGCTGTTGGGCGGCTTCAAGGGGTTTTGGGGAAGGCGAGAGCAAACCGGGGAAGGAGACCAGCTTCGCCGCGGTTTGCTCTCGCGTTCCGCGAACCACCCTGCAAACCGCAGGGAAGGAGACCTGCTTGCTCGGGGGTTCGGCGAACGCGAGAGCAAACCGGGGAAGGAGACCAGCTTCGCCGCGGTTTGCTCTCGCGTTCCGCGAACCACCCTGCAAACCGCAGGGAAGGAGACCTGCTTGCTCGGGGGTTCGGCGAACGCGAGAGCAAACCGGGGAAGGAGACCAGCTTCGCCGCGGTTTGCTCTCGCGTTCCGCGAACCACCCTGCAAACCGCAGGGAAGGAGACCTGCTTGCTCGGGGGTTCGGCGAACGTGAGAGCAAACCGGGGAAGGAGACCAGCTTCGCCGCGGTTTGCTCTCGCGTTCCCCGAGCAAGCAGGTCTCCTTCCCTGCGGTTTGCACGGTGGTTCGCGGAACGCGAGAGCAAACCGCGGCGAAGCTGGTCTCCTTTCCCGGTTTGCTCTCGCCTTCCCGGAACCACCCAGCAAACCTCAGGGAAGGAGACCTGCTTGCTCGGGGTTCGCGGAACGCGAGAGCAAACCGCGGCGAAGCTGGTCTCCTTCCCCGGTTTGCTCTCGCCTTCCCGGAACCACCCAGCAAACCTCAGGGAAGGAGACCTGCTTGCTCGGGGTTCGGGGAACGCGAGAGCAAACCGGGGAAGGAGACCAGCTTGATTACCAGAGGCTTCCTCAGGTATGCTGGGATACCTGCTTATTCCACGGAGGTCAAGAAAAGCGCTGGTAAGTGACTATACTTGATTACCAGCGCTGGATCACCAGCGCTGGATCCTCTACACCCGAGACAAAACGGGAGTACGGCCAGCGCTGCAAACAGGGAGTTGCAGCGCTGGTGGTGCCCTGCAGATGTGTACACCTCCTAAGTTGCAGCGCTGTAACTCCCTCACCAGCGCTGCAACTTTCTGATGTAGACAAGCCCTAGGTCAGAGAGGGAAAGACAGTCTCATTGGTCAGAAAGCAGAGAGGGAAGAAATCCTGGCCCATAAGAGAGAGTTGCTCATAGAACTACAGCAGGTGCAGCAGAAAAGACCACACTTGTGGGCACTGGCCATTTTGATAACCAAGATTAACAGATTTTGTGTTTGTGTGTGCACATTGGTACGGACACAAACATTAGCAAAGTATTTGTACAGACACAGATTTCAGATTGACTCTCGCTTAAAATGTAAATTCAGTCTTTTCAAATTGTTGATGTCATATCTAGAGAGAGTTTAAGGCCACATGAGACCATCAGATCATCTGCCTGTGGCAGACCGTTACATCTCACACACATACTCCTGTGTTGAGCCCAATGACTGCAGTTAAACTAAAGCATTTTAGTCCTCAGGAGACTATATGTTGTGTTCCGCAGGCAGAGAACAAGACAGAGACTAGGTGTACCAATATTTAGGGTTGTCAACCCTCCAGAGTTGTTCTGGAGTCTCCAGGAATTAAAGATTAATCTTTAATTACAGATTATGGCATGTGATGAAACCTCCAGAAATACGTCCAAGCAAAATTGGCAACCTTATCAATGTTACTATCACTTTACTGTTACTGTTACATGTTACACAACTTTACTGATTGACAGAATAAGTCATTCAGTAACAAATATTGTCTAGTGTGATGTCTGAGTGCCTGCTCAGTATTATCGGTATACATTTTTCCTAGTGCTTGCCATTTCTATATCAGCATTCTGACTGTAGTTAAAGTGTGCCTAGATTGGAACACTGAATATTAACTTATGTATATCATCCAAGTGAGGGGTGCAGTTACAGCCCCTAGTCTGCAGCCCATTAATGCCTTTTGATGGCTCTGTCACCCCAGGCTGTCAAGGATTTATTTTTACGAATGAGAGAAATCTTTAAGGACAATGAACAGGAGTGGTATTTGTTTAGGTTTAAATTAAAAACTCACTGGTTTCAAAAGGCAGTCCACTTGTTTCATTATTTCATAATGGCATAACTTGTATCCAGACGATAGAGGTCCCTCTGGCCTTGTTCTTAGCCAGTCATGTGGAGAGTCGTTTAAGTTTTACTGTAACTAAACAAAAACAACTAGGAATTCAAGTGTCTTAGTCAGTTATGTCAAGACAATGAGAGAAAAGTGTTGTCTGGGCTCCAGCTTTTTTTTCCCCCACTCCACTCTCAGAAACTGCTGAGTCTTAATGAAACAAACCCACAAACAACTGAATTGTTGTTTCAAATACTGCAGCTTAATGTGAACAAAAGAAGACTTTGCAGAAATGTGAAAGTTTCCTGACTGACGTTTCCACAAATCTTGTTCCCGTTTTTCAGAAGTGCTGAGTATGCAAAACAGCAATTGAAGTTTACCATATAGAGCTTACCTCCTGTTGGGGGAAAATAATGCTCCAGACTTCAAGGAATAAATGTGACTTTTGTTTCATATTACAGAAAATTAAATCCCCTCTAAAGGGGAAACATCTTGATTGAAATCCTATGAGTAAAAGTGGAAGCAAGTGATTCTATCCAATTCAGTGAAGTGTATTTCTTTTCTGTTAAATGAGATGTTTGTTGTACACTTCACTATAGCATCACAGAGCATTTCTCTTTCTGGGAATCTCTGCTTTTAAAGAAAAAAAAATGATTATGCACCTCATGTGGTTGCTGTTGCACCTGCTGCTGTCATAGGCTCAGTCACTATTCCAGGACAGATAGTGCATCCTCCCATACCAGAGCGCCTGCCCGGTCAGGCAGTATGCTCTCTACAGCTCCATAGGCAGCAGCATTACTACTGAAATGGTACCTTTTTTATTAATCATAAAGTTTGCTAATTTTGACAAAGGCCACGTGCAGAGCTACCTCATTAAGCAGATTCTTCTGTACGTGGTCTCATTATTTAAGCTTGTGGAAAAATTTCAATTTTACAGTAGACTCCTGGTAGAAATATGTAAGCCTCAATAACCCCTAAGCATTGTTTGCCAAGCATAATGAATTACTAATAAGGCAGAGGTGGCTATCTGGTATGAAGTCTTCTTTGCTGTACTCCCTCAGTACTGCCAGGAAAGAGGATGGTTTGGTGGCTGGACGGGGGAGAAATCAAGATACACCAGTCATTCCTCTACCCTGGGAATGGAGCAACACAACAGCCTTGTGCCATTGTGAGACTAGAATAATGGCCATAGAACAGGTCTTCTACCACTTCCTAACCTGAATTTCAAGTGTGGATTTCCCTTTTCTGCATCTATTACACAGAATGCAGCCTCGTTACTTAAGCTATGCACTGGACTAAGAATTTGTCTTTTCATGAGAACATTTTGTTTGTTCTCCATATCTGTGAAATCAAGGGACCTTTATATGCTTTTATGGAAAGATACTGTGAAGATCTTGACTTTTTACTTAGAACGTTGAGAACATCATCTGTGTAAGTGCTGCTTTTTGCTGCTTCTAGTGTCTGCATTTCAGATGGTTTTCAGTTGAAACAAATGAGAATGCACTTGTTTAGACTTAGCTTGACAAATCTTAGGAAATAGGATCTATTTTCTAGCCCTTATTATACTATGTGCTCTCAAAGATTTAAGTGGGTAATTTAAATCATAAGACTCTAGATGTTCTTTTCTCATCACAAATTGATAGGACTGCAGATGCCGTTAAGGTTTTACAAGAGCAACTGAAATCTGATTTACCCATATTACAGTGTATATTGGCATTGGTACTAGACCACCAACATCTTTTTAACAGAAACATTGGGAATAAAATGGACTTCAGGCCAACATTTTGTCTTTGAAATGAGGAGAGAAATGATTATTTAGCCTAGGCTGTCTTTTGTTTTTGAACACATTTCATTTGTTGTCAATTTAGTTAATGTAGGCTGCCAAGGAAAGAAAACATCACCACCACAAAGGATCACAAGGGAATTAATAAACTTATCATAAAACTCACTCAGCTTTTCATCAGGCCTATGAACTTTTGAGTTAATCTTTCCCTTCATACTAGTGTATCTTCTATGCTGGGGTATCTGCTTTTTGTAGGACAAAGAACATTTTAATACACACTTTTGGAGCAGAACCCAATTCTTTTACCAATATAAGTGGTTGGTTTTAGTAGGAATAAAAACATTTGGCAAACTGGTTGTAACAAAGGAACAGATAATCCTAGATGATTGGAATTTTCTTATATTGAAGCAATTCTTCCCCCCACAGAACAGTTTTAATTTGGCTATCTGGCTTCATTAGGTTTTACACATCTTATAATAAAAGCAGAGATGCAAAGTCAGACATTCATGGACATCAAATGGTTTTCCCTGGAAAGTATCAGATACAGAAACTAATAATTGCATTATACTGGTTCATAGATTATTCCAATCCCTCCACTCCCCCAATCTAGTACAATACTCCAATGTTTCACAATGACCTAATTCTGATCTCATTGACACCAGCATAAATCAGGAGTAACTCATCTAAAGTTACTGGAGTTTTGCTAGTTTTACATGTATATAAGAGTAGAATTGGGTCCCACATTTAAGTGTGTGTGGTGAGGGACCAGTGGCCACTGTGCGTGTGTGAGTGGGAGAGAGAGAAGGTTGGGATGGGGGAAAGGGTGAGGTTAGGATTGAGTAGGCAGGAAAAGAGAGAGATTGAAAGAGGGGAATTGGGAACCAGGAACTCCTGAGTTTTAACCCTAGCTCTGATACTGTTCCCTTTGTAAAAACAACGAGGAGTCTGGTAGCACCTTAAAGACTAACGGATTGATGTAAGCACAAGCTTTCGTGGGTAAAAAACCCACTTCTTCAGATGCATGGAGTGAAAGGTACAGATGCAGGCATTATATAAGGACACATGAAGAGAAGGGATTTACCTCACAAATGGAGAACCAGCCAATTGACAGGGCCAATTGGATTAGGCTGGATGTAGTCCACTCCCAATAATAGAGTGGCTCGCTCATTACAAAAGCAGTTTTGCCTCTTCTGGAATCGACACCTCCCGCCCCACACACAATTTCTAATGTTCACAGGTTTAGTTGTGAAAAAAAATGCTGGCATGTTCTTCATCAATATTTTCAAAGTGCCAGGCTCTTTACACATGCTAAGCTGCATCTTACTTCATAGTCCCATTGGACTAGATTGTTATTTTAGAGACAGTCCTCAGCAAGGTGTAGTTCAGCTACGCCACCCCAAGAGTAATCTTTAGAGTATGTCTACACTGCATTTAAAAAACCATGACTGGCCTATGCCAGTTGACTTGGGCTTGCTGGCTTGGGCTAGCGGGCTGTTTAATTGTGGTGGAGAGGTTCCAGCTCAGGCTGGAGCCAGGCTGTAGGATCCTGCGAGGGGAGAGGATCCCAGAGCTCAGGCTGCAGCCTGAGCCTGAACATCTACGCTGGAATTAAACAGCCCCTTAGCCTGAGCTCAGGTCAGCTGGGACAGGCCAGCCATGGGTGTCTAATTGCAGTGTAGACATACCCATCTTTCGGCAGTGTGCTTTGTACATACACATATTGTCCCCTTAGCAGTGCCGGATTTACAATGGCGGCAGTGGCACCATGGAGTCAGCCCCATGCTCAGAAGGGGCCCTGGCCTTCTCTGCTTGCACTGTGCCCTGAGACCCTGCCAGTCCCCTGGTCTGGGGGGTGGGCTTTGGCCACAGGGAATCCAGAGGGGAGGGGGGCTATTCTGGTGTTGGGCAGGGGGGCTGTGGTGCACGGCATGGGCCCACCTCCTAGCGGAAGGTGCATGCTGGCAGCATAGGGCCGGGTGGGCCATTGTGTGTCTGTCATTTGCTGGTTTGTAAATAGTGCCCTCGCACTGGGCTGGGTAGAGTGGGGCCACCCTTGCCATGCCATGTCCCATTGCCCCTGGCAGGCCCCTTGCTCTGGAGACCGACCCCCCCACCCCATGCCATGCTCCATTACCCCTATGAGGGGCCCCCATAGGTTAATCTGGCCCTGGGCCCTTGTATGGGTATAAATAGTGTAGATGGTGAAGCATGGCTTAGGTGAGTAGATTACAGACACACATGAAGGGTATGTGTATGTACCTGAATACATTACTTTATGTGGCTCTCTACTCGCCCAAGTCCTGCCTCCCTGTCTACACTGCTATTTGTACCACGGTAGTGTCCTGCTGCCTCCTCGCAACTGGAGCCTTTACCCACTACACAGAAGGCTCTGGCAGCTCGCTGCTGCTGGAGCAACTCTGGCAGCAGTGAAAGACTCTGGCACCGAGGAGCTGCTAAAGCTTTTCCCCCCACAGCTTTTCACTGACATGTGTAGCTATGCACTGCAGTGTGGACGTGGTATGCTTTTCATTGCGGAGTGTAGCTAAATGTATGCTATGTATGTATGTATGCCAGTGGTATGTTGTGTAGATGTAGCCTTAGAGGCACTGTGTTTCAGGCACAATTCTTACCCTGCTTCCTCCTTGCTATGGATCGTGGAAGTGGCAGCAAAGAGAACCAAATTACTGCCAGAAACATGGAGTGTAAAGCAGTGGTGCTGCAGCATTTTGAAAACAGGGAGGGGACAATATTACTGACTGCTCTTCAAGCAGCTCCTGTCTTTCTCATCCCCTTCTTCCTCCTAGCTGGGGGCAGAGTTGATGGCACTGGATCCTTCTTTTCCCTCCCCCTGTGACTCCTGTACCATCCAATGCATTTGCTCCACACTCCCTAATCCATGTGATTGAATGTGAAGTGCTGAGCTCAGGCAGAGAGAGTGGCACTCAAGCACCACCTGGCAGAAGAGGATGTGAGACACTTGGAACTTGATTCTGCTCTTACACTGGAGTAAATCAGGAGTAACTGCATTGAAGTCAGTAGAGTTGCTCTAGTAAAACCTGTGGTAAATGAGTTCAGAATCAAGCCCTTGGTGCCCCTGTATACTGAGGTAACCATTGCCTCTCTCCATCTACCTGAGAAAAGCTTTCCAGAGGAGAGGGCTAGAAAGCCACTCTAGTAGTTGGTAGTTAATAACAGAGCACTGGAAATCTTCCCATATAAGTAGTGACTTCTTTTTTAAAAAATTACCATTAATTCCTGTTGTTCCATTTGGTACATAACAATGTGGAACGACTCTGACTGTGTTATAAAGGGATCTTCAACACTCCTAAAAACACAGATCTACACTAAGTCATAAAGATGTATGTGCTTTAAATCTTTGGGAGGTCTGGTTTGGATCATACGAGTGAGGTTAACAAAGCTGTATCTTCAGTGAGCAGCTGAAAGTGAAGTAAAACAGCCCCTGTGTGGTTGCAGCAGTTCATGATTTACAGAACTGAATTCACAGTGCTGTTCCGGCCGCTGAAAATGTACGTTCTCAACTGCTGTTTATTTTTAAATTAAAAAAAGCAGCTCTATATTCAGTTTACTTTATTGCTAGAGGGCAGGGAAATATAGGTAAAAGCCGTTAATCCCCAGCAGGCTGCTGGGCGGCCGAACAGTTAGAGATGACAAAAGTTAATTGGAAACATGAGCCGTTTAACAGAAAACGTATTTGTGATAATTGAGAGAGTAACGTCTCCAGAAGGGAAACTTTGCAAAGAGAAACTTCAGAAGAGAAGTGGCCACTGATAGGTGAGTAAGCCAGTGTGATTTTCAAGCTTTCTTTAGGTGCTGAATTTATTATTTAAGAAAAGCAAGTAACATTAAAAAAACCTAAACAAACAAGAGATTCATGCTCACTGAAGAAGGGTTTGCAGTTACTGACATTAGCTCTTCTTGCAGCTGGATGTAGTTATTAGATAAAAATGTATCACTTAGGTTCACTCCATGAATAAGGATACAATTGGTTTTATTTTTGCCGAATGGGTTTGCCTCTGTTTTTAATGGATATCAGAATTTGAAACTACCATTAACTGGAACTAACTTCAGTGTTGTTTTTTTTCCTCCATGCAGTTTTTCTTTTTAAATACACTTGAGGTTTTTCTAAGAAATGAACTTGAGCAGTAAGGATTTTTTTAAAAGCAGAGGAAAAGCCTTGATCAGATAATAATGCACATGTAATTTCTAATGAAGATGCAGTGTAGATCTACAGGACTTTCTAAAACACATCTGGCTTTTGCATGTTTAACTTCATTTAGGTGTGTTTGTAAAACTGTGAATACATGTAAATTTCCATAGTGAGAGTTTTCTGATTTTTTTTCTCCCCTCAATAAAGTAGCAGTCTTACTTTGTTTAGTGACACTGCTGTAGTTTGTAATAATGAGAAAACTTTCTTTCCTAGTAGTAGTAGTCTAAAGCACCAGACCTTTTGTGGTGGAAAGGAATTGCATTAATCAGAGCTGTTTTAATACCAGGTACTATTGTTTGTTTGTTTTTCCCAGAGCCAGCAGACAGTACAACCTCCCAGTCCACAGGAATGAATGAAAATGTACCATCTTCAGTTCAAAGCAGCAGCAGTACAAATGCTGTTAGTTGCAATAACTCATCAGCTATACCCCAGCCCAGCTCTGCCATTAAACCCTGGCGCAGCAAGTCCCTTAGTGCGAAGCACACAGCCACGTCTTCCATGTTATCTGTAAAGCAGCCAATTCCAGAGTCTCCAAAACCACCTTCAGAAATGGTCAAAGCAACTCCCAATGGTCAAAAATCCATGCTTGAGAAATTAAAACTCTTCAATAGCAAAGGAGGCTCCAAAGCAGGAGGAACATCCCTTGAGTGCTCAGGGTCTCGGGACACTAGCTGTGAAAGACTAGAGGCACTTCCCAGCTTTGAGGAAAGTGAAGAGATAGATGCTGCAAATCGAAATATGAACAACCCAGGACCAACATCCAGTAGCCCCAAAATTGCACTGAAGGGCATTGCACAAAGAACTTTTAGCCGGGCACTGACTAATAAGAAAAGTTCCCCAAAGGGCAGTGAGAAAGAGAAACAGAAAGAGAAGGAAAAGGATAAAAGCAAAGACATTACAAAAAGGATATCCGTAACGGAGAAGCAGGAGATTAAAGAGGAGCCAAAAGAAGAACAGACAGCACCAGCTACAACAGAGATGCCAAAAAAGTCCTCCAAGATTGCAAGCTTTATCCCTAAAGGAGGAAAGCTGAATAGTGCCAAGAAGGAGGCCTCTGCCCCTTCACACAGTGGCATACCAAAACCAGGAATGAAAAACACCACAGGGAAATCCTCAAGTGCCCCAACTTCTGCAAAGGAAGGTGAGAGAAGCCGCAGTGGAAAACCTGGCTCAGGGTTCTCTCATCAGAAGACCCAACTAGACAGCAGGAATTCCAGTTCCACTTCAAGTTTAGCCTCCTCAGAAGGAAAAGGGATAGGAGGGGTGTCTGCTCTTAACAGTAGCAGCAGCACCCAAGCTGTCAATGGGCCAGTTAGTACCACACAGACTACTGGAAGCAATACTGTGAGTGTTCAACTACCTCATCCGCAACAGCAATACAACCACCCGAACACTGCCACAGTAGCTCCTTTCATGTACAGGTAGGGTGTTTTGAACCTGAAATTTTTATCCATTTATGATATGGTTACTTGGAGGCAGGGGGAGAAAAATTGTACAGTGGTTGCATTGGTGCTGACAGTTCTTTTATCAAGTTACTGTTAAAAAACAACAGTCATAGCTGAGATAGTTATTGTTCCCAACAGTTAAGAAGTAAATTATTGCTGCCTCATATACTATGTTTGCTTAAAGCTGACTTTATAATACTGGCTTGTTAATAGTATGTATACAGTATGTGTGCTTTAGATGTAATGTTTATATGGTTCAGTTGTAGCAGTCTTAGCCTATGGTGGATAGAGTGGAGTTGCAGTATAGCACTGGGAGCTTCTGTAGGCGTTGTGCCTTAGGCAGGTATGATGTCTGCAAGGCTGTGTCCAAAACTTCCAACTGTTGGAGACACCAGTTCAGCTCCATTGGAGTGTGTGCCCTGTTCGACACCCATTGTAGATAGTCCAGCTGCTGCCGTGGTCATTTTTAACATTGTGTTGATCAGACTGGCTTTTATATGTCATAGTGTTAAATATGGTTGCAGTAGTTGGTGGCCCCTCTACACCAGTGGTCCTAATGTTGCTAACAGTGGTGAAGCTAACTCAGTGTTTGCAATGCTGAGATATGTTTAGAAAATGTCAATAGTGGAGATGAGGCCTAGGATTGAAGGAAGAGCATGGCTGCAGCTCAATCCTTGGTTAGGGTCAAGCATTCATTCTCCAATGAGTGGGTTTTGCTCAGTTGGTAGGTTTTGACTCAGGGGAGCTGGGCCATAGCCCTGCCTCCTCCATAGATCTGAAACAAAGGTGCATGGAACGATCCTTGCGCTCAGGGAAGCAAAAGGATTGATAGTATGCTCGGCCCCTATATGGGAACATAAAATGGGATCCTTGTGCCCCTCTCCTTGGGCACCTGCCCATTGCTGGACATAATCAGGCTATTTTAGTATCATAATACTATTTTTCTGCATTGTACAGGATATTTGTAAAAAGCTGTGCACGCTTCCTGCTGTGCCAGTGCATGAAAATGAGCCACCTGTGAATGATTAACCTGATCAAAATACATATTAATATTACATTCTTCTTGGTAAAAAGAACAGGAGTACTTGTGGCACCTTAGAGACTAACAAATTTGGTAAAAAGAACAGGAGTACTTGTGGCACCTTAGAGACTAACAAATTTATTTCAGCATAAGCTTTCGTGAGCTACAGCTCACTTCTTCGGATGCATAGAATGGAACACAGAGACAGGAGATATTTATACATACAGAGAACTTGGTGCCACTATTAAAATACATATTAACATTTCTGGATTCACCCTGCTCTGAAACCCACGATTTTCAAATCATCACCAGTGCAGCATCTGACGTTTACCTGATGGCGAGCTGGACCAAGCCTGCTATTTGTTTACAAACCCATTAGAGATGCAGCTCTCTGTTTGGAGCTGGAGAGTGCCAGTGCATTTCTTAGCATTATAATGCTGTAGATAAAGATTGAAAAAGACCTCTGTGTTTGAGCCTGTCCCCCAACATGGGACATGTTAAACTGATTTGCATAGTAGCCAAAAGGCCAAGAGTGCTCATCTATATGTGTGAAAAAATGGACATAAAATTAAAAAATATTTTGAGTTGACCTTTCAAATACTCCCCCAGTATTCATGATCAGATCTCAGTTGTTACATTTCTTATCCCCATGAACAAGCAAGTGTGAGTTAGGCATTGGATTGTTGTCTGTTTATGACTATAATGTCCTGATGAAAAAGACAAAATAAAACCCAGTGTAATAAGTGACTTGGAGCTGATCTCCATTCAGTGTTTTCAGTACTAGTATCATCTTAAGCATGAAAGCAGCTGAGCTGCTAACCATACTATTTTTATAACTCTAATAACAGATTGGTAGTCTCAAGGTAATATTTATTTGACCTTTCAAAAGAATGCAAAACAAACTGTACAATTCTGCCAGAAAAACTGCTGCAGACTTGAAAAAAAAAATCAAATTAACTTGCCCAGCCAGAAGTTAAAGTGAAAGATCAAAATGTATCATCTTGTTTTCTTGAAAAATGAAGAGGAAAAGTAAATCCATGCTTAATAAAAAGGGATCCAATCACTAATAGTGTGTACCTATTTGGAAGACCTGAAGAATATAATTTGTAGCATCATTTTTAAGTTTGTTCCAAATTTTAAACTTTGCCTATTACTGTTACTGTTGTTTGTTCGTATTACCATAGTGCCTAGGAGCCCCAGCCATGGACCCAGACCTCACTGTGCTAGGAGCTGTACAGATGCAGAACAAATGACAGTCTCTGCCCTAAAGAGCCATTATGTGCTAGATACAGCTATAGGTGACTCCCAAAGGAGCTAGTGTATCTTCTTGATCTTGGGGTCCTGCCTTCCAGGGTGGGATGTCAGCAGCAGGGTTTGAATCTGGCATATCAGGATGTGTTAATGCATGGTTCTCTACTACCTGAATTCAAAGATCCAGCTCTTTTAACTAAGTCTATGTTAGGCTCATCAACCTGTATCTATAGCCCAGCCAGGAGCGGCGCCAGGGTTTCTGACGCCCTAGGCGGACGGCCATTTCGCCGGCCCCCGCAGGTCCAGTGGACATACCGCAGACATGCCGGCGGACGGTCCGCTGCTGGAAAGGGTCTGGTGGAGCTGCCGCAGTGATGCCGGTGGGCGGTCCACTGGTCTAAAGGCTCCGGTGGACCTGCCACAGGCATGACTGTAGTAGGTCCGCCGGAGCCTTTAGACCAGCGGACCGTTCGCCGAAATGACTGTGGCAGTTCCACCAGAGCCTTTCCAGCAGCTGACCGTCCGCCGGCATGTCTGCGGTAGGTCCACCGGACCCGCATGTCGCCCCCCCGGCAAAATAGCGCCCCCCCCAAATTCTGGCGCCCTAGGCCATTGCCTAGGTCGCCTAAATGGTAGCACCGGCCCTGAGCCCAGCCAGCACTAGAAGAGGACAGACTGCTACACTGAGATGTTACAAGAGCAGCCTCAGATTTGCTCTAAACTATCTCAGTAGGCAATAACTCTAAGGGGGCAGTTCGCTATCTGGGAAACACTGGAGAGCAGGAACAATCTTGCTATCCCCGTCCCCTGCCCACAACACCTACACAAGATGCTGAGAAGCAGATAATATGTTGTAAATATACTTTGCCTGGTTTTTTTAACCTGCAATTATTATACCCTACTGTATGTTTCCACATGGTCTTTTAGCCGAGATCAAGAGTAGTATCGGTGAAATACCTTCTGTATCCTCCTATCTAGGAAATCTTTCGTGCACTTAAAGGAGACTGCACTTCTAACTGCTAACTGCTGTGGTCCCAAGATCCAAAACATAGTGTAACCAGTAAAATGAAGTGATCACAGATTTATACTAATGTATAACTGAAAAGCAGATTCTTAGAAAAACACCTTCCACTGAATAATACCATGTCCAAAGTTGTTCTTGCAGTCAATTGTTTTACCTTGTTGTTTCTTTTTAAAAAAAGAACTGATGACATTGCTAGTTAACAAAGGGAATTCTGCACAGGTGTGAAGAACTGTCACATATAAACTCCATTGTTAATGAAGATCACATTTTCAGCCCAGTGTGTGTTGCTGAAAATCTGAAGTGTCTTAGTGTCTGGGGGTCTGTGAAGTCTACATTTTGACTATGAATATTTCATTTTTTTTTACAGTTCAGTGCCCGTTTCCATTTCTAGGACATAGCTCAACATGGGACTAATGAATTATGTAAAGTCAGTCTGCTAGTGTATTCTAGAGAAAAGAACACAGTGGGTGATGGCGGGTGCAGTTTTATCAATGTTACACTTGATAAATTTTTGGTGGTGAGTGACTGCATTTCTCTATATTTGTGTTGCCTTTAAGATCCCAGACAGACAATGAAGGGAATGTAACAGCTGAGTCCAGCACGGGAGGGGTGAGCATGGATACTGCTCTTTACACTAAAACTGGACAGCCTGGTCTCGAAGACCTTTCAGGTAGGTCCTGGAAGATGTCTAGATAACTAATTGTATGCATTGTATATAACAAATGAGAATGAGCTAAATGAAGTATGTTTCCCCTCTCTTTAGGGGGAATTTAATTTATGTGGTTATTCCTAGTGCCTTATTTTTGATGAGTTCTAATATTTGGTCCTTCAGAAACTGGGTTAAGATCAGAGTTTTGGACACCAGGGGCTTAGGTCTACAAGATACTGAGCACTGAAATCATTGGGAATTAAGGGTAGTTAATATCTTGCTTTAGCACCTTGCAGCAAACATTCAACATCTTGCCAGATTTTACTAAAATATTCCTCAAGCGCCCCTAAGGAACCATGTATCTGATATGTTTTCCATTTTTTAATATTTCAGACTTCAGAGATTGTGGATTAGATAAAGCTTGTTCCTTTGGCATTTTGCATTAGTTTATAACATTGGGGAAACCCCAACATGGTCACATTCTGTCTGAATAATTTGAGAAGTAGTGTGCTTTAGCTTCAACTCATATTTGCATTTCCCAGATTTAAAATGACAGGTTAACAAGCTATTTCTTGTTTTGAAAGTTTGGAGTTTTGACAATTGCCCATTCATCATAAAATCAGCCATTACATCTATACAAGGAAGGAGAGTAGCTCTCTACAGCATTCGTCAATTTGATGACTAAATTAATAGGGATACTCCTATTGCTGCAATGAGAAATATAAAACCAATTCAATATCTATTGAATAAGAAGTGTGCTGAAATTAATTTGGGTTAAGATGCTCTGGGTTATAAAGTAATTTGATGTGTTGCGTGTATTCTAAAATTCCTGCCACTGCCAGGAATAGCTGATAACAATACATGTTCACGAAGTGACTTTTAGCAACAACATTGCAGTACAAATGTGAGTTGTGCTTGTAGGTCTTTGGTGTGTCTCCACCCTTCATCCCTCTTTCTGTTTTCAGAGAGCTGTGTGTTTTTGTTTATAAACTAAGTATGTCGTTAACATGTCTCACAGTTAGGGTATCACTGTAGAGTTCTTTACCTAGTTAGTTCATACATTCTCCAGGCTAACGTGAGCTTTGGAACTGATCCTTCTGTTTGGGAAGTCATGTGGCTGTAAGCTTCACAATTAGATTAATTTCATATTTCATTATATATTCTGCCTTTGCCATGGTTACACCTGCATGTACGCATGCTGGCTGCAGAACCAAGAGGAAGAGTCAGTGGTGAAGAGGAGAACAGCAGGAGTGCCCGTATGCGCATATCTGCATTTATAATTTATATGTAAATACATGAAATATTAAGCAGACAAACAAATGGCATTAGGGATACAGTCCTTGTGAACATTCTTGCAGTGATACATAAATAGAGGAGGCAGTGCGTTGTTGGTTAGAATTGGGGGAACAAGCATTGGGCTGCCTGAGTTTTCTCAATAGTGCCTCTAAATCAGTGTGTTATCTTAGGCAATTCTCCCAAACTATATATATTATTTCCATTTTACAAATGGGTAAAATGAAATATATATCTCACTTTTATATTATATTATATTATATTATTATTATTTATTATTTTACCCATTTGTAAAATGATAATAATACCTAGTTTACAGAGGGTTTTCAGAGCCCTTAATGGAAGATATTATTTAAGTTCAAAGTATTATTATTTTATTATGCATGTTAGTTCGAGATCCAAAAGTACACAACAGCAGCACAATCTGTATATTATATAATGTGGATCCAAAGAGGAAATTGTTTAAAGCCAAAGTCAACAGATAGTGGTATTCAATCAAAGAGTATTAATGGAGAACAAATAAAACAGTTCCTCAACCCCAAAAGAGAGGAAATTTTTAAGAAATAAATTAGACTTTAATGTCTCTTGTTTTGTCCATTCATGCATGCAACAAACGTTGCCAATGAGTTAGATGTGTATATGGAGAAATGGAAGTAAACAGTTCACAGACACTATATACAGAATATCCATGAAGAGAAGAATCTTGTAAAGAAGGTGATTAATGTCTTAAGTGTAGTCTAATTGGATATTTTCAATTAAAGTCAATATAGTGTCTTCTAACAAGCTTAGAACTGATGTCTGGATATGACTTTCTCTTTAGAAAAACATTGCCACAATTTAGTTTGGTGAGTCTCAAAGCAAAAGACTTTAAAAGCTTTTACCTCAGCTAACCCTCTTATCTGTGCTCTTAATAGCTTATCTAGATCTTGCCTTCATATTTACAAAAGAAATAATCTGTGGAAAGAGGACTTTTATCAGACATAGTCCTAGAAATATTATTTTTAAATGTTCTTTAGTGTTGCAATAATTTGCAGACTAATAAGTGTATAAAAATGTTTACATCCCAGAGACTGTATGGCTGAGAGAATTGAGCTCTATTGGGATTCTGTTTTCAATCTTGTCAGGTCAGTAGTGATGAAGCCATAACTATCTGATGGTTAGGTGGCCTATGTGAAATGCATTATTAGTGTCACTCTGGTTCCCAGAGACAGCTGTCCACATCATGGAAAAACATCACTAACATGGACGATAATTGGCCCCTTGTTATCTATCTCAGGAAGGCCAAGGGCTGGATGAATATGAAAATACTTTCTTTTCCCTAGAGATGACACCTACAAATAGGGTGACCAGACGTTCTGATTTTATAGGGACAGTCCCAATTTTTGGGTCTTTTTCTTATATAGGTTCCTATTACTCCCCACCCCCTGTCCCGATTTT
Organism: Gopherus flavomarginatus; assembly: GCF_025201925.1. NCBI lineage: Eukaryota > Metazoa > Chordata > Testudines > Testudinidae > Gopherus > Gopherus flavomarginatus. The sequence continues at coordinate 73,875,791 of NC_066621.1, read as the reverse complement.
TCACATTTGTTGTCTGGTCACCCTACCTACAAATCAGAGCTGAGGCACGTTAGTGGGGCAGCATGGGACATTTGCACTGATGCCTTGGAGGTCTTCACCCTCCAGGGCTAACAATTTGGCCCCTTACACAAGCACTAAATTTACTTCAGGGGTTGAGAGAAGCTTTCTTAAAGAGCAGCAACTGTTTGGAGACTGTTTTCAGTCTTTACTTAAATCAGAAATTTTAATGTGTAGATTCTCATCTGAACTAACCATTTTGTGGATTAGTTCAATTCAGTTTCATGGGAGCTTTTAGGGAAGAAGGCTTCACTTAAAGAACATGCAAAAGTATCAAGACTGCAGTATTATCAGAAATAGCTAAATTTTGGATATGAAGCATTTTGTTATTGAGCTGTCTGTTGTAAACCTTTTGAGTGAGCTCATTCCCTGCTGTGAAGTGGGCCTAGCTAATTAGCAGGGTTTTTTTTCCTTCTACATCCTGTGTGAAGATTTTCTAGTTCAGTTATGCTCCATGCTGACAGCAAGCACCTTGGTACCACTAACAATCATAAGTCACTTCTTTTTAACACCTAAGGAGCTTTTAAGTAGATAAAATATAGCTGAGCTAGCACTGAAGTGGTTTTTAATCAATTACAGAGAACAAGTAAGCAAAATAAATTCCACAGAGGCCACTAGGAGGTTTTATAAAATGGAAGTAGATTCCTTTTCTGGTCTAAAAACAGGTAATATGCTGTTGTCAAATGAACCATCTTAGGGAATTCCTTAAGAATTTCCTTAGGGAAATAAAAATGGCAAAGAATCCTTATGCAAAGCAAAAAAAAAATAGTTGTTATGACCTTGTGGATTTGTTACATATCAATGTGTTCTTGACTATTGCTGGTTTAATTTGGAAGGTTTCTATACAGTTATACAATAATTTGCTACTGGAACATGAATCATGCTGACCTGAATGTGTTACAGCCTGCAAGGGAAATTAATTTGAGTTCCTACCAAAAAACCAGAACAAAACTGTCTCTGTATCATAATGCATTCTGGTGACCGTACCTGGTCCATAAAGCTCATTTCCATGCATGAAATAGCAGGCAACTGCATTTGCTGGATTACCTGGTACATCATTCAGCTGTGGAGCAATTAATAGACATGGTTTAGTTTGTTCCCAAAACAGCAGCTTTCTAATAATCAATTTGAGGTATTTAAAATGAGAAAAGTATATCTACTGTGATATAACTTTCCAAAAAACAGGCTTTATCAAGTACGTGTTCATCATGCCAGTATGGGGGATGGACTGGACTGCAATATACTCTAATCATTCTGGCTATTAAGCAAAAGTGTACCAGGGAGATTTGAGTAAAATCCAATACAAAAATATTTGACTATTTTATGGTTCAAAGAAAGCCCATGAAATGAAGTTAACAATGCAGTGCTATTCCTCAGTCTGGCCAATGGAAAGCTCCTTTCAGCAGTGAATGAAATCCTACATCATATTTAGTGTGGGATTGGATATTGAATAATGTAAAGGCAGGGATTTGTGCTTGACTCAGAGCCGTGAAGAGATAATAGTGCATGTCTTGGCTATTGCTAATTAATGTGGGCTAGTTCTTTTCTTCTAAAGGTCTGTTATTTCATAGGGGAGGATCCAGAAACTCGACGATTGCGAACTGTCAAGAACATTGCTGATCTTCGACAGAACTTAGAGGAGACCATGTCCAGCTTACGGGGAACCCAAGTCTCCCACAGGTAGTGACATGAATTACTTCTTTATGGAACAGTGAAATAACTGTGTTCTTATATTACCTGTCCTGACTCTGGCTGGGTTGTGCCCTTGCAAAAATTATTAACACTGACAATGGAGGAAATTAAGTTGGCTAAGCATTTATTGTGCTTTTTTCTTTTATTGAAAGCACAGAATCTGATCCTTGTTTAGTATTTATAAAGATTTCTGAAGAGTAAGCAGGGAACAGAACGGTTGGATATAGAAGCACAGTCAAAGAAAGAGCAATGCTTGTTAAGTGCATTACGTGGTGTTTGAATAGAATTGTGCAAAGGTTACCATTTACAAAGTTACTTTGGTTTACTTATGAGTGACTTTAATACATTTCCCTCCCCAGATCTATAATATTCTGTTTAAACAAGCAGGTGAACTGTGTTTGACCTACTTGATAAAGTGCATAACTTGAATTCCTAACTGGTCTTTGGACAAACAAAGCTTTATAATATTATTAGTGATGCGAATGTAAAAATTTTTTTTGTAAAGCAGTATTTAGAAATCTCCAGTAATATTTAAAATATGCTTAAGATAAGCAAAAGCTGTGATTACATTTGAACATTCTATGAGCTGTTGTTTTAAATGCTCAACAAGAGACTTAGGAGAATATGATGTTTGGCCACATGAAGGGCCTGATTCTGTGAGGTGCTCAGCTCCCTCAATTTCAGTTGACTAATGATGCTGAACCCTTCATGGGATGAAGCCCTAAATGAGTTCAGCAGATGAAGGTTTGTGTTTGCCTGTGCCAGTGCCTCCACAGATGAACTCCCAGTGCATCTGTTTTCCTTTTAAAGTCTCAATTAAAGTGACAGCTCATTATGATTTAATTACCATAGCTACAGGATACTTAGGCCTGCTCATAGTTCCACAGGATTTATCATGCTGCGAGTAGCCTGAGCCCTTTTAGTCCATTTTAGCCAAGAAAATCAGGGTTGGTTGGTCTGGTTTGGGAGAGGGAAGCTGCAGCTCTCGAAGAGGAGAAAATAGACAGCCTATACTAGCATTTGTCATTGAAGGGAAGCAATATACTCGTCTAAACAGGCATGAAGAACAGAGTATATATTTGAGCCTTAGAAAATGTATTTAGTGGTCATGAGGTGAAATTGAAAATCAAAGTATTGTGTAAATCAGGAGTCGGCAACCTCTGGCACACAGCTCGCCAGGGTAAGCACCCTGGCAGGCCGGGCCAGTTTGTTTACCTGCCACGTCGGCAGGTTAGGCAGATTGCGGCTCCCACTGGCCACGGTTCGCCGTCACAGACCAAAGGGGGCTGTGGGAAGCAGCGCAGGCCAAGGGAAGTGCTGGCCGTGGCTTCCCGCTGCCCCCATTGGCCTGGAGCGGCGAACCGCGGCCAGTGGGAGCTGCGATCAGCCGAACCTGCTGACGTGGCAGGTAAACAAACTGGCCCGGCCCGCTAGGGTGCTTATCCTGGCGAGCCGTGTGCTAGAGGTTGCCAACCCCTGGTGCAAATAGATACAAAGTTCTTAAGTTTGGAAAAACGTCTGAAATTAGTCTTATCTTTATATAACTTTTTTTCCCCCTTAAGTCTTCATTGAGAGAGGCAGAAGGATTGTTGGCTATCTTGAGCATCTCCAAATTAATCGAGTATTTTGTGAATGCAGCTGCGAAGTAAAGTGGTCTTTTTATCAGCTTAAGGCTCCTACATGGAATGGTGACAGCATCAATTATGGGTTAGGTTTGACTGAAAGAGGAAAAGTTGTGCTTGGATACTGGGAAGAACCCATGCCAAAAATGAATAAACACATAAATAAATAACCTCCTCTCTTTCTAATCCCTTCCCCAACACAACATTTATGGCCTGGCTAGGGAGACCCTTTATTTTTAAAGTAGTGTTGTTAAGGTGTGTAAAATACATGAAGAGATTTGTTTTAAGCAAATGCTGTTAAGTATGTCACCTGCAGTTGATATCTTTGCCACTATTTGGAAGTTACATTCTTTTATGACGTATGCAGTGGCATCACCTGAAATCTAATGGTTCTGTACCATGTCAGTGAAGACTGAATCAATTTTTTTTTAAGCACATTGGAGACCACGTTTGACACCAATGTCACTACTGAAATAAGCGGTCGCAGTATTCTCAGCTTGACTGGAAGACCAACACCTTTATCGTGGAGACTTGGGCAGTCCAGCCCCCGCCTTCAGGCAGGTGATGCTCCATCAATGGGAAATGGGTATCCTCCAAGAGCCAATGCCAGCCGCTTCATCAGCGCTGAATCTGGGCGTTATATGTATTCAGCACCTTTGAGAAGACAGCTAGCATCCCGCGGTAGTAACGTTTGTCACATGGACATCTCAGAGAAGGGTAGTGATGAGATAGATCTTGAAACCATCAGCATGGACGCCACTGGCTATATGAGTGATGGCGATGTTCTGGGCAAGAATATAAGAACTGATGACATTACGAGTGGGTAAGTAAAAGTAATTTGGCTCTTCGTACATAATGGAACTGTGCATTTTTCAGTCTTATACTGTTGCTTTAAATGGGTTAATTTAAATGACTCCTTAAAGGTAGCAAAGAGATTGTGCCCATTGTTAATGAGAATTTGGAGCACAAGCTCCCAGCCACACTTGAATGAGTGGTGGCTAGAGTCTTACTCATGTAGTCTCTTTCTTTCTTTCACACTTAAATGAGAAGTGTCTGTGATAAGTTCTGATAAGCATCCCAGGGATGGGATGCTTAGCTGAATCTCTTGAATCGACCAGCCTGACCTAGAACTCTCTTATAGGAAGAGTCTTTTCCGTGGAGTTTTGGCACCTAAGGTCTAGACGTAGACGGAAACGGAACCTCAAATTGTTAGACTTGTTTGAAAATGGTGGGGGGTAAAATCCCAGCTTTTTTCAAACTTCAACAAAATTTTAGTTTGGAAAAACATATAAAATTAGACTAATCTTTATCTAATCTAGCTGAGTTGTAATCAAAATTTCAGGTGAGGAAAAAGAAAGGATTTGTATTTTAAGTGAATTAGTCACATATTTCTACTAAATGTTGAAAAGTGTGTATGTAACATAGGTTCTTCTCTCTGGCGCCATTTTCAGGAAAGCATCCGTACACAGCAAATCACTTAATCATGTGCTTAATTCTTCTTGAAGTCAGTGGGATTTTATCACAATTAAAGTAAGGCACGTTTTAGTGTATTCCTGAAAAAGAACATACTTGTGGGCATGCTTAAATGCTTTCCTGACTTAGATCAGTGGTTGTTAGATGTTTGCTGCAGTGTTCACTGTCCCCACAAGATGGTGAAATTGTGGCATTTTTTACGTTGCAACTGAAAGTATTTGCTGCGTATCCCAGTGATTTCTCTGAACTTGCAGTAGAAAGTCCGTGTGTTTTCGGATCACCAAAGGGACGTGTTTTTATATTTCAGTGAATGGGGAAAAAATTAGTATGCAAGATGCAACTTAAAGAACAAGTTGTAGATGAAAATGCAGGAATTCTAAATGATGGACAATTATTTAAACTTTGCATTTCTTTGACTGGGAAACTCATTTTTATGTAAATACATCAGCACTTGATTTATGCTACAAAACTCAAAATCATTGATCTGAAAATGATAATTTTTTTATAACTAGACTTTTCCTTTTTTTTGGCAACATTACATCTTTTTTTTTAATCTTTAACATTTTAGTATTGTTTATAGTAGCATTGGCTTTGTCAGAAGGTTTAGAGCCTCTTACTGAAACAGAAAGCTAGAATCCAGCTGTTTGTTTGCCAATATGCAACCATTATTATAAAACAAGGTTCAGCAAATATAACCACAATGGACCCTGGAAACCTTCAATTGACTCTGTTCTACCAGCGAGTTTGGAAGTTTTGCTTACATTTTCTTTTTTCCTTTAGGGATCATATACTAAAGAATCCAGTGAGAAAGCTGTTTGAAGGAGATGTAGTAAATTCTCGATTTTATATAAGGAACTATTAGTTGCCAGTGTACAAAGACACACATTCCTAAAATCACCGATGTTTACACAAAATAAAGCCTTTGTTTTGCAATGTTTATTATGCTAAAAGTTACCACTCTTTCCTCAAGACAAACGACTTTCACCCAAAACTGGATTTGTAAAATTGACTGGAAGAGAGAGAAAATTATTTTGACTATTGCTGTGGTTATTATAAAAGACCTAGTGCAAGATCTGTGTGGGTTCTAGATAGTGAATGTAATTTGAAGGGAAGAGCTAGTTTTAGCTATATAAGTGAAAGAAGTTTGTTCTCATATGGTAAAATACCCCCATGTAGAGGGAAGACTGACGCACCACCTTAGTCCTACTTGGGCCCTATTTTGAGAATTTAATTGGTGTATGGGTCTAGTGCTGGCCCTCTGAACATCTCATCTATAGCAAGTCATGGATTATGATAGGAGTGGACAGTAACAAGTTTAAGGAAAAAACATCTGTTCTCTCAGATTATGCCTGCTGACAAGTAGGGTAGGCCTGTCCAGTGAAAAAGTATGACCTTGGTAGAACTATGGTTTTCTTTATCTTTACACCTTTTTCACAATATTAATGAGCCTGTCTGCAGAGATCTGTCATGTGTTCTGAACCATGCATATAAGGCTACTGTGTGTGGCTCCATCTAATGTTTTGCTCGGGAAGTTAATTTGTTTATCTGAACTGAAAATTATCCTCAACAGAATCGGAAGCTGATATTGCCAGCTTCAGTACCTCACGCTCTGGAAGTTCATCTTACAAACAAGGATGTAATTATGAAAGGCACAGGAAAAAAAGGTTTAAGGTCCTGGATGTACATTTCCAGAGACATTTGTGATTGTATAGATCTCCACATATCATTTTTTACTTTGTACTAATTGGTCACCCTGCACTATATAGCAGTGAACCTGCTGAAGTTCAGAAATATAACACTAGCCTTAAAATATTGACTAACAATCTAGAATGGAGCTCACATGATATAATAAAATAGATTAAAATTTGGTTTTACCAAGCATTTCTCTCATTTCAGGTATCTCAACATAATAAGTACCAGTGGTAGCATTACTGCATAGGCCAGTAGAGCAGCCATTATGTACTCAGCAAGAGCTCACCTGTAGTATTGTATATTAGAGCCTATTTAATTGAGGGAGACAGAATATGAGACAGGACTCTTATCTGCCACAATTTTTCAAAAGTACTATGGGATCATTGCCTTTTACTCCGGCAGCCAACCAAAGACTGATAGAAAGGACCTCAGTTGCAAGCATAGGATCAGAAGCATGGCTGTATATAAATGGCATTTTTCTTTCTAATGTAGATGTGTCCTTAATGTAGTGAATCATGTTTGCTGCTCTCGCTGACTAAAATGTTTTTATTTATGTGAGCACTGCAAACCCATTATAAGTATGCGAGAGTGAGCTGGACTCTTTTCTGGCCCACGTAGCATTAGTGAGCTAAGTTCCAATGACAGAATCTTTATTATTGATGATGTCAGAGCCAGAAGGACAAGGTTCACTTTGAGATAATTTATCGAGTTTGAGGTTTGAGCAGTTGGGGGACAAAAACCTACCATATTTACTTATAAATGTGTGCACATTTGAAGTTTGAGCAGTCACAGAGACAATGCAGTACCACACATTGCTGACTTTGGAGACATTCTTCAGAATATAATCACATGGGAAAATTTCATCCGAATGGAGGCAATCCTCCAGTACTGCATTGAAATGACAGCACCGGATATGATCCCAGTACCAACTGGGAGACTTGAACCTTCTGTCCTGGAGGCGAGGGTGTTACCCTCAGTGAACCCTACTGACACCTAATAATGCTGGATTACTGTCTTCAGTAAGAAAAGATTGTTTGTAACTTAAGTGTTATGAGTCATCTTCCCTGATGTGAGTTATTCACAACAACAGAAAATGGGATAGCAGTGTATGTCAGTGGGACAAAGGTAATATAGGATCTAGAAGTGAAAGAGCTTGCTTGTAAAGACAGCATTGATGTGGTTTGCTGCACAATGGCTCTTTAATATAAACTGGAGGACAAATGAGCCCAATATTTTCCTAAGTTATGCTACAGAATGTAGAAAACAGCACAAAAAGGCATTTATAGCATGAATAGCCCTTTATTAGTTGGTATACATTTCACTTTGTCATTTTCAAAATTGCTGCAATGCTGTAGTTTGAAAAACCTTGGGTCTGTGTTTTTATTGGCAAACTGATAGGAAAGGAAGCCAAAATATTTGTTATAGCCAAAATAAATCATTTTAGCCCTTGGTTCCTGACGCTTTCTTTTAAATGCACCAGGTCATGGGAAGTTCCATTTTTCCTGCCTTCCAGTTCTGTTCAAGAAGGGTTCTGGCAGAAATTAGTATTGATTTCATAAGGTTAGAAAGAGTGCCATTCCTTGCGGCCTGATCCAGCAGAAAAACCTTTGCTAACATAGGAAGATCACAGGTGCTGGATCTGCAGCAGGCTGACCCATCCAGGGGAGAAATTGACTTCTCCTGGAAACCAAAAAGTTGACAAAACAAAGCAGCAGCGGGTAACTTGAGTTTTCCTGGAGCGGGGAGCAAACAAGATCCTGTATCACACTTCCTGTTTTATCAACTCCTGTTGGCTGTGTAGCTCCAGGCTTTTCAGGCCTTAATGTGAAATAATTCATTCCCTCTAGGTGGGCTTGAAATCATGTAATCTATCTACTTCAAAACCAAAGCAGTAGTTTTAGGGAGACTTTTAACCTCCCCCAGATCTGAAGAGTGCTGCTAACTGGAAAGGGCTTGTGACCTGATGTGAGGATCCACAAGTCTTGAACCAAGGTCTGCGAGCAGCCTTGACATCCCAACCACCATCTGGCAGTTTGCTAGTAACTGATAAGCGATGTGTCACTGCCCAGGGGGATCCTGATTGTACAAGTGCCTGGTCTTACCAATTGGTCCGGCTGCGCTGTTTAAACCAGAAGGTGACACAGAAAGTTGTCTCTGCATCTAAGTGAATTCCTGTCTGGCTGCTACATAGGACCCTGCCTTCTTGCTTGACTCCTGAGCTCTGCATTCGTGGCTTGTCCCTGATTCCCTGCCTGTTGCCATTTCTTGCCTTGCTGTCTTGTTCCTGATCCCTGCTCTGGTCTCCAGCTCTGACCCTTGGCTTGACTTCTGACTTCAATTCCAGCTCTGACCCTTGGCTCGACTCCTGATTCTCACTCTGGCCCTGATCCTTGACTTAATTCTGGCTCTGAGCTTTTGCCTAACTCTGACTCCTGCTCTGACCACCCAAGTCCTGGTTGTGACACCCCCATCCTCCCCTTGATTTTGGTTTAATTGTCAAGAAAGGGCAATTTACCCCAATCTCCCTTTTGCTAGGATGTTCATTTTCCTTCCATATATTTATGTATGAATTTATTTGTGTGGTTGTGCACATGCACACACATATTGGGAGGTGATCCCTCTTTGCTTATTTGAGGCTTTGTGGTTTCTAATGATCTTCCTACAAGGATTGTGAAGTGAGGATGTAGAGCTGAAGTGGAGGGAAATTCAAAAGGAGAACAGGTTGGGGCAATTTGGGAATTCAGGCTTTCTCATGGCCTGCTGTCATCAGAATTAAACAGGCCCACAGATGGGGAATTGGGAATGGCATTTTGGCTGGCAGATTGTCTATCTGGTGCAAGATCCTTGGAAGAGTTGTACCCACATAAACTACATAGGCCAAAGCAATCACTGAAGCTGAATTTTATCACAAGCTGAATTTTAATGCCGTATCTATAGTACAGCAGATAAGAGTGCCTTAATAGAGAAGTTAGTGAGAGGATGGATTTGCTTAGGTGTTGAGTAACATGAACAAGATTTTTATGTGACTCTGACACCTCTATTGATTGACATTGCAATATGCTCTCGTTGCCTATCTAGTTATTGTCTGGAAGGCATCTTAAATTCTGAAGTTATTTTTCATTTGCACGTGGCTTGTCAGTCCTTCATTAGAGTCAAGGTGAGCACTTTATTGGAGAAGGAAAAGAAGGACTTATATATTTCACAAGAAGTAAGAAAAAAGTTCTTGCTAATAATGGGTGCTTTCTTACCTGTTCTCCATAAAAATTATTGCTGCTACAGATTGCTGCCAATGAGAAGTAAGGAGAGGTGAGCTGGTGAAGATTAAAACAAGAACCTGTTTGACTTGCACATTATTTGAAGTTCAGTTGTCTCTCTCTCCTCAGCATTTTTCACTGTTTTGTGTAGCTGTGTAATTCTCAGTTTCTGATGGCACTAGAAACATAGGTGTTGCTATTTAGCATGAGAAGCCTGTTCCAGCACTGTATGATTTAAGAAGACCTACATTCAAACTTTTTCTTGTGTGTCCATTCTGCAACTCTGAACCTTTTGCTTTCTACATCTCCGTATGTGTACATGCCAGTTAAACTCACTCCCTGAATTAGAATACTACGCCCTGGTCTACATTACAAATTTATGTCAGTGTTACTACTCACTTACTATTTTCCACACCCCTGAGTGACACTGTTATACTGACCTAGCCCATGGTATAGACAGTGCTATGTCAAGCCCTAAGTCTTAAAATTCACTTCTGAAAAAAACCATCAGTGTTGAATTGGCAGCTGCAAAAATGCCATCACTTTTCCAGTAAATTTAATAACCAAAAGCCTGTGCTCTAAAGGCCCAGTCCAAATGCCCCTGAAATCAATATTAGTTTTTCCTCTGACTTCGGGGGCCCTAAGGTGGAATTTTCCTCTGGGTCACACTGCACATTTTGGTTCTGGTTTGTGCCATATCTGTGCAAACTATGAAAGCACTCAAGGATGGGACCATGTCTTTCTTTGTATCTTTTACAGAGCTGAGCCCTCTGCTGCCACTCAACAAATAATAAATAACGATAATAAGAAGATGGCATATAAGCCATCAAAATCCTGCATCCAAACACTCCTCATCTTTGGGGTGTTTAAAATACAAATATAGATCAAGGCCCAAATTTTGAAGCCTGGGCCAAATTGCAATGTTATGGCCCATTCAGTACAAGATAAACTTTGTAACCTTTCTCATATCCATGCTCTGTACCTTGATTGATTCAAATTAATTTCACTGGTTTGGTCATTTCATTAGGCACTGCAGATTAAATGGCTTAGCATGCACGATAGGACTTGATCTAAATACGAATAATGAATGAAGGTGAAAACTACAGGTACATTATATGGCTGCAATACTCCAACATGACAAATAATCATTAGAATGTAATTTGTTATATTTTCCCTTTCTCTGAACTTTCTTCTGTCTTGTAGGAACAGGCTTCTTATATTTTGATCCTTTTAATACTGTAGCACAGTAAATACTGTGAGGGTAGGTAGTTAATTGATTTCTTTATTTTTACCTATGCTAGCCCAAGGAGTTCTAAGTAGACTCAGAACAACTCAGCCTGCTGTCAGTGACCTTTATGAAATGGCATTAGGAAATTCTGACTTCTGACTCCTCAGAGAACAGTTGTGATATCCAGCTTTGGATGTAGGGAATTGTGACTGTCCCTGTGTTGTAAAAATGAAAAGACCAAAAATAAGGAAATATTTAAATATAAACTAAATCATGTCCTGAGAGCCATGCCTAAAAAGAAAATAAATAAAATATTACATTAAAAAGCTATTCTGAGTGTTAATATTACCCATTTAAGCATGCAAGTCAGCAAATGTCAAAGTTAATGTTTCACACACAACATTAACTCTCTCTTGTGAATAACAACACAGTTTTTCATCAGTTATGACAAACTCCTTCACATGTAATACAATTAGATATCACAGAGCTTTTTCTACAACTCCAGGGCTCCATCCCAAAGGCCTGAAGGCATAGTGTGTAACAATAATAGATCCTTAAGATACGACTACACTGCAAAGAAAAACCTGCATCAATGAGTTTTAGAACCTGGGTCAATTGACTTGGGCTTGCGGATTGTAAACAGACTTGAGTTGGTCTCATAGGACTTGAGCTGTGGGGCTAACAATGACAGTGTAATATTCCTGCTAGGTCTGCAGACTGGGGTCTGAGACCTCCTTGCTGGGTTTCAGAATCTAGGCTCCAGCCCAAGCCCAGATGTCTACACTGCCATTATTAGCTCCACAGCTCAAGTCCCATGAGTCCAAGTCAATTGACCTGGGCTGTGAGGTTCGGTGCGGGGATGTTTTGGGTGTTTTTTTGTTTTTTGCAGTGTAGAAGGGTACATCTACACTACCCATCGGATCAGCAGGTGGTGATCGATCTATTGGGGATCGATTTATCGTGTGTAGTGTAGACATGATAATTTGATCCCCAATCGCTCTTCCATTGATTGCTGAACTCCAGCTTGGCGAGAGGCAGAAACAAAGTTGATGAGTGGTGGCCATCGATGCCACACCGCGAGGACGCCAAGTAAGTGATTATAAGTCAATCTAAGATACGTCGACTTCAGCTACGCTATTCTCGTAGCTGAAGTTGCGTATCTTAGATCGATACCCCCCCCACCTCAGCAATTCCTCTTTCAGACTCACCCATACCAACTCCCTCCAATATTCTGGAATCCAGTGGCTTTGCCAGGACGTTGGGCTGTTGCAGCAAGCCCATAACCCAGGGCCTTAAGCTCCCTTCCCCAAGGCTCATTTGATTCTGACCTGTTTGGGAAATAGTTTCCTACCTGCCCAGCAGGTTCCTGGGGGCAGGGGGAAATCAATTACTTTGTTCTCAGCATTGAGAAAAGTCACAAAATTTGTCAGGTGGGAATGGGTTACACTTCTGGAAGGGCGGGGGAGACTTGGTTCATAGTCCTATCCAAGAGTACCACAGGTTGCTTTGCCTTCTCTACAGCTGGGACTGAGCCGGCTGCTACTTACTCAGGATATTTCTACACTTTAAACGCTGCAGCAATGCAGCTGTACTGCTTCACTGTAGACACTATCTGTGCCAACGGGAGGGTTTCTCCTATCAGTTTAGGTAATTCACCTCCCCAAGAGGCAGTAGCTAGGTTGACAGAAGAATTATAGCGAAGACCAGGCCTCAGGCATCTGTCATGCCATAGGTGGCTAGGACATGGCAGCTGCCTGAATGAGGCTGCCAGGGGAACGCCTCTCTTGTCTCCCACCAGCACTTCTGGGAGAACATCGTCTAATTTCCAGGCTCCTATTCTCAGAAGGCTACTCCAGCAGCACCCGTAAGAGACAGAGAGCCAATGTGTTGCTGTGCTGAATGGGGGCCCTGAACAGCTGCTCTCCATGCCAATGCCTGCTTACTTAGCCACAGTTGGGAGTTGAAGAGTCTGGAGTCCCCCTCCTTCAACAAATGCCATGATTACTCTCATCAGCGAATGAAGGAGTTGTATTGATGGATTTATATAAGGAGGAGAAAGAGAATGGAATAGTTGTTTGTTTTGTTCCCAGGGTCAGGGTGGAATGTATAAAGAACAGTATTTTACTCAGGGAATGTCACATTTATCGCCAACTGAGGTGGAATTTTTGTGTATGGATTTTGGTGGCGCATCACTATCTGGAAGAATGAAGGGAAGAGGTGATGCTGCTGGGATTTCATTGTGATAGTTTGTCTAGACTGTGTATAACAGCACCAATTCTTAAATTTTTAGATCATCCCACTCTATTGTAAACAGTGGGTAATCCTTCCTCTCACACTTCTGTGTACTGTATCACCTTCCCAAATCCAGCTCACCCCCTCCTTGCAGCTCCCCCACAGCTGGGCTTCTTCTCCTCCACCCTATAAGGACTGAGAGGGCTATCAGCTGTAGTGTTTAAGCTTTGAAAAGGTGAAGGGAAGTGGAAAGTGATAATCAGCTGCAAATGTGAATGAGGCAACACCAGAAGGAAAAACAGAATGGGCAAAAAGAACAGAAAAGAGACCCATTGTGATTTGTGGTGGGGCAGTCCTCTGAGTCACTTGCATCAACTGAGACAACATTTGCTATTGACATTTGCTATTGTGGGCTGCTCCTTGGTACAAGAAGAAAATGAAAGGCAATTACCCTCCACCTTCCTACCCCCTTCCATTTCTCCAATTTGTCCAGATCGTTTTGAATTTTGACCCTGTCCTCCAAAGCAGTTGCAATCCCTCCCAGTTTGGTATCGGTCCGCAAACTTAATAAGCATACTTTCTATGCCAACATCTAAATCGTTGATGAAGATATTGAACAGAGCCGGTCCCAAAACAGACCCCTGCGGACACCCACTTGTTATACCTTTCCAGCAGGATTGGGAGCCATTAATAACTACTCTCTGAGTACGGTTATCCAGCCAGTTATGTACCCACCTTATAGTAGCCCCATCTAAATTGTGCCTTCCTACCCCCTTCTTCTTCTTCTTTTTTTTTTTTTTTTTTTTTTTTAATGTGTGAAGAACCCTGTCTGCATACACATGTAGACACCAGAGCAGGGATTGAACTGAGGACCTTCTGCACCAAAAATATAGGTTTGCCATTTGAGCTAAAGGACTCCTCATTTAGCTGTAAGAAAGGAGTAGACTGTAAGACCAGCCACTAGAGGGAGATACAATCGCATATACTAAACCAGAGGATTACAACGCCACATAATTTACCGTTTAGATTTTCTGTATTGAAGAATTGGATACTAATGCAATTTGAAATGCAACTACTTGTTTTTTTCTAATTGTCTTTTCCCTGTTTTTGAAGAAACAGCACTGCCTTGATTTTTTTTTTTTTGTATATATTTTTCTTCAAAAGTAGCTGCTTTTCCTGATACCATTAAAAGGGAGAGCTGGATAGTGGATCAATGTATTTAATCTTGTCATTTATATTATAGTGGCTTAGGTTTTACTAGTGCTTCAAAGATAATACAGGGCAAACTCCTTCTCTGCGCAGCTTACAATCTAAAGCAGAATTGGCAAAGGGAGGCTGTATCCGTGTCTGAAATGATTGCCTAATGCAGTATGGGAACAGGATTTTGAACCAGGACAAGCATGTGCTTTGTAACTTTTTTTTAAATCCTTTGACCCCAAGAGAGCCCTGCAGAAATAGCAACAAATGGACTCATTTTAGTAAAGGCCCAGTGCTACTGTTAGTGGGAGTTTTGATAATTGTCACACTAACTTTGTTTGTGCAGGATTGGACCCTAAATAAGCAACTGTGGCTATAGAGCATATAGAACATACCACTCATATCTGAGATCTAATCTAGTACAACAGTAAGCTCCAAATCTCTTACAGGAGATGATGTGCTTGATACCCATTCTTCTAGCAAAGGGAAGATCTCTTTACCGTAGAATATCACTAGCACAGCTGTGGACTTTATAATAAAGTGTGAACCCAGGAGACTAGGCAAGCAGAAATATTCTTAGGCCTCAGGTGAAATGACCAAAAATTGTTACCATGTGACAGCTGTTCAATGGTGTATGAGAAATGTGTCCCAGTTCTATTCCCAGTGGAGAAGTATCCTGGAGAAGTATGTGTTTCACAGAAACCACCTCCCCATGTTAGTGGCTTTCCCAGCGGAAAGGGTCAAGATTAAATTGGCATGGAGAATGAGCCCTCCATGGGAGAACTGCTGCTTCCACTGCTAATTATATAAGTATATTGCATTTAGCTGGTTTCTCAAACTAAGCTGTGAAATTCACTCATGAGATTTTATTAAAAGAAATTGCCTTTCTCACCTAACTCTTAGAGGGCTATCTCCTTCTTCGCAACCTCAAACAATGATTGCTATTCCAGAGAATGCAAGGCACGGTTGGGGGCAGAGGAGTTGTTCCATACTAGGGCTTGTCTCCCACCCCCCGCAAAGTCCATCTGTTTTGCGCAATCTAATTAGATGTAAAGTAAAGTGCACACTGGGTATGAGTTGATGTGAATCTGAAAGGAAGTATTTGGATTGTATCTTGAGTATTTTGGCCTTGTGACAACAGGACCATGCTGAAAAAGCTCAGGACTTGAACCCATTGCTGAATGCTTCACTGAATTGTTGAAATGTACGTGAATCAAAACTTGGAATTAAAACCAGAGACAAAACCCAAGCTGACCTTGCTTGGCTGGTTATTTATTTCTTTATTTTTTAATTTAAAGGCAGGCTTCGTGGGCAGGGTGCATGTTCCACCCTTTGGCTAGAAAGATAAAATGCTGAGCTGATGGTTGGCAGTGGCAGGATGATAGTGGTCAGGCAAGACTGATTGGTGACAGGAATTTGGCAAAAAGTGAGAGACAAGCTTATGGTACAGAACAAAAAAGGCAAACCCAAATTGTACTAAACTGAGAAGTTTCTGGTTAGCAGTGGTCCTTCAGTCAGTTGAGCAGTAATGATATTTAGCTTAGTCATATTTTAAGACGATTTCCTGGTTTCATCAACAGGCATATTTTGATCACATTTATCATATTTTACAAGCAGTAGTAGAGATGTGCTGTTTACACACATCAAAGCTTTAATGTACTTTGTTCTTGTCTGTCTAACCACATTCACTGGTTGTTGCAGCACTGACACTTAGCAATTAGTAATACCCATGACACTGTAACTGAAGCCTAGAAGAGTAAATGTTTATATTGCCTGATTGGAAACCTTGAGATGATCAATCTTTTGGATTCACTATCCTGTCTAGATTTTGATTTACTTGAGGTGATTAATTTAATTTTATTACTGAGGCAAAAAAGTCCTTGGAATGTCAGATTGTATGTTGAAGCCTACAATATCCCTTAGACTGTATATACTGTACTCACAATTTGAGATTTAGCAGCAAAGTTGAATAAGTATGAGAGTTGTCAGATGTGTAGCTATAAGCATGCTATTGGTGCTCTGTATACATGGGCAAGTACAGAGTGCATACAAAAGTCGAGTGACTTGGCCTGCCAAGTAAGACTTCGGTTGATCTGTGGTATAACTTGATCCTGTTTTTTGTATGTGCACTTAGGGAAGAGGGAAAAATCACTTAGGCATCAGAAACATCTTAAAAATATTGAACTTGGAAGGATACGCTACACCATACAAAGTTTCAGGGGCACTTACAGGGGTGTAGTTGGCAAAACAAGAGAGCAATTCAAAGATCTAAATTGCCAAGGGAACTCAAAAACAGTTGAAACAGAGGAAAGCGGGCACTTTTTTTCTTTTGCCTAGAAAGTACTATGTATTGTTTTGATTCAATTTGTGCCATGCACTTTTAATACACTATTAACGATGCCTGTGTAAACAACACCTGTGTAGTCGGGAGGCACAAGTGTGGAAAATTAATTGTATTTCCTTTGTTGTTGAAAAGTAAAAATACTGAGATGAGTCCTGAGGGATAATCCACAGAAGGTAGATAAGAAGCTCCTTATTATCAGTGCTTCATTGTCCAGTCATTAGTCTTCTCCTAGTTGAGTCTAGTTGTTAACCTTGTTCAAGCTTGACTGTTAAATTCTCCTGAGGAACTAAAATTTACACATCTGCATAAAAAGTCAGTGTTTGAGGGCCTCTGGTTGTTATTACTGAAATGCCAGAAAAGTTCCTGAACTATGTCTTTTAAACTTTTGTTCATCTAGATATTTAAAGAGTGTTTGACATTGAATGTGTTAGCATGGTACTTCTGATGCAGGAGTCTAATAAGGCAATTAATATATTGTCTTGTAAAGACAAGTAAAGAAATTAAACAATAGTCGAAGCACTATGTGCAAGCATACTGGAGAGACACTATCATACAAGAACAAGGAAACTTTCCCTGGGCTGATGAACCCAGCGAGTATTGTGGACAAGTTGTGGTTAGTCTGAGGCTGGGTGAAGATGAAAGAACATCACCTTAGGTGTAAGAACCCATTGCCACACACCAACAGCTGATGACTGGGGACATATTGACAGCAGCCATGGCACTGAACTAAAGGGTAGATCAACCTTCACAGCATCGAAGAGGAACATGTTTATGTATTTGCTTATCAGGTGTTGTGCAGGGAACATGAAGACCAAAATACATGTGAGAGAGAAATTCTCTCCTTAGGCTATTCTAGCATCCTGCATTTCTGCATTGGAGTACATCTGTTAGAGTCCCTTAGTCAACATAGTGGGTAAGGCTTAATGCTCTTCCTTGTCACTAACTATGCATATCACAATATATTGTTATTAAATACAACCCCTTGACACTGGCTGACACAAATCCCAGCTGCTATTACCAGGTGCTTAGAGGTAGTGAATTGTGATGTAGCAGAAGAAGACTAGATCAATGTCAGTGGTAGCATAGGCATTCGATTTCTTCTTGCCCAGCTGAACCTGTTGTGAAGGCAAGATTATGAGAGCGCCTGCATTTCACTTCCTTGGACAGAGTGTTATGAATTTGTTTCAGAGGCTTTCATCTGTACAGCCCAAGGTACAGTCCAACCTGTTTTAAGTGACCAATGATGGCATGACAGATACTTAACAGAGGTAGACAGGTACTTAATAATAAGGTGTAGGATTGGCCCCAAAATTATGATGGGAAGTAGTTATGGCCAGTGTAAGTGTTTGCAGTTAGGCTCTTAATGGTGTTTATGTTTCATAAGAACACTTCTGTAGGCCTGCCTTTCTTCTTAATTTCCCTAATATCTTTACACGGGGGGGGAAGGGGTCTCATAGCCAGTTGGCGCCTCTGTTTCCCCTCCCTCGAAGCCAACCAATAGGAGACAAAGAAACCCACTTCCCCATTCCTCCATGCACAGTATAGGAGATGGGGCCTCCTCGAGCTCCCCCATTTGGCCCCCGTTTGGAGTTAGGGCATCATCCTTTTAGTCCGACCAAACTTCTCCCTAACTAGGGGCGGGACACCCACATTCTTAGATAGAATTTATGTATAATTGCATTCCAGCTGTAAAACTTTTAATTCAACAAGCTGTGCTACCTATTTGATAATGTTAAATAAAACCCCTGTCTATCTAATATTTAAGAAAACAAACCCATTATGCAATTTTTATAGAGCGAGGTGTTGTAGCTGTTATAAGATTTGAGTTCACATATTTTCTTTTTGTCACACTTTAGTTTTCCTTAAAAAAAAAAAAAAAAGTAATAAAACCTGCACACATCATTATCAAAGGTGTTGAGCACCTGCAGCTCCATTGACTTATATTGGGTTTATGGATGTTCAGTGCTTCTGAAAGTCTGTCCATGAAAAGCTATTATTTGTTCCAGTTGGCACAAGTACAGAGTTATTTGAATGTGTCTGATTGCTGCACATACATACAGAGGGTGAACGTCTGGCCTCATTGAAATCAACAGGAGTTTTTCCATTGACCGTGATTTCACCCAGAGTCTGCATATTAAGATTAGTTAATGTATGTTGTGCGTATGCACAGTATCATAATTTTCAACTAGTAAAATAGTATCACCTCTATTTTAACTTTAAAAAAAATTATTGGAAATTAGTTTATTTTATTTAAAAGGATTAGTTATATGCCAGATGATGATGATGACAAATGCAGACCTAAAAGCTACATTTTCAAAGTGTGTGACAGGTACACTCACAATAATGTTTCTGCATTTGAGATGAAAATCGGTCATTGCATGTGCAAACAAGTAGTTGCA
Source organism: Gopherus flavomarginatus (assembly GCF_025201925.1). NCBI lineage: Eukaryota > Metazoa > Chordata > Testudines > Testudinidae > Gopherus > Gopherus flavomarginatus. The sequence goes on along the minus strand of NC_066621.1, from coordinate 73,856,601 downwards.
ATTAGCTGATTTGCATATGCAGGTATGAGTTTTTGCAACATGCCTGTAGTATGCACATTTAATTATATAGTCTTACATAATTAGAATGGTATACTTTTTTCTATCCTTTTTTCTTTTTTCTTCTGTGAACAAAATTTGCTCTTCCATTTTAAGGATTTTATGAGTTTCTGACATACAGAATGGAAGACCTGATGTAAACTATGCTCTAGCAGTTCTGGAGGAACAGTTATAATTCTTTTAAGCCGCCTTGTTTATTAAATTTGGAGAAAAGAATTGTATCTTGTCCCTGAAGACTCTGGAGAACTGAGAATAGCCTTGTCCCTAGTTTTACTAGCTTAGCAACCTCTTTGTAAAACTCCCAACGGGGACTCTTCTGTTGTTCTTGAACAGGCCCAGTACAGACCTATATAGCTAAATCACATCTAGTGCAGGGTTTTTCATTTTTTTTAACCTTCCTGTCTCAAGTAATTGTAGTAATTGAGTCTGGCTGCACAGTCAGCTAGGTTTGTTACCAGAGACATTGTGACAGAAATGATACAAAAGAGAAAAGATGGAGCCAGTTCTATCTGCATCATGATTTTTTCCCTCTAATCCGTGGATATATTATGAATTTAAGGCTGTTTGGCTGTTCTTTCTTCTTGTGAGTAAAAATATGCCCCAGTAAGAAAAGTCAGTAATTGGCTTTGGTCCTTTTAAAACAAAGGAAGAGATCCTAGCGGTTTGGATATAAATTTGGTGGTGTATCACTATTTCCTTAAGAGTGACAAAAGAATTGAGAGGATATAGGCATTTCAATTTACGAGTCACTAAGGTATGTTGAACTGCATGCCAAAGATATCAGCTCTACCACTATAGCTGTCGTATATTTATTTGATTATCGCATTGTTAAATAGTTGTGCAAATATGTACAGATATAAAGCAAGAAAAAAAATAACCTGTTTTCTTCAGACTTTATGAACTTCTTTGCATGTTATTTTCCAATCAGTTTTAAAAGTCTAGTTCAAATGTTTGATGTATGTGCATTATTTATAACACAGTTAGTTGAGGAGTTATTACAGAAGAAAATTAATTGATCTATGTATTATCTTCGATCTTTGTATTAATGTGTCATGCAAAGTGTTGTTTTGGTATAGTTGGGGATTTTTTTAAAGGATTGGGTATGAGATTATTGCATTTTTTTTTAAATTTACCAATTTGCAATTTATTTGCACTAAATAAATGCAAGATATTTTAACAATGTTTGTGTCTGTTGGGTATATACTTTACTTGCTTTGAAACATAAATTTTACACTCATTTAATTCAGTAAGAAGTTTAAAAAATGATATTTGACTTAAAAGTCTCAGATCATGATTCATAATATCAATAAGGAAAAATATATTGAGGATATTTTTTAAAAGAATGGAACATTTGGGATGAGGTGTCATCTGAGATGTTTCAGTTGTTCATTTCTCAAACTGCCTATATAAAGATGTGTTGCACTTATAGTCAGCAACTCCATTCATTTACTTTTTTAAAGCTATTAAGAAGAAATGCTCTGCTTTTTTAAGGCAGAAAATGTCTTTTAACTATGTTACAATGAGGTAATAAATTCATTCTGTAAGTTATTGATCTGTAAAGCTGGTTTCTAGATAAATGTTCAGAGTATCTATGTCCTGAGGTTTTAAGTCCTGTTCTTTACACCTCAGAACTATATAGATACTTTGAATTGTTTATCTAGAAACTAACTTTGCAGATCAAGAACTTACAAATGATTTTTTTGCCCAATTACAGCATGGTTGAGAATGTTAAAAAACACAATTAAAGTAAAGAGATCATGTGTATAAAAATCTGAGTGAATATGTTTAAGGTTTATATTCTCATGCTATTCAAATACAGAGTATATGATGTTTTTGTTCATTTGTCCTGCTACATGATCATATCCTTTACCAGCATATATATGCAACTGTATAGGGTGTATGTGTACAAAATACACCTACACAAGGCATATTAGTTAGAGGGTTCTGTCAACAGGAATGCTGTTCCAGGGGGCAGGAGTTCCAAAAGAGAAGGTATTCTTTTCCTACTTCAACTTCATACTGTCCTGGGCTAACCCCAGTGAGAACACTCCTATCCCATTAAGACCATAGCTAAATTATTGAAAGAAGAGGTGGTGAGATTCGTTCTCGTCCTGCCATCATTTCCACAGCAGATTATCATTTTAGGATGAAATCACAAGTCAGGCTGGTATTTTCATGCCTGGGCTGAATCAGGGATCTCTAGACTGTTCCTATAAACCTCCTGTATAAAGCAGAAGGGATGCTTTTAGTACTTGTACTATACATACGCTGTTCCTAGTTGCAGAGCAAGTTTCCTACATTAGAGTCTCTGCAGTTATCTAGAAAACAATTGGGAAATGAAAAATGAATTGGATTGCTTCTCTTCCCCCCCCCCCTTCACATTTTTCTTCACATATTTCTTCACACAGCTCACAGTCAACCTGTGGAAATCTGTCAGAGGATGTTGTGAAGGCCAAGACTATAACAGGGTTCAAAAAAGAACTAGGTAAATTCATGGAGGATAGGTCCATCAATGGCTATTAGCCAGTGTGAGCAGGGATGGTGTCCCTAGCCTCTGTTTGCTAGAAGCTGGGAATAAGCAACAGGGAATGGATCACTTGAAATCCTTTCTGTGTTCTGTTCATTCTCTCTGGGGCACCTGTCATTGGCCACTGTTGGAAGACAGGATACTGGGCTAGATGGACGTTCAGTCTGACCCAGTATAGTCATTCTTATAACAAAACTAGATGCAAAAGGATTTCTGTTTGCCTTGTTGGCCATGCAGAAGTTGACAAAATACAGACTTATTTCATGTTATTTAATGGTCCAACATAATACATTTCAGACAGATCTCTATTTTGTTTTATTGGACTTGACTCACTTCAGGACAAGGATGTTATAATATATGGAGATATACCTATCTCACAGAACTGGAAGGGACCCTGAAAGATCATTGAGTCCAGCCCCCTGCCTTTACTAGATGGCTCCCTCAAGGATTGAACTCACAACCCTGGCTTTAGCAGGCCAATGCTCAAACCACTGAACTATCCCTCCCTGTCTTATTCATTTGTAAAGCTCCATATGCACACACAGTCCTTCATAAATATTTAATAATAATAAATTACTGAAATGCGGCAACCTCGCTGGTTGAGGAGGGTAGTTACAGACAGACAGAGCACAGTGCAAAGAAGTTGAAGAGCAGCCATTTTTGGCCAGTGGTGCAAATCCCCTTTTTCACACAGAATGCTGTGAGATCTTTAATGTAACGTAGAGCAGATAGGAAATTGGGTGGAATCCTGACCCTACTGAAATCAGTGGGAGTTTTGTGAATAACTTCAGTGTCTCCAGGATTTCACCCCCAATGTTTTAAACAACACAAAATAGCTGGGGAATGAGTAAAGAGAGCTGAAATCACAAGTCATTTAGCAATGATGCATGTGGGTTCTTAATGAAAATTGTATTCCTCCTCCTTCATATTTGTCTCATTTTGCCTGGGGGTGGAAAAGAGAAGGTGGGGGGCACTGAGTTCAGGGCTAGAACTCAGCAAAATGACTCTGCAGTAACTGAGAGCAAAGCTTGCTTTGTCTCTGAGTACCAGGTATAAAATGGATATATAAACACCACCAAAAGTGTGGAAGGGCTTACAAACTGTTTTACTGAACATTATATCTTGTTTTGTTTTTTAAAGGTACATGACTGATGGTGGTTTGGGCCTGTACACTCGTAGACTGAATCGGCTACCAGATGGGATGGCTGCAGTGCGGGAGACACTGCAGCGTAACACCTCACTGGGACTAGGAGATGCTGACAGGTATGCTTGTGTCAAGCAAATGCATGTTTAGATTGTGCCTTTTTACGTGTCATAATTTGCAGCTGCTAATGTATGTTTTTGAAATTCAGGTAAATAGCTGTGTAGTGGGATTTCAGTAGTTGACTATATGGTTGTAAGGGCTCTAACGCTGTGTGCCAGTTAATGTCTTAGGAAAAGGGCACAGACACAGCGGAAATCCTTTAAAATATGGTCCTCTGATTGTAATGTGGGTTTCTCAAGTGGGTTTTTGTGAGCTGGAAAGAACAAAAGCATATTTAAAAAGTTCTACTTTTAATTCTTTGGACTTGAAAAAGAAAGGCACAATTCTCTTTTTACTTTCACCGATGTAACTACATTAACTTCAATGAGGAGAATCAAGCGCAAAGACTGGTAGGGGGGTTTTGTCAGGTTATTAAAAGGAACATGGTTAACTGGAGAGAAGAGAATCTAGGGAGGTTGATCCAAAAGAGAGCTTCTGCAGAAGATACGTGACATGTACATAGCTAGGGTTGTGATGAATAGAAAAAGCTGAGTACTTTTGCTTTGTAACAGGATTTGATTAGGACTTCCTATCCCCTGCCAACCATCATGCTTGATGAATTTAACATCAGCAGTTGATCTGTTGGTTGAACCTAGCTTTGCACTGAGAACATTTGCAGAAGGGCCCATGCATGGCCTCTATGTTTCCATAAAGTGCCCCTAAGTAGTAGATTTTGAACTTCACTTTTTAATCAGATTTTGAAGTTAGCAAATGTTTTTTTCACTGCTACTAGTAAACCTTTCCTGGAAAATATTGTAATAGACTTCATTTGCTGTGGTTGAGATCTTCTGGTTGGTGACAGTTAGATTAATAAGGGTATAATAGTATAGAAGAATCTAGGTGTAGTTTTTGAGGAGATCAGAGCTGGATTTCTTTTGATGCTTCCTTAATACTAGAAAAAGAGCAGAACAAAAAGGTTGAATTCAAACACCTAAACACTATGAAGAAATTTAGTTTAGTTCTCTGTAAGCGGTCACTGCTTTAGGACCAGAACATGCCTATATTTTTGGGGAGTTCATGTCTGGTGCTGAATTTTGCAGCTTAGCCCCATCTCTACTTAATACCACTTCTAATTGGTCAGATAGGGTTGTTTGTGAATGACATAAGGCCTGGGAACTGACAAGAAAGCTGAAGACTATTAGCACAATGGAGTCTTTGCCCATGACTCTAGGATTACTAGGTACTCCTACAATACAAATAAGTAATAATATTTTCAAAAATACTAAAAACTCTTTCAGGGAGCTGTTGATTACCTCCCCCTCTAATGTTTACAGCATTTGCCACACTTTAATTTGGTATGAAAATCTTCCTGAGTTCTGTGTGCTAAGTCACTTGCCTGAAATCCAGCCTGCCTGTATGTGGTTTTCTTATTTCTTACAAGAGCTTTTTATTTCAGCTTTAAATAAATTCCAGTTAGAGGATTCATGTCACATTGCAAAAGAAAAGGCAATTACTTGCTAGTAGCAGCTTGTTACAGAGAAACCAAAGAACACATTTGGTGAAAGAGCTTTCATCATACTCATAATTAGAAACTAAGGAGAATGGGAGAGAGAAGGAGGGTTGTTATGAAAATGAATCTTATAACTTTAGTTGGAAGAAGAAAACATACAAGTACTGAAGGCTGGGTCCATGTGGCTGACTCAGGAGCAAAACAGGATCCTGAGCACTAGACAGATTCCACTTCGTCCCAGATACTGTGGCTTTATTATTAATAGTTTGGTTAAATCCTTTCTAATTAGAATACAGTAGTTGTATTTGTCTATTTGTCTGAAACAGAAGTTTGGTGCATTCTGCTATAGGCTAAGGCCTAGGGTTTAAAGGTATTTAGGTGTTGCTGTGCTCAGTATTGCAATGCCTAACGTATCCAGGAGCCTAAATCTCAATATCAAAAGGGATTTAGGCACTTAGGTGCCAGAATCCCATGGACAGTTGATGGGAGCTAGGGTCCTACATATCTTAATACCTTCTAAAATGAGATTAAAGTTTCTAAATCAGTTAAGTGTTACAACATTGAGCTCAGCAGCGCCTAAATATCTTGAAAATTTTGAGTCTGTGATTTGACAAAAGCTCCTATTCAGTCATTGAGCATTTAAAACCTGGGATTAAAACCAAGGGCTTGTCACGTGGGTCTTTGCTGCGTAGCAAGCCAGGATGTGACAGTGCACTGGCTTGCTGCTCATTAATGTCCCATGTGGACACTGCACAGCACACTGGAAGTTCCGTAGTGCACTTTGACATATTGCTGTTTGAAATGGGAGTTTGTGAAAGCACATTACTGTACTTTCAGCGTGCTGTAGCAGTGACCACATGGGATGTTACTGTGAGGCAAACTAAAGCACTATAGAGTCACACTCTGATGTGTAATGTTTTGTGTAGACAAATCCTAAATTTTAATTCATTTCTCACCTGAACTTTTACTCTAATGAAGGGTACTGTAATAAAATGATATAACAAAGGGTTAGAGTCTACTCCGTCTATGAACAGAGGTTAATGATCATTCAGTTCTGCTCAAGTAGTTTACCTAGAAAATATATATAAAGATTAAATTTAGCTCACCATAAATAGCTGTAAACTGAGTACCATGAGAAAACCCAGTGTGAAAATATAGCAAATCACACCTAAATGGTTATTTAGTTAAAGAATTCCCAAAGGAGTTTTTGCAATTTGCTTACTTGTTTTACTTACTAGTGTTATCTCATGAATTGCAGATGGCTAGTAGAGAAGGTTTTGTACATTAGCTCTATTAGCATAAAACATAGCGCTCACAAGGTACATTTCCCCCTGCAGCAGGAGAGGAAATCTGAATTAGGCGGTTTAATTTAATGCTTGATTGCAAGGTTAATGGAATCATCACACAACACAGCTGAGTTTATTTACTCACTAGAAGAAAATTTGTGTGTGTGTGTGTGTGTGTGTGTGTGGAACAGACAGCATTTTTATGCCTTTTTATTGAGTGTTTATTTTTTTAGAAAAAGTTTGTAAATTAGCCACCTATGGTTTCATCTCTTCCATGTTTATGGTTTGATGTTTACCATCTGGTTGCTTAAGTTTGTTTCACATTGTCAGACAGAGCTGCTTGATCTAAGGCTACATTAGATTCATGCTCAAAGCTCACAATTACTAGAGTGCACATAGTAGAGGGGTAGAATATGGATCTCCGAGCTGAGAAAAAAGTTTAATATATCTACGTACAAATATTCCTTGTTTCTTTCTGTGTAGATAATTTGAGACTAACATCTAGCTAAATTACTGTATCTTCCCAAATAGCTCAGAAGACTATAATAGTGAATGTGACTTTATCAAGAATAACTTCAAAGCTACTATTAAATATATGATAAGGAAATATCAGTAAATCTGTCTTTTTTTTTAAGCCTTAATGAATGAGTGCTTATGAAACTACTTTTGAGAATGATTAAGTTGGATTATTTCACTTTTATACTTTAGTTTGAGATTGGAAAAATTAGAAATATTTTAATATGAAAAGTAAAACAGCTAAAAGGATTATTGGACCCTTGCAAGGTTGTTCGCACTTAGTCCTCTTGAATACATCCTTCCAACTCTGCTGGGGAGAGAAATTTCACCTAAACTTAAATTACATCCCCCCTCCTTGAAAAAAGAAAGCTACTCTGTTGTGGGCTGTAGTTAAAACATGGTTCAATCTTCCAGCATAAATGGGATCAAACTGTGTTGTAACTATGTTTTTGAATCATGGTTCACCTTTGCAATGGCCAAGGTTATAGCACAGTCCAGGAACACAATTATTGAAACGACATTTTTGCAGTACTGTGGGAGCAGATTGAGTTTAACTATGTCACAGGAGTGTGCCATGATGTGACTATTTCCTGCAATTCAATAGCATTTCACAGCATAGACAAGAGTCTCAGATAATCTTATGATGATTATAGACATAGGTATGGACCTAAGAGAGGAGATGCACTGTGAGATACAGGAATTGAGAGTGAAAATGAACCAGAGCAGAATAAAATCAGGGAAATACAAAACACAAATGTAGTGATGTTAATATGGAAGTCAGTCAAAGGAGAGAAACTCAATAGTTTTTAATGCAGTCACCACTAGGGAATCTTTTGCATAAATGTGTATAACTCAGCAACATTAATTTTGTTTCACTAATACATCTTAATTCCTCTCACTTACACCAGTGTAACATTATCTTCTTCCATGGAGTTAATCCTAATTTACAGCAGTGTAAGAGGGGAATTAAGCCTAGGGACTTTTCCCCATCTGCTCCAGCTCCATAGTGAAAACTGAAATAGAAACTTCAAACTTGCAATCACCTGTAGGTATCAGTGATTAAAACTGTAGATGTCACTAGTTGTGTATTTTTACAGTGCCTTTCACAATGGGGCCCTGGTCTATAACTAGGGCTCCTAGGTGCTGTGGTAACACAAATAATGAATAAAAATTGTTGCAAGATAAAGATCTGAGCTAATGGATGCACACAACAGAATGAAAAACTAGACACCTTTTGACAATGTCAAAAGACAGTGGCAGAGGACAGGACAAGTAATGAAAAGCAGACAGCCATAGCCAAGGAATAGATGTCTATGACTGAAGAGTGCGGAGGAAGAAAATAACATAATTGTCAGCCCACTGACCCTGACAGCAAGTTATAGATAGCAAATAGCTTACTGAAGCCCTCGCACTGTTTAGACTCTAAGGCACTATGTCCTGTCATCATTCATCCCATGGAACTGCATGTGAATTGATGGTAGGTTGTGACCTTTATTAAATTGGCTATAAACTGTACTATTGAAAAGCCTGTGACTTGACTGGAAAATCCTTCGTTTTCCTCATATGACAGTGTTGTGCAATTCTCACATATCAGTTTACATCTAATTTAATTAAAATATTCTGAGCAGATTAAAAGCTTTTAAAGTCTGTATTCATTTTATGTACAAAGACTTTAAACAACCACAGCAAATTTCAGAAGAAAAAAATTGGTCCATAAACCTAAAACTAGAGGATTATACAGAATACAAAAATATTAATGCTCTGCCTGGGAGTCTAGGCCAAATGTAGGAAGAGATTCTTTTTTACATCACGCATACATATTCTGTTGTGTTGTATGTTTTTCTCCTTAAAGAATGTAATACTCATTAGTAATATGAAATATTTATTTTAATGGCTTTCAAAAAAGCAAAGATCGATTCCTTTGGAAGAGAATGACAGCATCTATAGCAATTTACCTGAGATGAATGACCACTTTTTAGGTAGTGGGAAGAAATCTGTATTTCATGTTTGCAGGTAACTTGAACAAATGCTAAGTGCAAAAGAAATGGTAATAACAAATGGGGACTTTCAATAATAATTAACAGTAACACATTGGACTTATTTCACTTTTCATGCAAACACCTTCATGCAGCTCACAAAAGTGGGCAATATTATCCCTGTTTTAATGCTGAAGTACAAAGAATGGTTAAGGGACTTACCTAAGGTCATAGTGCAAGCCAGTGGTAGAGTTAAATGTTGCATTCCTATATTTTGACTCTGAGCAATAAACTACACTTTCATGGTGTAAAAACTGTAGGTTCCAGCATGCATAGGATCACTAGTTGTGAGTTAACTTTGTGAAGTATAACAAGATTACGTTGCTTTAAAATGACAAGATTAGTAGTAAGTTGTGCTAGTGCTCAATGGGGGATAGAGTTGTTGTATTATCTGGGTAGACATGGGAACTAGGAGTGCACATCAAAAGAGTTTAGAAAAAGGTTGTAGCATGTGATCAATTTGGAAGTAATACTGTCAAGTAATGCCATCACTTTTGGCAGGGTAAGAATACTATCACAGATGCTGCAGTAATGGGCATAATATCAAAAGATGAATGGACTTATCTTTTTACAATGTTCATTATGAAAATGTTGCCATTTGCAATCAACACAATTCCACCACAAGTCCCATACTAATGTTAATTACTTGTAAATAGTAGCATTTTAGTGGAAATTGTAGTGGTATCTTCCTTAGCTGAAATAAGAGAGACAAGGTGGGTGAGGTAATATCTTTTACTGGAACAACTTCTGTTGGTGAGGAAGGCTAGTTTCTAGCTGCACAGAGCTCTTTTGTGGCTCAAAAGCTTGTCTCTCTCACCAACAGAAGTTGTTCCAGTAAAAGATATTACCTCATTCATCTCGTCTCTGTAATATCCTGGCTACAACTACACTGCATACAATAATTAGCTGAAATAGTACAGTTATTGTTACAGTAAGGTGTCTCTGTAGCTCCTGGCAAACAGGGTGATGAATCCTTTCCAGAGCAATGGTGAACCAAAAAGCCCCTCAAAAATGGTATGCCCCACAACAATCATACTCCTCTCATCTTGGATTCAGTTTTATATAATTATGCTACTTTAAGAAGGGCAGCATTATATTGCTGTCTGTTACTGAAGTGCAAAAAACCTATTGAAAACGTGTCTGGAATTTAAGACAGCCTTTATCCTAAAATGTTAAAGCATGACTTGTTACATTTTAACCTTTAGGTTGTCAGCGCCTTGATTGCTTAGAGTCTGAGTGCACAAGCAGATGCAGAACAGTTTTCAAGGTTAATGTGTAAGAAAACTATTTCAGTATATTTTTAGCTCTAGAATACTGGTGACAATCTCTCTCCTCTTCAGTGGCTTCTCCATGTGCTCACATGTTAATCCCTTATGCTCAGCGGCAGGCTGTTTCAGTGCCTTTCTTATCTGAAATTGTGAAATTGCATCCAAAGTCTGTAGTTTACATCAAGATTTCCTAATTTTTGTCAAACTGGAGAGATCTGAGTTAACCAGAGCCTTCATCCCACAGCAGAAGTGCAGCTGCTCTTCCAGCTAGTAGTAGCAGCCATAGGAGTTAAGATGCTACAATTGTTGCCATTAAAATGCTGTCATTTACCTCCTGGATTTCACTTTCCTACCCCCAAGCCTTCACCTCCTAAAGCCTTAAAAATTTGCAAGTGCCTGTGGTTGTGGGACAGTAATGTAGAGCAGGATACCTTCAGACAGGTATCAGGTAGAGTAGGTAAAATATATTTTCACAAAAAATAGTGAAAAAGCCATAAATCTGGTAGATTTCAAATCCATCAAAGAATAAATATATATTAATACCTGTGCAACATCTGTGCACTAAGTCATGCAAACTGTATGATATAAATATATGTACAGTTGCTTAATAGCGAAATCAAAGGATTACTCAGATGTTCAATCCCACCAGATCTACCATTCAGCTGCATAGTCTGCTTAGATTTTATCAGTAAACTCAAGAAGAAGCTCCACTTCAAAGATGTACTTTGGTGCATGTTGATAATCATCCCTCAGCCTTTGAAAGATACCATGTTTATCTTGAAAAATCAGATACCACAGCAACAAAGAAACAAGTTTCTTTGAAGCTTTTGGCCTTGGGATTTTGTAACAAAGATCAGCTGATTAGAATTTCCAGCAGTAACAATACAATATACCTTTATTTTGTATAGTATCTTTTGTACAACCTGTAACCAAAAATGCTTCTTAGGGCTAAATAATACAATTACTATATTAAACAACAAATAAAAGCAGAGGGCAAAAGTGTAGAGGCCAGCTCTGGGGGCTTTGGGGTAACAGGCCCTGACAGAACAAAAGACATTCTCCCTCAGTCCAAAGAAAATAGGACAGTCATAGGGCAGGCACCCTTGGCCATAGGTCCAAATGAGAAAATAAACACAGGGCAGCTTCCTTGTGCCTTGATCAAATGGACAGTGATTCCCATTCTATAATTCTATGACAAAACAAACAAAAATAGATACTGATTAAAGTCCTGGGCACAAGCATAGACCTCATCCAAACAGGACAAGCAGATAATTAGCAAGTTCTTCTTCTTCCCTCACCTGTATCTGGTTCAGGAAACTCTTGGGCACAGAAGCTAGTAGAGAACAACTCCTCCCCTTTCTCAAGAATCTTTTGGCACTGCAGAGCTGCAGTACTACCACCCAGCAGCTTAACGAGCCACTCCTGCCCGCTGCTCTCTCCAGGGCTCGCAGCTCACCTGAGGTAGTCTTTCCAGGCTAGATTGGTCTCCATAGTTTAAAACGCGCATCCTGAATTGGCTTCATCACAGAGATAGATATAACTTAAATAATTTTTTCACATCTTAGCTCATAGAGCCAAGAAGCGATGGAGTGGAAGACATGGAGTGGATCTGGACCCCAGAGAATTATACCTATCTTTACTCCTTTTCTGTCTAGGCCACCCCCATGGATAGCCTGATTCTCCATTGCCTTATAGTTGGTGTTTTCATTTTAAACCTATCAAAGTGGGTGTAAAACACTGCAGATCTTACCTGTGTACGTTAGGAGGGACTTCTGACTTTTTCAAAGTATTGGGTATTGCTTCTAATGGAAGCAGACTATAAAACCATGTTGACTACTAGTCTGGTCTAGTATGACTAATCTTATTTTCCTACACATGGGCCTAAATTTTCCTAAAGTGTTTTTTCTTTATGTGTAAGCATATATGTGTGCATGTAAATATAGTGATGAATATGCAATTCAGAGGCTATGTGAAGCCAGTGATATTTTGTATTTTCAGTGCAATTGCCTGGAACTAGCGTTGCCTTTTCTGTTACATGCAATTTCTTTTAAAAATGCTTTGGGCATTAAGCTTGTATTCCATGAGTAAACAAGTTTTGCTGATACAAAGGCCATTTTAAACTCCATCAGGGACTTTGTGCTTTGCATGACAAACCAAAGAATGTACAATGTTCACTGACACAGTGCAGACCCTGTTATTTAGTTTTTCATGTCTAATAGCAACAATGTCGACATAGTATCAGGATTGACCTACCCTAGTAACCTCTGAGTTTAGGATTTGGAGATTGGATAGATAAAACTAATGACAGTTTTCAAACTCCAAAAGCAGATTCACATGTTTGTACTACTTGACCAGCTTAAAGGTTTTGATATGGCTGTAAAGAGAATTGGGACTGAGTATGGATTCTTTTTCATTCTATGTGCAGTCTGAGATGCCTCATTTTTTATATGGCCTGTGTTGTTTTTTGGTGGTTCGATGATACACAGTGCAAAGGACTTTTTACTTAAAAAACAAAACAAAACAAAAACAAAAAACACTCAGTGCTCAAGAAAGGCTCAGGAGACTGAAGTCTTTAGCCATTGTCAGGTATAACTTGGGTGATAGTGATGCAAGGTTTCCCACGCTGTTCTGCCAATACGTGCCACTGCTGACCTAGAAAAATGTCTAGGGGTGGGAAAGTAATGTAGTTTCCATGTCCATTTAATAATTCGCTTCCCTGCTGAGGTGACTAAGAAAGCTATTTAGTTGGTGGGTTTTTTTGCAATGGGGACACCTTTCCATTAGAAAATAGATAGAGACTGCCAACTCATTTCACTTACTGTGATATGATGACCCATGTGACTCCTGTTGATAATCAATGGGAGTGAAGGCATAAAGCCCATCCAGCACTTGGAAAATGTACCTTTATGATTTCTAATTTACCTCACTTGGACAGTGCATTAGGCTTTTCAGTGGAATTGTCCACAGTTGTATATTACGCTAGTGTGGGATGACAATTATATTTGCTTGTATACCACAGATATCTTTTCAGTTTTATGTATTCCATGTAATTTGTTAATAAACAAATTTAATCTTCATAGCCAGGAGATTAGCATTTTACACAATGACTTGACTTCTGCAATAATTTTACTGCTTTGGAAGTTATATAAAGATCAGGCAGTCCGTACCCATGATAAGTTTGTCTCTCATCTTCCTTGCTGTGCTGCTTTTGGCTCTTTTATCTCCTTATCTTGAGTTGTCTTCAGCAGACTTGTTTTCAGTAGACTTGCACCAAAACTTGCTTCAGTTCAGTGAATAAGAATTGTCCTTGGGATTAGGACACTAAATATCCAAGAGAAACTATAAGGGTTATATACCAATGAAATCAATCCCTGTATATTTACAAGATTACATATTTTATAAACAACCAGCTCCCTCAGGTGTTGTATATGGCAGCTAGTCTACTGGACAATGACTTTAAAGAAGAGAGTTTCCCTGTTTTCCTTGGAACTAAATGGAGTTCTTCCTGCCTGAGGAATGTCAGGAAAAACTGAATAGGCCACACAGTCTAGAACATGTGTCCCTGACTCGACACACCTTAATAGTGCTGCCATCCAGGGAGGTGATGGGATCTGACAAAGTGAAGGTTCCTTCTTGCAGCCATCAGGAAAGAGTCCCACTGACCAAATTCACCCTGGTATCTGCATTTTCATAAAGGATTCACCACCATCACCACCATGTCTCACTCCATGGCACTTGCTGCTACATCATTGCAGGCTATGCAATAGGAAAAGGTGGAAGATGGAACTGCAGAGCTCTCGGGGTGGAGACGTCATATAATAAAGGTCCCTTCTCATTTGAAGGCTCTGCACCTTGGGCATTATTCTGTGCCATATCTCAAAGGGATGTGATCCATATAAGGGAGGGTACAAACCAGGAGATCCCCTGGTTTAAGTTAGAGCAACTCCTGGCATTTATGTTGGCTGCCCATAGCTGCAAATGGATTGCTCCATAGCCCAGGTCACTAGTGTTCTCAATTCTGATATCCCATCCTGCCCTCAGCCACTCAGCATTCTGCGGGGGCTAGTTAAGCTAACTTTGGGGCCCCCTTCTGGCAGTTGAGCTGCTGTAAAGGGCCCACAGAACAGTGCAGAGTCCACAGAACAAGTAGCCCCTCTGCCTCTACGCCTACCGCCCTGAACCCTAGGATCCTGAGGCTGAGACAACTTGGGGGTTTAGGTACTCTTTACAACCACATTGAGATTCCTACCTGATATTTGTAAGTATACATTACACTTATATAAAGTATACATTAGACAATTACGCACAATATACTGGAAAATCTTTGTCAAGACAGCTACTGTAAGTGTAACTTATTTTTTATTAGTAGTAGTTTATTCTATGAAGTTTTTCAGGAAAAAATAAAGCACTTGATTCTGATTTAGCTTACAGCTGTATAACTTGAGGGTAACTCCTTTGAAGTAAATGGAGTTAGATTATTGTAAAATGGATATAAACCCCAAAGGGCTTCAGGGAACTCTCTCGTTGTGGGAGGCCACACTCAAGTATATCAGGGTATGAATGGTCAATAAATAGCCAGAGGGTCACACTGGACACTGGAACTCTAACCTTTGAATAGGATCTGAGCACAGCCCCAGGTCTGAGTTTAAAGAATTTTAGCTGCTTAACTTTTCACTCCTTAACAGACACAGGCTCAATTCAGCTGATACTACCGTGCTGCTGCGTGCTCTCTTCTGCCTCAAGTAATTTTTTATCTTCATCTAATTTTAACTTTAAATTGCATCTTCACTAATTATTCTGTAGTTTGAGTTGCTTTTAATTTGCATCAACTAATTAATCAGTCTGGTTTTGGAGGAAATGAGACATTCCTTTGAATTTTCCAAATAGATATCTCCTCCTGAACCCCCCAATTCATGTTCTAGAATAGGTGATTTATTCTTGTCATGGAACTTGCAACCAGGAATGTTCATAGTAACATTCCTGGCTGTGCTTTGCATTTGTTTGAAACTATTGATACTTGGTAGGTGCTATCTGATTTGCATGTAAACAGTTCTGAGTTTCACTTGTTTTTTGTTAAGTTTTTTGATTTTCAGAGATAAAATGCAGGCTCGATACTACATTACATGTGCTCACCCATCTGAAGTTGAAAAGCTGTTTTGGATGTGTAAGGAATGAGGGATCAGGACTGTATATTTTTTGTAGAATAGTCAGAGATGAAAACATAGAAAAAGGAGAGGAAAAGGAGGAGGAAAATCATAAATGAGCAAGCATCACAAACAAATAGATATTAACATCCTCATGCTGGGTAAAGTTCAGATTCTACTCCTGTCTTCAAGTTGGAGTAGGAGTGAACATCCTACTGTTCCTTGTCTGACTACAATAGGTATATAATTGCTGGGTTTGTAGCTTATCTGTACCTGGTATCTCATGACACCTAATGTGCCAGCTTTAAGTTTTGCTGTTTTGTTTTTTAATATCACCAGTTACATAGTGGTGTCTTGAGATTAGTGGCAAACTGTAATAGTCAGCATTCTTTACTATTGTGGAGGAGGGTTGGGTTTTGCCCATAGCCCCAAAATTTAGACCGCGTAGCCTCAGATATCTTCTCTGTGGCTCAGAGCTCTATTAGCTGAGTTTCTGCAGTGGCTGCTTACTGTTCCTTGATTTTTCTCTCTCCCGCACTCCTCGCCCCATTTCTGTTCTTTAGCATGCTACATTGCTTACAGTCAGTTCAATAGGAGGCTGCTAAACTTTTCTTTCCCATAAATCTTACTGTGTGTCATCCATCCTCTCTACCTGGCCCTGCCCTGGTTGCTTAAGACAACTCTTTCATCCCCTCCCATGTCACCTGCTTTTTCCTCCATTCTACCCAAGCTGGCCGCTTCACTGACCCTTTTTTGTTCCATCTCACACTGTCTTCTCTGCAGCCTGATTTGAACACTAGCCTCCACTAGCAATTGCTAAGATCCCTCTGCCTCTACTTTCATGAAACTATTCAAACCTTTTCTGTTAAACAGATGTTTGAATCTAATGGTCATACCCCACTTTGTATATGTTGTTCTCTTGTGGAGTAATATCAGTCACTGATTGGATTTTAGCTCTTTGGGATAGAGACCCACTTCATGCTGGAAATTGACCTGCTGCTATAAAGAGTAGAGAACATTTGTGGCATTGTATGTATTTTCAGAAATGATCATATGGCAGGAAGGATTGCTGAGGAAGAAAAAATTAAGAGAGCTAAACATAATTTATAACTTATTCAGCTAAGCAAGGATGGGTGGGAAGATAGGAGGGAGGACATAGCTGTCGACAGATATTTAAAGGATACTAGCACATCATAATTTAGTGTTGTTTCACATAGGAGTAATGGAATCAGATTAAGACAGGGAACATTTACACTGAACATAAGGAAAAAGTCCTTGACATGTAATGAACTGTGAAATAGTTTCTTAAAGTGGGAGAGGTGGCAGATCTAGTCCTTGGAATTTTTAAATCTGAACTGAGCAAAGCATTACAGAAGAATTGCACATTGACAGGAAGGTGGATGGGATGATCTAGGACATGTTTTCCAGATCTAACCCCATTGAGTTCAATATTAATATGAAGCCAGTATTAAAACACATTACTTTGCTATTTGATAGGTTAAAGTATTTTGCTAGTCCTGAGCACAATTCTTGAGTATGATGCAAGGTGGATAATTATCCATTAAACCACCCAGTGGAATAGACAAACGGGTACTACCTGAAATAATTTAATACGATGCTATCTTCCATTATTTTTGATTGATCCAAAGACGATGCACATCATTTTGTAGTCCTTTTGTAGTTAACCTCATACCAGAATTTCTGGTGTAATCCCTTGGCAGTGTTGAAGTGTAAAATATTATCAATCAGTTGCAACTATAGTAACATAGATCTGTTGACACATTCATCTGTCTAGTGAGCTTATGTAGAAGATGTTTAAAAATAGGCTGCAAGAAATCAGAGCTTGCACGCATGTGTTGGTGTCTGGAATGATCTCAGTATGCTGTATAATATCCTTGACAAAACCTAACAGTAATATTTGCAGAAAACTGAACACCCTTGCTCCACCCCCGTCCCATGTCTTCTCTAAGGCCTGCCCATTCCATACCCCCTCCCTCCGTTGCTCACCCACTCATTTTCACCGGCCTGGGCAGGAGGTTGGAGTGCAAGAGGGGGGTGCAGGCTCTGGTGTGGAGACAAGGATGAGGGGTTTGGAGTGTGAGAGGGGACTCTGAGCTGAGGCAGGGAGCTGGGGTGCAGGAGAGGGTGAGGGCTCCGGCTGGGTGTGCGGGCTCTAGGGTGGGACCGGGGATGAGGGGTTTGGGATGCAGGAGGAATCTCTGGGCAGGGGCTAGGGGTTCAGAGTTCAAGAGGGGGGTCAGGGTTGGTGTAGGTGATTGGGGTGTGAGAGGGGGTGCAGGCTGGAGGAGGGAGTTTGGCTGCGTGAGGGGACTCAGGATTTGGGGAATGGAAGGGGGTTGTGCTCACCTCAGGTAGCTCCCAGAAGTGGCGACATTTCCCTCTGGCTCCTAGACAGAGGGATGACCAGATGGCTCCGCGTGTTGCCATGTCTGCAGGCACCGCCCCCACAGTTCCCAGTCAATGGGAGCTGCAGAGCTGGCGGTCAGGGTGGGGGCAGTGCATAGAGCCCCTGTGGCTACTCCTATGCCTAGGAGCCAGAGGGACATGCTGGCAGTTTCCCAGGAGCCATGCGGCGCCAGGCAACCCTAACCTTGCCTGCCCCACTTCAGGCGGCCAACCGGACTTTTAACAGTCAGACTTCCAGTTGAAAAACAAATGCCTGGCAACCCTAGGCCTCTATGTTATTTCTAAACCCCTTTGAAGGGCAAGAGAGGACATAAGGCTTTGACAGTGTGAGGACCTGTGGGGGTAAATTATTACGTTAAGCCCCATTTATGTTGTCCTAGTAGTGTAACTGGGAAACAGGCTCCTAAAGTTTCCAGTCTCCTACTTAAAAATATCCTATCCTATGTCCTAGAACTGGAAGGGACCTTGAAAGGTCATCTAGTCCAACCCCCTGCCTTCACTAGCAGGACCAAGTACTGATTTTTGCCCCAGATTTCTAAGTGGCTCTCTCAGGGATCGAGCTCATAACCCTGAGTTTAGCAGGCCAATGCTCAAACCACTGAGCTATCCCTCCCCCCAAATACCCATGTAGGGCTGGGGTTGGTCCTATATACATATTACCCAAGGAAAACTACATTAAGAGAACACTAAGGTTGCAAAGTCGAGCACTCCTAAGTTAGGAGATGCCAGAACTAAGGTCAACGTTAATTTGGCTCCTATGACAGCCTTAATTTGGCTCCCGTGTTACGTGTGCATTATGATACAGTCTTTAATTATATGATCATGTATTCATTTCTACAGGTCCCTTGCCTCATTCATTGCACAGAATGGACCTGCTTTAGAGATGAATCAGGGTTCTGTATTGAAGGAGATTGTCTGTTGGACCCCTGCTTCATTTGTTGCAGAAGTTGGAAAGTGTTTGGCAGGGGATTGCAGGGAGAGAAAGGAGGGTCTCAAGGTTAAGAAAGTTGAATGCTGCTTTGGAAAATTGGATTCTATCCCTGCCTCTGCCACAGAGTTCCTGTTTGATGCTGGGCAAGTCACTTCATCCAGACTTTTCACAGGATGACACTAACTATGTGTACCTCATTTTCTGTTCGTTGAACTTGAGACTCTGGGGTCTGATTTCCCTCCTTTCCCTTCCCCTCCCCATCCAAAATGGTTCAGCCTAAGGCAGACATCTGGGATGGAAAATTTTAGGCCAAACTGTTTAAAGTTTGACGAATTTGTAAGTAACTAACAACATGGTCTTATAATGGGTATTGTTAATAACAGTGCTACCAGCCTTGCCTGTAATACAAGTTCTTCACTACTGCATTATAGCTAGCTGTCTCTAGAGTGGAGGGTGTAGACATATCCACAGACAACAAACATGCCTAAAGCTCAACAGGGGTGAGACAGGAGAGGGAAATATTGGATAAGAGACAGCTGAACAAACCTCGACCCTTACGAAAATGTAACAGAATCTTTAAGCATCTTGCAGAACAGACGGGACCTCAGTCTTCTGCAAAATGGGAAGTGGAGGGGTGAGACATCACCCAAGAAATCAGTGATACGGGATATTTGTAGAAGCAGATGGCTAACAAAACGGAGCCAATAAAAAAGCTTTGTTCAAAACTAGTTAATAAATGAATTTATCTGCAGTAATTCATTGTTGAAGGAATTAAATTTATCAGGGTACAATCTTAGATGAAAAGGGTAGCAGGACTTAAAAGGGTTTCTGATCTTGCATAGCTCAGCTCTTATTATTATTATTTTATTAAAGAGAAAAGAAACGCAACTGCTTGTAAAGAGAGAAATATAATTTAGGCAATCGTGCATGTACTATCCAAACGAGTTACTTTTAAGCAGTCTGCAGTTCAATGGTGTTGTGGGATATTGTACCATGGGAGTGACTCCACTCTGCATTGAAAGGATCAGATGCCTGAGGGCAATTAAATACACAAGATTCTCACTTTAAACAAAGGCACTGAAGGGAGGCTCCCTGTTTCTATGCAGTTAGTCATCAAGAAAAGAATGAGTAGGAAAAGAAATAAAAGATCGTTAGACCTCCGCAGGATGTCTGATTGAGTTGCATCTCAGTAAATAATAAGCACTTGTTATGTTAATGGCCAGTATGTTCACTAACGTGGTTTGCCTTCAGATTGTAGGTATATTAATTAGACTGTGCACATAACCAATAATACAGCTGCTAGTTTTTCTCCTTACTAATGTTCTTGCTTTAGCATTTTTATTTATAAAACCATTATTAGTGGTTTTTGCCTTTTTTTAGTTTGTAAAAGCCCAGGTAATGTATAGATTCTGGCATTCTCAGACAGGAGCTCATTGATGATTAAAAAAAAAATGTACATCACAAAAGTTTACAGAACAAAACCATGACACATCTCACCTCTGGTACTAACTGCTTCCACTGTTGCACCTGATTATAATGAAACTAAAACAATTTAAGGATTATGCAAAACTAAAAGTAGTTAAAACAGCCATGAAAGCCTGAATCTGAAACAGAATAAATTGATCTAATACCTAGTAATAGATCTCTGCCAAGAGCAGCTTCCTTTTCTCCTTGTTTTGTTTTTTCCCGCTGCCTTCTGTTGCATCTTACGGACTTTCATCATTTCTCATTTTATTGTATCTTATTAAAGGCCAATTCCTGCTCATCTTTCTCACAGAAGCAGTAGTGTTTACTTCACTGAGTAAAACAGCTAGGAATTGGCCCATAGATTGAAAGTGTCTGGCCTGGTTTTCCTACGTGCCTGAAAACTGCTTTGGTGCTCCATTAATTAATTAATTAAATTATATAGATATGAAATCAAAGTATTGTGAGATACAGTATACATCACACAAGGGACTACATGGAGTCTGTCCATTGATACTGATGGCCATTTGGTTTTAAGCTTGCTCTTCTTAAGGATGACATTCACTCTAGTGTGAAGGGGCTTATCAAAGCAAAACACAGCACTTATACTCCATTTACTTTAACTAAACATTAAGGGTTTGAGTCCCCATTGCCTGCACCTTGTAGAGCTTGTAGGTTTGACTGGTAATTTAAAGAATGTCTCATTTGGAAGTTGAGTATCGTTTTTCTCAGAGCTAGCTATAGATGTACCTTGCCCACCTCTGTTTAGGCCATATCTCCTTTTCTGCCTTCTTTAGTCACCGTTTTCTCTGCTAGTGTGAAGAGAAGTAGTATATGAACAACCTCTGGAGATGCACAACTTAATGGCACCCCCTTTTGTGACTATTGTATGGGCAGATACTGGGACAACTGGGATAACTAGGCCTAACCTCACTTGTAAAGCAATTGCAACATTGGGGTTTGAAAGCAATTGATTATTTTAAAAGAAAAGGTTATCAGCAGAAACGTGCACACAGATCTCTACAGCAGGGGTCTTAAACACATGGCCCGTGGGCTGCGTGCAGCCCACAAGGTTATTTTCTGAGCCCTACCGCCCTCCGCCATCATTTACCTGGAGCGGTTCCCCGTTCCCGGCCAATGGGAGATGCTGGGGGTGGTGCCTGAAGCAACAGCAACACACACCCCTGCGCCTCTCTTTCCCCACATTCCAGCTGCTTCCCGGGGCAGGGCAGGCAGGCAGGCAGGGAGCTTGCCCTGCCCCCAGTGCACGCCAGGCCAGATCCCGCCCCCTGAACCCCTCCTGCAGTCGAACTCCTTGCTGCACCCTGCATCCCAACCCCTGCCACACCCCTCCTGCACCCCAACCCACTGCCCTGAGCCCCCTGCCGCACTCTGACCCCCTGCCCTGAGTCCCCTGCTGCACCCCAACCCCCTTCCCTGGGCCACTTGCTGCACCCTGCACCCGAGCCCCTGCCCTGAACCCCCTCCTGCACCCCAATCCACTGCCCTGAGCCCCCTGCCACACCCCTCCTGCTCCCCGATAACCGCTGCACCCCTCACCCCTCCTGCACCCCACCCCCAACCCACTGCCCTGAGCCCCTGCCACACCCCTCCTGCTCCCTGATCCCCTGCCCTGACCTGCCACACCCAACACCCCAACTCCCTGCCCTGAGCCTCTGCCACACCACACACCCCTCCTGCTCCCCGTGGGAGCAGAGAGGGGGTGGAGTTGGGGTGGGGATTTCGGGGAAAGAGTTGAAATGGGGGCAGGGAAGGGGTGGGAAGAGGCGGGGCAGGGGTGGGACCTCATGGAAGGGGTGGAGCGGGGGCGGGGCCAAGGACAGGGAGGAGGTGTCAGTAATGCTGCCCTTGGGCCAGTGTACTAGTCCTCATGTGGCCCTCATGGTCATTTGAGTTTGAGACCCCTGCTCTGTAGTGTTCTTTCCCTGTTTGAGCATAGTGTGGGTGACTTTCACATCAGCTTTGGTGTCTAAATATTTATCAGCATTTGGCAGTTTAGGTTATCCTGATAGTATTTTGTCTCCACTAACCTCTGCTTTCTGAGCCTCAGTTCTGCAGCTCATTAGGCAGAGGAAAGAATAATTATAAGGAAATTTAAAAAAAAAACAACAAAGCCCAGTATCTTGGGGAAAGATCTGAGATTTGTCATCTGGCACTCCAGACTAAATATTTAACATAGTCCATAAGGTATATAATGGAAATATTTACTCTACAGACAACTGAAATAATATAATTTACAACTCATTATCAGCTTAGCTTTTCAGGTATCGGGTAACGATTATAGCCCTCTAGGACACAGAGATTTGGGCTAAGTAATTCTATAAAAAAAAATCAGACTCCCCAAAGTAATTCTGTTACCAGAGAAAATAAGGTTGTTAAACACAATAGCTTGCCAAATGCTACCTTGGCTATTACTGTCCTTTGTGTCTACACATACCTTTGCAATATGTGTTCTCCATAAAATAACTGAAGAGTTGTTTGTTTAACATGTTGATTTCATGATGGTATCTTCATTTTTTAAAACGGTGCTCTCTTCTGGGGAAAAAAGTTCACATTGTTAATCATTGCTAAGGAGGAAGTGTACAGCCAGAGTAATGAGCCTGTGTACTGAGGAGAACCTCAGGAAGAATGAAAGAGGACAGCCTCCCTTTTGAGGCTATGAAGCACTAGTGAAGCTACTCTATAGCCACAAATGCAATCTCGAGCTAGTCTTCCTCATTGAACTGCCTGGAGAGAATAGCTTATGGATGATCCAAATAGCTGCGAAATCTCTATCCTTGCTTCAGCCCACACACCCCAATTTTGTTGTATATGGGTTTTTAAACTGTGCCCATTACTATGGTAGCTGAGCACGCAATACATGGGTAGGAACTGAAGTGAAAACCATTGTTGTGCCAGCTCAATCGCATCACCGTTAGACTTTGCAGTTCCTGTTGCTGATCCTTAGCTCCCCAAATTCTGTTCCCTCCTGCAGTGGAATGACACTGGTCCACTGTGTCTATGGTAGTCTTCACTCATGAGTGAAAGGAGTGAACAGGATTTGCCAGGTCCTCCACTGCATTGCAGTCTGTGTACTAGGTAGCACAACCTGGGGAAGGTGTCTTCACTCCTCACCCCCAGGCCAAGAAGTGATGGTCACAATTGCATCCGTAGGATGCAGTAGACACCACAGATCCTAGCAAATTATTGTCTGTGAAAGGAGAGAAGTTGGCAAGACTCACATATCTGTGGATCTTTGAACCCAACTCACGTGCTGCTGTACAGGCAGCCACCACAGAACTAAGTGCCATGCTGCAAAGGAGGTGTGCAACATCGGTGCAAAATCTCCCCCACTCCAACTCCTTTGCAGAATGAAACAAAACCAGTTCCGCCCCTGGAGGCCATCTGCACCTGCAGAGAAAGGGAGTGAGTTTTCCCCCTATGTGGATAGTCATGAGTAAGTGCTGGAAGATAAGTTTTCATCTTACTGACCATTAAAAGTTGAAAATGTTAGCCTTTTGATCACTATACTTCTACAGGCTGAGGTTTCTTCCAATCAAACTCCTTGAAACTGATATGTTAGCTACCTAAAAGGTTTCACTGCAGTACTATGATGAGAAAGGGCCATTAATATTCTCAAATGATCTGAAGGCCTTGACCGGGAGCATTATTATGGAGACTAGTTCTCGTTGTAACAGTCAGGAGTTCATATCTGGAAGTGCCGATTTACATGAGATGTTTATGGGATAATAAAGGAGTTTCATTTATGGCATATGTCTGATCAGTCATACTTTTCAAATATTATTTTAAATTCTAAGCTTTATTTGGAGAGCTTTTGTTCTCTTATTGCTTCATTAAGAGTTTATAACTCCAAAAGGACAGGAACATAGACTCCTTGTTCGTTACTAAAGGTTAGACATTACAATGCAGAATTAGAAAAGGCTTTTGTTTAAATGCACTCACCAGTTAAAGTCAGTGTTTGTAGGCAGATAATACATATCAGATATTGAATAAATTCCTTTTATTGTGGAAAATTGTAGATTGAAAGGAAACTCGGGGCTGTTCTTGCCCAGACATGAATGAAAATGGTATAGGTGAAAAAAGAGAGGAATCTGAAATCTTGATTTAGTTTCATTAATATTCTGCTCAAGAATTTGGAAATGGAAAGAGAGTAGATTTGACAGGCAGGTAACAGTGAGAGAGAAACAATTCACAAGGGAAAGGATGTGAAAACCATGATGAAAAGATTTTACAAGATAATTTGAACAAGAAACCTGCTTTTGGCTCAGATGCACACTCCAGCTCGTTCATCTCCTGGGCAGGTAAAATGGATCATTTTGTTTTATTTGCAGAACACAGATGTGTTTTTGAAATGTATGTGGTTGTGGATTTGTATAAGGAGATCAGTTGTGTTAAAGGATGAAAGTTTGTGTGTTCTTTCACCATAGCACATTTTTTGGGGAAAAAATCTTTTGTTTTGGGGTGTCTAGACTGTCTGATACAGAGGATTTCCACTAGGATATAGAGCCCTTTGCTAAATAGTTAAAATCCAAAACATTAAACATCAGTCTAATTTGATGTTAGCTTGATTTAATACTTATACTTTATTAACTGAGGTTACTTCTGTGGTGGAATGCATTTGCTTTTTAACAACAACGCTACCCAACTATAAAAAGCAGAGAAGGGTCTGACTGAAAAGACAGGTGGGAATTTAGGTGGGCAGATTATAATTATTACAGTATCTGAACTAGGATTTGACCAGGACGTAGTTAGCACCTCTGCTCGCACAAAAAGTTCCATGACATTTTTAATGACCACTAATGGTTAAGGCCTTTTGTATCTCATG
The DNA here is from genome assembly GCF_025201925.1 of Gopherus flavomarginatus. Taxonomy (NCBI): domain Eukaryota; kingdom Metazoa; phylum Chordata; order Testudines; family Testudinidae; genus Gopherus; species Gopherus flavomarginatus. Next base: position 73,831,346 of record NC_066621.1, on the reverse strand, counting down.
TGAAAGATGGCATATTCAGAAGCACAGTGCTCTTCAAATGGCATTGGTGTAGCACTGACTCAGATAGTGCTATTTATTGAAAGCTGCAGCACCTAAGTATTCCCTAGAGGTTAGGTATGTCAGATTGGCTGAATGCATCCTCTTGATGTTGTCTTGCAGCTCCTAACAGTTTATGCAGCAAGAGACTAGGATTCAAATCTATCTTCCCCTCCCTGGCAATGAAAAGCATTACTACTAGACTTCTGAATTTTTATAACGTTATTCATATTTTTAGCTTCTGTCATTTATTGATATATATTACTAGTCCTGGAACCTGAAAACAAACTTATAAATCATATATACAGATAAGCTACCATATCCATCCCAAATCCTTTCTTCAGACTCCTGATAAGAGAATAACGCTTCAAATTGCACTGTTTTTATAACCCTTTTATATTTCAGGGATCAAGCTAAAATCTTAAAAGCTGCTGAAGACAAGGGTGTCTCATAGCATTAGAGAAATAAAATAATGTTCTGTTCAGCAGCTTAAACCAGAAGAATGGAATGTTTCTCTTTAGTCAAGGAAGCTTAAATTGAAATCTATCATTCACAATGATATATTCTTTACAGCTATGAGATACACTCATTTTTTTACCAGTATCTTTTGGGAAGACAAATTAACTTGTATGATTTGGAAAAGGGAAAGTAGAAAACTATTAAAAAACCCAGGTGAATGATACTGATTTAATTCTTTTTCTCCTTTCTTGGATCGATTGTTTACATTTGAGGAGATTATAAAAATTATTGGCCTTTTTATGTAGACGCTATTTGTTAAGTGACCATTTGTCTGTCACAATTCTTATTATTTATTGTTTTATTTGGGTGACATTTAATATTATGTTTTATTTATATGCCATATACATGCAAGACACGTCATACACCTGCGTGTGCGCGCGCACACACAAAGTGTCTTGCTGTGTAGATATAAGCAGACAAGGTCCCTGCCTCAAGGTGCTTGATATTTGATGATGTTTGAGGGTACGTCTACACTACAGATAATTTTGAATTAACTTAAACCGGTTTTATTAAACAGATATTATAAAGTCAATTGCACGCGTCCACACTAGGCACATTAATTCGGCGGTGTGTGTCCATGGTCCGAGGTTAGCATCGATTTCCGGAGCGTTGCACTGTGGGTAGCTATCACTATAACTATCCGGCCAATAACTTCGATTTGCAGCCACACTAACCCTAAATCGATATGTTAATATCGATTTTAGCATTACTCCTCTCGTTGGAGAGGAGTACAGAAATCAATTTAAAGAGCCCTTTAAATTGATTTAAAGTGCATTGTAGTGTGGACGGGTACAGCGTTAAATCGATTTAACGCTGTTAAAATTGGTTTAACAGCATAGGGTGGACGAGGCCTAAGACTTTAGGACAAATCCTACTCCCTTGATTCCATTAGATTCACTGGTCACCTGGGGTTTATTTAAGTTAAACTACAGAAATAAATGAAAATTACATGTTTGCTCAACTGCTTTAGTTTGGATAAGACCTTTCCTGCCTTCACCTTTCCTCATTCCTTACAGAAAATAACAATTTACACATGAGGCCAGATTCTTCCATCCTTGTTCATTTGAAAAGTGCATCACTGAATGTGTACCCAGCACTTAGGTGACACCAACCTCGGCAGCATTGCAGGGTCAATCTTTAAGTAAAGATAAAGTGACGTTAAACAATTTCTCCCACGTACTCTGCACAAGCAGGCTTTTCTTCTCCCTCAGGTATATATGTCCTATTGCTGGAGTTATTTGTTGTCTTGAACAAACAGTTTGGTCAGTAAAAGGAAATTCCCGGGATTTAGAGACTGCATGTCTCTTACAGTATCCCCCTAAGGCATTGTCAAAGCACTTGATCTTATTCCAAACATACATGATTTGTCTGTCTGAAATCCTGGTCCCTTGAAGTCAATGGGAGTTTTGCTCTTGACTTAAAACAGGACCAAGGTTTCACTCCAGGACTCTTTTGCTATAGAAATCCCAACATTCAGAGCCCTTTCGCACCAAAAATCCTGTCTTCGAGTATTTACAGTAGATTTTCATTATGCCTTTATGAGAAGATACTCTGCTTCTTGCTTGAAAGCATTGGATAGCACCATTGACAATGGTATATGTTTGCTGCTTTAGGGCATCAAAAGTGGAAGCATCTCCAGGAAATCTGATAAAATGGGGATTTAGAGTTTGAGTGGTTCTTACATGACATACTGTGAAATAGATCACATTGTTGGAGGCTTTGTATCTTTCTTGCTACATTTGAAATCTTTCCCTAAAGGCATGCCTAGCCAGTTCCTACATGTCATGTGTGCACCAGCGTACTAGAACATATCTCTGATTCCTTTTTATTTTCTGAATGTGTAAAGTTTACCAATATTCAGAACAGAGCCCTAAATTATTTCGTTAATCTTTCATTATATTAAATTCACATAGCAAGCCAGTACTCAGCCTAAATCAATGGATTGGTTGCCAGAGAACTCTACAGATATGTCTATACTACCTGCCAGATTGGCAGGCAGCAATCGATCCAGCAGGGGTCGATTTATTGTGTCTAGTCTAGACATGATAAATCAACCCCTGAGTGCTCTCCCATCGACTCCTGTACTCCACCAGCACGAGAGGTGCAGGCAGAGGCAACGGGGGAGCGGCAGCAGTCGATTCACAGTGAAGACACCGCGGTGAGTAGATGTAAGTACGTCAATTTCAGCTACGTGAACAACATAGCTGAAGTTGCATAACTTGGATCGATCCCCCCTCCAGTGTAGACCAGGCCCTGGATGTACCCCACCTGGCTCTCAAGCTCCTTACATGAACACATGCATGAAGCTCTCATGGCAGCCACCACAAGATCACAGTAAATGTTCTCTCTATATCTTCTCCCCCATTCTTGTACAGTGGAACCATGCTGGTTCTCTGCACCTCTGCATTTCATTAGAAATATCTGGTCTGATTTTCCTATCACTTACACCCACTTTATGGTGGTGTGAGTCCACTGATTTGACTCCTGCTTTACTTCAGTGAAGAGCAGAGGATCAGGCAGTCTTATTTTCCATTTCAGTTTCTTGCTTGAAATTTGCTTCAGTTTCACACAGTCTAAAATAGTAAATGAGGTTAGGAAAGAGTAATTTAAAATATGCTTATTACATTAATTAAATTGATAGTTTATTTCCTATTGATAAGTGCAGAAGTACCATTTTTAATCTGATGAATGATAGTTGTAATAGGTACAAAAACCTTGCCACATTTATTTTTCTCATATAATAAATACGAGCACAGTAATAGCACTGAAAAATTATTAATAATAATTTGTTTTATTTTACTTCTAAAAATTTATTTTTCTTCTAAATGCTCCCAGATTAATGGAGGGAAAGAACAGAAGAGCAATAGGAATATATGCAAGTCTCCTCAGAATATTTTGTGTGCTGTAAATATTTAAAGCATCTCTCATCTGAAGTGGGTGTCAACATCCTTTTTAAAACTTAACAAATTGATATGTGGATTATTAAAAGGGATCACTTTGCCAAATTCTGAAATGCAGCTCTTCTGAGATGAAATACTGCAGACACTAAATTAGAGACACAAGGTGGGTGAGGTAACATCTTTTATTGAACTGACTTTTGTGAGACAAACTTTTGTCCTAGGACAAAAAAGAGGATGCTGTGATTTTTGGAGTACCTTTCCCAGACCTGAAGAAGAGCTCTGTGTAGCTCAAAAGCTTGTCTCTTTCACCAATAGAGCTTAGAGAGTCGGTCCAACGAAAGATATTATCTCACCCGCCTTGTCTTTCTAATATCCTGGAACCGACACAGCTAAAACTACACTGCAGACACTAAATGGCATACAGCAACACTACATAACAATGCTGTCTTTACAGTCTCTATTAAATGCAGTGTGGGGTCTTGCCATTTTTACTTCCACTGTAATCCTCAAAACCTGCTGAAAGTGGTACAACTTGAATAATGGGAGACAAATGTAGAGGGAAGAGGTATAACAAAATAAAAATAAATTTTCAAGTATTACATTGCTGTCTAAGGCAGAGTTTGAAATGGGATAGGCTTATGCATTTTTAACCTCCCACAAATAGAATGTGATCATATAATTGTGGTCTTAGAATCTGGCACTTTTCAAAAGAGACATAAAACAAAGATTTACTTTTTATATGCATGTATTAAGTCACATAGTGTTTTATCTCCTTTCAATGCATGGACATAACTCCAATTTAATGTTAATGGAATTTACACACATGCATAAAGAGGAAAATGTACCCCGAAACTGGTTGCTCTTTGGCTTATCATTCTGTGATTTTATTACCCTAGGTATGTATGACACATTGCAGTGTTTTCTAAGCAGCTGCTCTTTAGGTAAATTAATATCTGGGGTCTCTTTACTTCTCTCTTGAACTTTAACTACTGTAACAGAGCTTAATGTAAAGCTGCTCATAGCTTATCTCACCAGATTGCTATTTGAAAATTCTAGCAAAAACACCTTCATAAACTGCTTCCGTAACACGCTAATCTCTTAAACTTCCTGACACTTTAAACTATTATTATAACTAAGTGTAAAACCAGTCTTGAAATGTCCCTCTGTGCATCTTCAGTACTATGGGCGTATGCTGCAAAATCCCTCTCACTTCATAGTTACAAAATAGGAATTCTTAAAGAAATAAAGACTGAGGCTGCAGCTTTGGGTATGGTCAGCGACATCATTCCTTAAGACTATGATCTTGTTTTTATTTGAATTTAGAGAACTAGCAGATTGGATGCTATGGTTTTTTTTGCTATTTGCTAGGCTGAAGTTTCAGATTTGATTTGATGCTGAAAGAAACTAGACTATGTCGCACACAACCCCATTATTTCCCCTGAGCATAGACTTTTTAAAATGAGGGCTGGCTATTGAATTGCAGACTTAGATCATTGTGTTCCCTGTGGTAATTACACTAAGAATACATCATAGCATAATATATAGTTGTAACACTCCGATAAAGATTGTGTCAGGACTTCCGTTCTAAATCCCCATTTTAAGTGCTTTGATCACTATCAGAAAAATCATGTTTGATTTCAGTCCTGGTATATAGGTTTTCAAAATAAAATGAAATCTAATCCTTCCTTTAATATTCTGATTTAAATAAAAAAGTCCTAAAGAATTTCAAAGTGTTATATATGAATTCAATAGGAATTATTTAAAAAATGTATAAGGACTCTTTCTGCACTGTTATACCAGTTCTATGAGAGAGTGGCTCCAGTGACGACATGTCAGTGTAAAACTGACATGTGTGGAGTGGAGAATCAGGCCCACTGAATTTAATAGACAGGTTTTTTTTAAATCTTTCCTGTAAAATGCTGTAACAGGGATACAATTTAATACAAAAATGTATGGGATGGATCTGAAAACCTAAAGAAATGCTCTAATTTTCTGTAAAATCCTATAGGGCTTTCCTGTGTAGGCAAGTAACTAGAAATGAAGGTTATTGTATTATAGCTTATAAAAGAAAAATGAGCTATTTCCGTTTGGTTATCCAACATAACAACTTTTGTATGATCAAACTAACAGATGACACACAAGGACTGTTACGATTGGCATCAACAGAGCCAGAGTAGGGCATGAATAGCACAACAGTGTCTTCACTCTCTTTTTATGGGTTATGGATAATGCATATTTTGTTTAAAGTAGTGCATGTTGTAACTACCTTAATATCTCTCCCACGTAATCCTCAACAAGCTAATGAGGTTTCTAGCCTTGTCATTATACAAATGTGCAGTGAAAGAGTGGGTGACTGTGCTCCAAGTTGGAGACACATTAAAAAGCATAAGAGTGGTGCTCCTATCTTTTATTCATCACTAATCTAGTTTAATACAGATAATGGTCCAGCTGCAGAAAGGAATTACATTAACAGCCTCTCTTTTCTTGCTAAAACACAAACGTTTATGTTAAATAATGCTTTTCCAAGTTGCTTTGATTATTTGTATTTGTTCTAAATAGCAAATTGTCACTTCCACCATCCTCTATAAACCAGTCTTCTGTGTTACTATAGTAACATGGTATCCACTAAAATATAGGCTCCAGAATAGAAAGGGAAGTTTGGGCTTTGACTCGCTTATTTGGAGGTTTTGGCAGGAGAATTTATCTCCTAGAGCATGTATTTTAGACTCTTAGGAACACTTGCATTTTAACTCTTTCAACCAAAAATATGTCATAATGCAAAAAAGATGTATATTTATATGCTGTAGAATATCTAGTCTCAAAAGGGTTAATAGTCCACTATGGTAGACTTTTTCTGACTTCTGTTCTTCCTTCTGTTCTCTTTGACTTTCAAATGAATGACTGGTGTTTTTCTAGAGATGAAACTAAGGCTACAGCACAGTATTGCCTCTCCTGGACCCCTGCATGTGAAAATCTGCCCATCTTGCTTCCATGACACACTCACTCATCAGTAACCTGAATAACTGAGATCTAACCTAGATAGATTAGAAATCTAACACTAGTTTTTAGCCTGATAAATAAATTGTCTTGCAAAAATGAATGAGTGTGTCTGTTCCTGTAAAGCTGAGAGTCAGTGTGCTTGAAGGTGGTAGGGTGACCAGATGGCAAAAGTGAAAAATCAGGACGGGGTGAGGGGTAATCGGTGCCTATATAAGAAAAAGCCCCAACTATTGGGACATCATGTCACCCTAGAAGGTGGGCAGTAATAGTGTAAACTATAGGAAATGTCATTTTTATATAACACAAAAACTATATTAAAAGAACATCATTATGGTTAAGTATCTGAGGGGTAGCCCTGTTAGTCTGGATCTGTAAAAAGCAATAGAGTCCTGTGGCACCTTATAGACTGACAGACGTATTGGAGCATAAGCTTTCATGGGTTAATACCCACTTCGTGAGATGAATGACAAAGTGGGTATTCACCCACCAAAGCTTATGCTCCAAAACGTCTGTTAGTCTATAAGGTGCTACAGGACTCTCTATCATTGTGGTTGCAACCTTAATTCACTCCTTTTATGTGTTATGATTCAGTATTTAATGACTCAATCACATAATATTTTTTCACAGTCTTAGTGGCCCCCAGCTCAAGTCTACTTGCTCAGTCAGTCCAAGTTTTCACCCTACCCTCCTCCCCAATTTCTCATCCATTCTGTCTTTTCACTCTGACTCCTGGGTCCTAGTCCCAGTCTCCTGCTCAGGCTCCTCATCCCATCTCAGTCTTCCTTGGCTCATAGTCCCAGTCTTTTTGCCTAGCAGATCTCAGTTCTCCCCCTCAGACATGCATCTGAGGAAGTGGGTATTCACCCACGAAAGCTCATGCTCCAAAACGTCTGTTAGTCTATAAGGTGCCACAGGATTCTTTGCTGCTTTTACAGTTCTCCCCCTGCCTATCAGCTCCTTGTCAGATCTTTTTCCCGCCTCACTGCCCCCATTTCCCTATCCCTGCCCACTGATTCCTACTCCCAGCCTGTTTGTGTTTCCCTCACCAGTTCCAGCCCCAATCTCCTGGCCCAACTACCTCCAGGCTTCCCTCCCCATCAGTTACCAGTCCCGGTGGCCTCACCCACCCAGTCCTAGCTTGCCTTCATCCCAGCTTCCCAGTCGTCTTACTAATCCAGTCCCAGTCTCCTTGCCCAAACATTTCCAGTCTCATCCCTCCAAGTCTCAGCCACTGTCCACCTCCATCACAGTATCAAGAATTTTTTTAACATGGGCAAAAGAATGACTTTTTCCCTAGCCTTGTTTTCTGAAATGACTACATCATTTTGCTGAAATTTCCAAAAAATTCACTCTGAAGGAAGAATATAGCATAGAAAATTTCAGCCCAAGGAGTTAAAAGTTTGGCAAAGTTATAAGCAACTGAAAACAGGAACTTCTAATGTGAAGTGTCAGGCAACCTTAATAATAGGCAGTGCTACCAGCCCTACCAATAATTCCCTCCCCCCCTCTCGACTCCTTTTGAAAAATGGGAAGTTCTCTCCCCAGAAACTGAACGCACTTCACATGTGTTGTGTTCTTTCCTGGTTAGAGCTTGAACTCCTTGGAAAATATGCTGTACCGTAATGGATTTTATCTATCGTATGGCCTGATCCACATTAATTATACAGGCATTGATTACCCTTGGAAAAATTACCAAATAAATCATTCCTCATAACTTGCTATGTTGCATGGATCCAGAACATTTAGCATTTATTAACATATGTCCATGGGAGTTATTTAAAATAACAAAAACTGGGAAGCCTCCAAATTGTACATTTATGATCTGATCTAACCAACACTCAATGCAGCCAAAGGGAATCTTTTCACTTACTTCACTGGGCTTTGAATCAAGCCCTTAGCTGTTCTATGTAACTTTGTGTTACTATTATTCTCATTCTTGTCTTTCTCCTTCCTCTGTATTGAGTTACATGCACAAAGAGGTGTTTTCTTGATCCTACAGTTATATCCATCTGAGTAGAGCCTTATATCCACATTGAGACTTCACATAGGCTCTACACACACAGATGCAACTGCAAGAATCTGGCCTTTAAAATAAGAGTTCCTGCCCCCACAGACTTTCAGTTTGTGCTGGATGCTGTACAAACATAATCTTAACTGGGGCCTTTGAGATCTAGTGTAATACAAATAATAAATATAACAACATCATTTCCTATAGTAGAATTTCAAAGGTGATTTAATATAAGAGATTGCAAAGTTTTTGGATAGAATTCTATCAAGTTGTATTTATTTCATGTTGGCTTCAAAATTATTTTTAATCTTAATAACTGTAACATAATTTTTGCTCTATTCAGTGTACATAATTAGCCATTTCTGTTTCTCTTGAAGTGATGTAATATACTTCTTATTTTCTAGTGGTGAATGTGGATTAGTTAATTCAAACTCTTCTCAGACAAAATCCATATACCTTACCACAGTACCATAATGATTCCTCATGCCACACATGCCACAGTATTGAAAATTGAAAGAGTCACTAAGGAATGGATTTATGAGATGTATGTTTTATCTAGACTGCAGCCATTTAAGTCTCTGTATATGTTATGGCAAAATAATTGGAATGCCTATTATTCTCTTTTGACACTGCTAAATTCTCATTTAAATACAATGAATGTAAACAAACAAGTGTATTTATTCAGTGTTATCAGAGAGTCTTTTGTGAAAATGTTAAAAAGGAAAAATGTTAGTCTAATTTTTCCACATGGTTTAAATGAAAATAGATTAGGAAATGTGTTTTTCAGATTAAAGGGTTGCAGCTGTGATCAAACTATGCTGCCAAGCTAGTAGAAAATACGAAGTTACAGGTATTCTCACTTGGGCTTTTACTCTGTACCTTATGATATCTGATCTAGAGGTTTGCATAAGCTGGCCGCTTCACTGCCACCACATTACAACTTTTTCCAGATGACCTAGTACCAGCAGAAAGTCTTGACCTCTCACTCCTTCAGCACTTCAGAGGTTAATTTAGTTGAGGGATCAGATTTCTTTTCAGAGGAGTTTGATGATCACCTTCTAGCTAGCTCTTACTTTTAGTGTCTTTCAGAGCTTCTAAGTGTTGAGTGTTCTGCTGAAAAACAACCTTGCTCTGCTTCTTAAAATATCTCTTCATCTATTTAAATTACAAGCTGGTTTCTTTAGCAGAGTTTTTAATAGTAGCCTGATGAAGGTATCAACGTGTAAAATAAATCTAAGCCCTTTCTCTGGAACTCTTCATGGGAAGCAAAGTGGAGAAATGCTTTGGCCTAGGAATATTACAAGGTAGGAAGTTTTCTATACTTTCAAGAGCATGAACTCTGTGCAAGAGCTTTGTTTAAATACAGGCAGTTTTTACACCGGAAGCTTCTTTCTCACTTCACTCTGTATTCCATTTTAAGTGCAGAATAATAAATTAAATCAGGATTTTATTGTTTAAGTATGTTTTCATAAAATAACAGGGAATTTAATATGCAAGAATTGAGAGAAAGTATATATTTTTTCTACTGACTTCATCTGTGCTTCAGCCAGTTACAAATATATTTATTGACTGGTAGCATGAAGTTATTCTTATTTCATTATAAGTAACTTGGTTTAGAAATCAGTATCTTTCCCATTAGAGTTACAGACCTTTCATCCCTCTCAGGAAGCTATGTTAGGGGCTTTGTAATATTCTTGCACTGTTAGTTTGCTTTTTGTGCAAAATTAAGAACCTGCTTTTACAAGAGTGAGCGCTCTCATGCTCTGCATTGTGTAACAATAGCTTTTGGGGCTGTTGTCACGCCATTGTGAGTGAGGTCTGCTCGTTGACATTTTAGGATTTGATCTGCAGTCTTTTTTTCAAGCATGTAGTTCTTGCTTGTGCAAAGTTTCATTGGCTTCCATGGAAGTACTTGCCTGAGTTAAGGAGTAAGATCCTTTACATTTGCCGTTTCTTTGAAACAAGCCCAAGACTTACTGATGCTACTTAAAATGTTGCAATTCCACCAGAAAACCAACTGCTTACTGAGCTGATACTGACATCTTCAGCACAATGTGTTTGTATAATTAAGTAGTAAAATGGATTCTATGGATTGTGTGTGTGTGTTCTTTAAATCATGGCATGATAAGTCATTCTTTCTTCAGTGGTTTGGCTTCTTTGGGGACAATCCTGCTCCCAGTGATCAAATTAACTACTTTTATTGCCAAGTTTGATTTTATTCAGAACATATGTTGGCAAATTCTAATATTTTAGCAAGACCAAATTTAGTCTCTGCCCTCTTTTTACTGTGGGAGCACAGTGTAAGTGTGCATACGTTATCCCTGTGTCCGTGTGTGTTCAGCTGCCTTTCATCAGTATTGTATGAAACAAGATGTAAGAGATGTTCCAAATGTGAAAAATCAATGTTTGACTGTATGCAGTTTGGGGCAGGAGCTGCACCTTAATTATTTTATAAAGCACTTTTATGGTCCATTATAAATAATGGAGAGCTTCAATGACTGGCAGTTACTTCAGTTCTTGGCACACAGGAGTTCTGCACTTTCTCTCTACAGTTTCCTGTGCTGAATCCTGGTTGAGGCAGATAGCAATGGGCAGATCTGAAGAGATTGGAGAACTTTTGTATAATGCTGTCATTCTTCTTAACATATGCACAACTAACTCAGGTGGCATGTGACCAGGATTCATCACCAAATTTGGTCCATTGGTTGGATCATTAGCTTCCCTGGCCCAGTACGAGTACTGGCTGGGAGTGCAACATGAATGCTGTCATTGCAATACTGCATAAAGGCAGGAGAGGAAAAACAGGATGACAGGGAAAGAAGAGGTCACATTCTACCATGCCACTTACAGGTAGGTTTCAGTTATGTGAGTGTATGGAGTGTCCGTCCATCTTTTGGGATGGCCTTGTCAGTGAGTTCATGGCACTTGACAGTCACATGTGCGTATAAGTTGTCCTGTTTGAAAGTGAGCAGAAACACCAGTGTGGGATAATAATGCTCAGAGCTTTTCCCACTATGCTTGCTAATGCTGGCTAATCTATCCATTTAGGTTTTTATCACCATGGAACCTGAATACCTGTTGCATTTCAGGATATTTTTGTTTCTTTACTGTAGTTCACCCCTTTCCTCCCACATTTTAATGGTTGATTTACATCAAAACGATAAGAATCTAGCTCACTAGCTCTTACTCCATATGCCTGTGCATTACGAACAATATTTTTATATTGTATCAGAAATGTGGATCTCTAATGTACAATCTTTGCTTGAACTGTGAAGCAGAATTTCCATAACTGTATCTCCTTCTGATGTGATCCTATAAGATCTCACAAGCTAAATAAGATCCGGAGGTAGCTAGTACTTAGATGGGAGACCTCCAGAGAAAATCTAGTTCAGAAGGCATTGGGTCAGGAAATGCTGTTGATATTTCAATAGGTAGCACTGTCTTCTGTTATTGAACTAATGCCCTAGTACAATGTAAGAGGGCACTGTGGTTCTTGAGGTGTCAGCTTTTGGATCAGGAGAAGTGTAAAATCTTTGGCAGGGGCAAAATCAAGGGGCAACTGCAGAAAGACCCAAAGATTCTGAAAGTCATAGATAGTCTGACATTCTGCTAAGGTAATTCTCAACACTGGGAATTGCTCTGATCAGTCATCCTGGAGCATGTTTCTTAGCCCAGCCCCTCTGCTCCAGTCAATGTAGATGTGCTCTGCATGTTGAGCTCTGAGGGTTCACACTACTGATTTCCTCCAGTTGGAGAGAGGAGGAGAACATTTAATGAAAAAAGAAAAGGCAAATCCTAATTGTGATCCACATGCAGAACTCCCACATATGTCCATTGGGGAAATCCTGCACTCTCTCTCTGGATGTGGAAGAGCCTGAAAACAGAAAAAATACTGCAGATCAGTTGTAAAGGGGAAGAATGCAGAGAGTTTGTGCAGTGGCTTAGGGAACGCAACAATTGCTGGGGCCACTAAAGCCCTCAAAACCAGCTCTTTCCGCTCTGTGGGCTTCCTCACTTCACCACCCATTTATACAAACTGTACACTGGATCAGAGTTTATATCCTTAGTTTGTGTGTGTGCGCGCGCGCGTTCGGGTGTAAATAAGTACTATTGATTTGCAGCCTTGATTTGTTGCTTTTGCTGTTTGGAAAACAATGGATTTATCTGTTACTGAAACAAAAGTATGATGCAACATTTTTATAGAGATTATTATCACTAACTGTAAAGCTTAACCTTGATCTCAGCAATGGTACAAGAGTTCTGATTCTCTTGCCAGCTTCCACTAGTGTAAATCAGGAGTAACTCCAGGGGAGTCAATGGAGCTGGAAGAAAATGGGGTGAGATCCAGGTCAGGCCCTAGACATTCAACTGGTAGCTAAATTAGGCCCTGATCCTGCAATTGACTATGCAGGCAGACTCAGAGGCAAGGGTCCCCTTCTTGTGCACTAATTTCAGGATTAATCCCTTACTTATACACTTCATAGGTGCTCAGAAACTACAGTAAATGGGACTATGCAAGTACTTGTATAAGAAGATCTACAAAATATGAATGGTGAAGTGCAAACAAGAGTTAGTATCTGACAAAACTTTTTACAGGATTCCTTTCACGTTGCTGTGGGTTAGTGCTAATCCTACGTTTGGGTCAGACACACTAACTCATGCTGATTTATCTCCAACCCCTCGAGGCAGTGTAGTTTCACAGGAACAATTGTGTTGAACAATGGCCAAAAAACAAGTTCCACCAGTCAAATGTTTGCAACTTAATACAGCAGTCTGGCTGCAGTGCTTAGTGGTTATATATAGTGAGTAGCTGATGATTTTTTGATTCCAAATACAATCAGGTAAAGCATGATGATTTCACACTTTAAATTTCTGCTTTTCCAATGTGAGATTATTAGTTTCTATAGGGTGGTTTGTTTGTTTTTCCTGAGAATCTTCAGAACGTTTCTGAAGATAGATTCCATGGGGCAAGCTCAGATAGGATGAAAATCCCCTAGATGGTGTGCGCTTGATTGTGCACACAGAAAGTCTATCAGTGGTGGTCTTGTTCCAGTTATAAAATGTCTTTTGCTGGACTAAATTTTATCGTCTGCTGATTACTATTCTTTTTCTAATATAGCCTTCAAAAGTATTCCTGAAATCATATTTTAGTTAAAATACAATTTAATGAAATGGAATGTTTTATTGAATAAAAACTGAATAGTCCCTGAAAACTAAAATGGTCTGAGCAGCTTTGGCAAGATTTCTGAAAGTCTAACTATGCAGCATGATATGGAATGTCGTTAAAAGGATTAGATTCTGTCTCAACAAGACCAGCTGGAAACTTGCTACATGATGGTCAGATCCTTCATGGTTTGCTTTTTCTAAATGTTTTGGCATTCTCACTTTTCAGAGCTGTTCAAATGTAACATTGGTGCCTGTAAACTCCAAATTTGGTTGGCTCTGAAATGTTTCAGTTGAAAATGTAAGTAAACATATAGAAATGTGACAAAGGGGACTTACTGAAGAATATTGTAGATGATTCATATGCGTATGAAATATTTTCATTACATTCACATTTACTCTTTTTAAAATAGATGCTCTCTTCAGCCACTCTTCTGCAGACATTTATTTGGCATACTGGTATTATAACATTTGAGGGGGAGGGGAAAGCATGCAAGTGATTCAATATAGTTTCTTGAATTCCTGATACAATCATGTCAGTATCATCCTGGATCCCAAAGGAAACAATGGAAATTTAAGTATAGCTTTATTGTGAGGCTTTCTTCTTGGAAGATTTTATGAGTTTTTAAGTTTTTGTTTGTTTGTTTTTTAATTTTGTACTATGAAGTTTTTCTTCCTCAATCAGCAAATAAACAGTTAAAGCTTTAGGTGGAAAAGGGTAATTGCCATGTTTCCAGTTGAAATATTGTAGATGCCCCAAGGCTCTGCTTCCCCTCTTTGACAAGCAGTCCTTTTGAAGCTGTTCATTGTAATTTTGTTTTTGATTTTGAAGCTCCAGAGAGAAGTTATAAAATACACACGTCAGTGTAAGGGCAAAATTCAAACTTTGACAATGGCACTAGTTAGTAATGATTTAATTGATAGTTTGCATTGAATATGCTAATATGAATGACATCTGCAGTGATAGGTTGTCCTGAGGATTGTGTGGTGATACTTGCGCACCTTCCAAATAGACAAAAGCAGACAACTCTATTGACAAGAATATTATTAAATGGGAATACACTGATAGATTGTTTTAAAAAACACACACACACAGCAGCAACAAGCAGGGCCGGATTAACCTTTGGTGGGCTTGTCACCAAACATATTTGTGGGCCCCCATGGGGCAATGGAGCATGGTGCAAGGGGGTCGGTCCCTGGAGTGAGGGTCCAGCCAGGGGCATGGCATGGCAGAGGCGGCCCCGCTCTGCCCAGCCCAGTCTGAGGGCACTATTTACAAATCGGCAGTTGCAAGACACACAATGGCCTTCCCAGCCCTGTGCTGCCAGCATGCCCCTTCCCCTCAGGGTGGACCCATGCTGCGCCACACATTCTCCCCCTCCTCCCGCCCAACACTGGAACTCCCCCCAAACACCCCCCCAGACCCGCTATGCCCAGCGCCCCCCGACCCTGCCACAAATGCACAGCGCCCTGCACAACACCACCCCTGCCCAGCACCCCCTGCTCACAGCCCCACCACAACTGCCCAGCACCCCCACAGAACCCTCACTCCCTAGTTCCCCAACACACAGATCTTCCCCACCCCCTCACAGCCCAGCAGCACTCCCCTAGGCCCTCCAGAGACCCACTCCCCCACACTCTGCCTCCTGGCCTCACTCACCAGCCCTTCTGGGAGGCGACTGTGTCTGCTGGGCTGAACTGCCACTGCAGCCAGGGCTGGTCCCGGGGTGGGGAATTGCTCTGGCCCCTTGGGAGTGGCGCATTCAGCCAGACCACGCCCCAAGCCCTTCATCCCCAGCTCCGCTGGGTTGCGGGCATCAACAATGTTCTTCAACTGGGTCACCAGAAAAAAAGTTTAAAAAACCGCTGCTCTAAAGCAGGAGTTCTCAACTTTTTTCTTTATGAGGCCCTCCCCACCATGCTATAAAAACTCCACAGCCCACCTGTGCCACAACTGGCTTTCTGCATATAAAAACCAGGAACAGGGGGTAGCAAGCAGAGCAATTGCCTGGAGCCCCATGCCACAGGGGCCCCCGCGAAGCTAAGTTCCTCAGGGCCCAGGGTTCAGCCTCATTTGGTGGAGCTTTGTCTTTCTGACGGGGGCCCCAGTGAGTCTATTGCTGGCCCTGCTTAACGGACCCCCTGAAACCTGCTCACAGACTCCGGGGGCTCCGGACCCCTGGTTCAGAACCACTGCTCCAAAGCACCTCTTAGGAGAGATTGCTGCTATGGAAGAGATCGTATTCCTGTGCTGGCAGAAAGCATGAAGGCAGCTTTCAAATAGGAGAAGTGTATGTGGGTCAGAGAAACAGTAACTGTGGGAGGGTGAAAACCCAAGGACCCATAGTTAATTCGTCGTCAGCTTGTTGTTTATGAGGTGGTGAGTCACACAGTGGAACAGGGTAAGATATGAGAGAGTTAGGCCGACAACTGGATGCTTGACACTCCATACTCCAAAAGTAGACATGAAAATATTCAAGTTGATATGTTGATACTAGGCTATTCAGGTTCTTACATATCCCGGCTTTCATTGTGAAACTTTATTTTCAATTCAGAGCATCAGGAAACAGATGCTATTCAAATATAACATCAGCCAAAAATAATTATTAGTAGTATAATAGAGTCTGTTCCTTAGTGCATGGTGTAGGCCTGATCCTGACCAATACTTAAAACCCAAATTCCCATTGATTCAATGATTCAGAGTCTAACTGATCTCCATGTGTGGGGTTGGGAAGGAATTTTCCCCCAGGTCAGTTTGGCAATGACCATGGGCATATTTTGCCTTCCTCTGCAGCCCATGGGGGATAATTGCCAAAATTATCTGGGTATATTTTATTAATTATTTTCCTGCTATTACAGGGTCCTTGAGCACTGTTGCAAATCAGTCCTTCCTATTCTCTGCCTGTGGCACATAATAATCTAGTCTTATGTGGTTTGTAGTGCTTTTCAGTTATTAGGTTTAGTGCATGGGTGTTATGTTAGCATCTTTGGTGCATTTACTCCTTCTTAATTAATACAAGTATATTGGGTGGTGTTGGTGGTCTGTGATATACAGGAGGTCAGACTACATGATCTAGTGATCCCTTAAACTTGATGGCACTGTGACTGAGAACTCCAGGCCTCTCTAGGGTCTTGTTACACCCTTTGGATGTCTCTTATCTCTTCAGATGTTACAGTATCTGAAATAGCAGACTATAGCTTGACCCCGTTTACAATCTGACATGTTTTCAGTTGTGCTGATATCCTTTGAGAACGTTGTTGTACTACTTCCATGCACATGGGGCAAGAGGTTGAAATAAATATACTTCTAAGAATTCATGTAATTTTGAGTAACCCAAGTAGAGTTTCAGTTGATTGATCAAGTGGATGAAGGAAAGGCCAAAGGCTCCAGCTTTGCGTTATGGCTGAGTTGACTTTTGCTGACATCAGAAATTATTAATTGCACCAGCTAAATTACAAAGAAGTTATCATGGCTCAGAGAGCCAGGAATGTTGTAATTGTGAGGGCTGTTAGATTTCCCTTTCTGCTTCCTCCTTTTTGACTTTAGCCATCAAGACAGGGAAGCAAGGTAATAATGTGAACTAATTCATGTGGTTTTGGGGCATCTTTTAAAGAAACAATGTGAAATGGACATTTATCAATTTGGTAACTGATTAGGTCCTCTGTGAGGAGACTATACCCTGCCTTTGCAGGGCGGCGTACACAGTGATTCGATTTATACATTTTTTAGAGCTCTACTTTTTTTATGACCCTGGGTATATGATAGGATATAGTGTAATGTGTACTACTCACCATATTATTATTTCTTTAGAATACTGGATGAATAACTTTACATACATTGAAATGAAGTAAAAGAGGTTAAAATATGCATGTATTTTAATTGTATCAAATTAATCCTCCTTCTGTTTATACTGAGATGTATGTTGTACAGATTTTATTTTGTGAAAGATTTAGCTAAGTAACAGATAAAACTGCTTCCATGATGATTTGATCTACAGAGTCCAGAGTACAACAGTTATATTAAAATAAAGTCAGTGATCTGTCTTGCTTGAAAGTACGGTGTGAAGTAGTTGCTTATATTGCCTTTTTTAAAAACTCTGTTTTAAATAGTCCAGGGTTTTTTTTCCCCACCCATTTAATTCTCTCCCTTTTTGTTAAAGACTGATTCCCTCACCCCCTCTCCCCCCACACACACTCTGGAATGCTTTGGAGTAAAGCTGAAATTGACCTGGCTGATTTTAGTTTATGTCGCATCTTATCCTATCAAAACAGCTTTGCTTGTGCGTCAGTATCATTTACTAGTGGCATCAGCATTCTTCAAGAATAGTGTAGTTTAGCTGTTAGCAGGCAAAATGAAAGATATTCTAGCTCTGGGCCCCACATACGTTGCAATTCTGTTTTGTTTTTTTTAATTCGGTAATGAATATTTTTTAATACATAAAGTTTAAATGGTTAACCTTCTCCATCAGACTATAACAGATTTAAAGCAGATCAAATATTTAAACTAAAACACTGTGCAGTCTCTGTTTCAAGCCACAACAACTAGTGCAGTCGTGTGCATGTTTCTGACTTTGTTCATAGGCATTATGTCTCCATTTCAGCAATCACATGCCTCACAGTAAGCATGTAAACAGGCTAATTGAAGTCAAGGGAACTGGCTGATGTAAGTAGGGCTACTCAAGTGCTTAACATTAGGTACATGCTTAAGTGTCTTGCTGAATCAGAGCCTACTGGAGTACGAGAATACTGTGTGGTCATACATAATGAGCTGTGGTATATTAAAAGGAATACTAGAAACAGCAATTGCAACAAAACTGTTGTTTTGAGGTCTTTTTGCTTATTTTGTTATATTCCAAGGATTCTTAGATTTAATTTTAAAAAGCTTATATCTTTGTTTTTCTATTACTAAGTGCTGCTTCTTCAAAATATAACCAAATTAAACTAGCCCTAGGGGGAAAAATCTTTTACTTCTAAACAATAGTAATTTCTAATGGGCTTCTTTACAGCTAACACTTTGTCTATGAAATATTTGTTTTTACATTTTCTGAAATGTGTATTTACCAGTAGGCAGCAAGGGCTCCAAAGGCATCTTTGGAGTGTTGCTTGTAGGACAGTTATTCAAATGGGGTTTTATTATCCTTAGAAAAGAAGTTGTATACTAGTTTGTAAATCTTTACTTGAGCAGTTTACTTTAAGTGCACATTAAGGGTGGAGTGTCTGCCCTGATGTTAGAAATTTTTTTCTTTTGTCTGTTATTACCTTCCAATTGCTTTAAATATGTGGTTATTTTCTGAGCTAAACTTCCAGTTGTGTCTTTCATATTTGATGGAAAAAGCTGCAGCTAACAGGCTGGAAAAGCTGGTCCTAAATAATAAGCTATTGTCTTACCTAGCTGGCAGGAGTATGAATGTAAGGGTCAGCAGGGTTATGCATTAGTTAAACAACAAATGCATTCTTTGATTAGAGCTTTAAAAACTACAACCAGCTGGCTATTTCTAAATAAATTTCTGTCCCTTTGTCTTGTTCGGCTTCCATACAATATAACTAGGCGCTGATAGTGGAGGTGCTGGTGTTGGAAGATGATAGTTTGTTATCCAGGTTTAGTTAGTAAGACAGAGTCCGGAAGTTTGCTCAAAAATCAATTTTGCCACTTAAGTTCCCGTCCATGCTGATGAGTCAATAAAGTCCTGCTTCATCTGTCAAGAAGTATCTTCTTAAACATACCAGTTCTCCTCTGGGACTGAGGAGGTAGGGAGTGATGTTTAGTTTAAACGTTGTTTTGCTATATAAACTGGGGGCAGAGCCAGTATCCTGGTGGCAGGATGTTATTGCTAATACAGAGTAGGTGATCATAAAATGATGATCTATAGTACTGAACATGATATCCAATAGAAAGTAGGTCACCAAGAAGTATAGCCTCATACTGGTCAAAAGTTGCACTTTGGATATATCTGTATCAATAATATTTTTCATCTTGAGACTTTGTTTTATCACTTGTATGTCTTTTGATTCCTCAACAGCTATAGTATTGTCTTGCTTGGGTATAAAGCATGTGCTTCTTTCTGCAGCTGGGATGACAGCAGCTCCGTCAGCAGTGGAATCAGTGACACCATAGATAACCTCAGCACCGATGACATTAACACCAGCTCCTCTATCAGTTCCTATGCCAACACACCTGCCTCCTCCCGTAAAAACATAGATGCACAGGTAACATTTCTGTTTCCTTTGAGACATACAGAAGCATTGGTGGAGTTATTTTCTCTAAGCAATAGCTACAATCCCTTAAAGTGAATGAGCCTGTATATTACTTCATCCTTTCAACAGTTCAGTGTTTTCTTGAAATGAAGAATGGAATGCATCAGCATATTTCTTATAATAGTAACCCTAGACTGATATTTGGCTCCTTTACAGCCTTTCAGCAACTCACGCTGAAATTGTTGGAAACCTGACCAGAAATAAAATAACAAACTCCTGCTGTCAGAATTTGTTTTGATCAATGTTTAATATTTTACTTTCAGCACTTTCAACTTTTAAGAGCTCAATTCTGCCCCCTTTACTGATGTTGAGCAGTACCTGCACAGCTGGTCCCACTGAAATCAGTGGGGCTACTTGTTACTCAGAAAAATTGAGAGGGCAGAATTCATCACTTTTTTTCTGTACATTTTTTTAACCTCTTGAAATATTATTTTACTTTTTTACAGATTTGCTACTTTGGAAGGCAAGTCTGATCTTTCAGTGTTCCTTTTCTCTTTAACTCCTTTATATCTTTTCAACAGTACCCTTAATACTCCCTTGTGTCAAAATACATTGTGCCGTATGTGCATAACAAGTATGTTTTCTGGAGAGTACTTGGTGTAAACATAATGATCAAATAAGAATTTCTGATATTTGCTTATAAGAAGGTCACTTTAGGAGGAGTTTGCTTAATGATTGTAATATGTTTGTGCTTTAAAAGGGGGCAGATACATTATTTCCCACATCTGCTCTGAATTGTGCTATGTGCTAGTTTGCCTGCTGCCCTCCACACCAAAAGTGATGCTGTATGCGTATGGAGCTGGTGTTAAGAAAGGCTGAGTACCCACAACTCCCACTGATTTCACTGAGGGTTGTAGGTGCTCAGTATCTATTGAGAACAGGCTTAGCATTGGTAAAGTGCTGTGTAAGTGCTTTTTAGTCTTTATTTTAATGAAAAATATTAACACTAGTGGCCTAAGCAAGTTCAGCCGGGGTCAAGCTATGGAAGGAGTTCAGCACCTTTGTAAATCAGGCCATAGGTCACTGCGGTAGTTAGTAATTATTCTCTCTGCTCACATCCCAATACAATGGTCATCATTAGTGCTTACCACCAGTCACCGCACTGGTCTATGGGAGATACCACCTTCTTTCTCTGTATGTGAAATTCGTGACATCTCTGCTACCAGAACGTTAACAATTAAGTGTTGATTTTTTAATAGACCCACTGTACATTCAATATTATAAGTAACAGATGTGATTTTTTTCTTTCACATTTATTAAAGAACAGAGTTTAATTAAGTGAATGCCAGAGTTTAAAAATTATTACACTTTCAGCAGAAATGTAAACACACATTGGCTAAGGAATTGTATTATCTTAAGCTTCCTGGGCTCCACATTATTGCAGGCTTTTTACTTTTGGCAGTATTTCAGAAGATGGCAAATTTCATATCCAAAGGTATTATGCATACAACTCTTAGTGCTCAGGAACCACATATACAAATACAGCAGATGGTGTCCAGTAATTTCATTTTCATACAATAGATTGTTCCTCACTAAGCGTTGCAATAACACAGGTTGTTTTCTTTTCCAGTTGATACTAATTTTGTCATGAAAAGTGCAGGACTGAAAAATCCATTTTTGTTCTTTTTAAAACAGTTTATGAAGCCAAGATGTCTCTGTTATCGCAAATGGGACACAGGATGTCTTAATTTGATATCACATGTGGTATTGCAAAGGGATCCCTATATGGTCACAATTTTTTTTAAGGCGGGAGAGGGCAGGTTGGACTGTGATCTGAATCTTTTTTTAATGGCTGTTTTAATGTAGAAGTGTGGTTGCTGTGAAGGGTTTCACTGCCTAAAGTACTATGTTGTAAGAGTATGTGACTCTTTGTTGCCTGGCCATGAGGTGCACATTTGAGCCTACATTAAAGATTAGTAGCATTAGCCTCTGGTTTTGTTAGTAATTTCATGTGTGTTTGCTAATGCAAGTCCTCCACCTAATTGGAGAAAGGGGTTACGGTCATTGAAGCACTTTTTCAAGCATGTTACAAAAGGAGTTAGACAGGTAATCTATGGGTTTTCCACACACTTGTTAAATTAGAAGTGTCTGAACATTAGAATACATTGAGGAAAATAAAGACAAGTGACTAAATATTAGTCTGAAATAGGTGACTGAGTTTGACTCATGCCTTTTAGTGGGTCAGATTCTAAGAAGTATTTCTAAGAGATCACAATCTAATAGTACCATCAAGCTTACTTCCCTTTCTCCCACAACCATTCTAGCATCCAAGGGAATGCAAGCTTTTGGTAGAACAATAGGGCCCCAAACTTGCACAGGCAGTATAGTCTAGTGATTGGAGGAGGGATGGTCCCCCCGGATGCCCAGGGTTGTGAGGCACCTCATCAGCACCAGTTCTTAAGCATCAGGCAGCCTTGTCTGTGCCTGCTGTGAGTCAGCTCCCTGAAGCCACTCACTTCTGGCAACATAAGTACTACCTTCTAGATCTCTGCAGGCCCTGCTCCCTCTTTGTAGATCAGTGAATGGCACACACCAATCCCCAAGCCATCTCCAAGCATTCCCTATAGTGTCCAGGCCCTTATCCACTGAACACTCTCAGAAATATCAGGTCTGCTGTTCCCAAAGGAACAGTATACACGCCTGCTTATATCATACAACTTAGGACCAGCTTTTGGTTAATACTAAAGCATTGACATATAGTTATAATGAAAACAAGAATAAATGTATTATCAAAGACTAGAGATTCAGGAGAAAGTGAATAAGGATATTGGAAATGGTTATGTCTAAACAAGTTCATTGCATGCTCTCTAGAGGCTAAACTTAAGTAATAGATAAAGTTACTGAGTAAAGAAGTTTATCTCACCCAAAGTTCTCTTTAGTGTTTTCAGCCAATGTTGGCTAAGTGCCTGTTTTCATGAATGCAAATGTGATATCCGTTTACTTCCCTAGGTGCAGGGTCTTTTAGAAATACCCTCAAAGTTCATCGTCTTTACTCTTATACAGGATAACCTCCCATGGCTCGTTTTTTCCTGTGTGCTCCTTTCCTGGTGATTTCATCTCTCTTCCTTAACATTTGACTTTGTATGTAAATGGCCTTCCACTGTGTTAGCTTACAATACTTAATATACATCCCAGCAGAGAGATGGTGGCTATACATTGGTATAGACTATTAAGAACATATTTTCAGTATATATGTACATACATTTGGTGGTGATATTGATGACCAGTGTGACACCAGCTTTCATTTGATATCTCCCATACATTCTTTGGTGAAACAGAATGAGTTCCTGTATCCCACTTCCCTGTTGTCATTAAGGGCTTCTTGGGTCACACCAGGATACATGGGTTATGTTTGCAATTCTGCCATTTACTTGCTGTGGCCTAATTTAACTGCTCCTTGCTCAGTTTACCCATTTTATAATGCCTGTGTGAGAGAATTATGAGACCATCTCACAAAAATATTTAAATTCTCTAAAGAATTTCTGATGTGTTCTGCTGTCCTGAAATGAAAGGTGCTGTTAACTGCAAATTATTATTCACAAAATACTTTATTTCATCTCTTAAAAGCCAAATCCTAATCTCACCGACATAGAGCAAGTTAATGGGCTTTGACTGTGGGAATCTTGCTTAGTTTGGGAGTGGACTCAGAAGTAATGCCACAGCCTATGAAAGTGGAGTGTTATATATTGGCTACCACGCTCCTCCCTCTCTTGTATTCTTTGCTTAGACCCATGTATTATGGTCTTTGCTTGTTGGTATTTGCCTTCTTCTATGTAGTGAGCCACAAAGACCTGGCACAGAGATCTTCACAGCACACAAGGATGTCGTGTACCCATTCTCAAGGGTCCCTACTGCTTTGGTCCCCATGTCACAGGTTCATAGCTTTTTAGTTGTGATCTTACAACATCTGTTTAAGGGAGTGCAGAGTTTGGATTTCAGATAATTAGAGAGAGATCGTGGAGCTCATGCATGTGAAACTGGGAGCCCTGACCAACAATTCAACATATCAAAAGGGGAGGGCCCTCACATGTTAGTCTCTGTAGATGTAATCAGTAACACATATGCAGTATTATCTTAACAAAAGAAACAAGAAAGGCAAAACAGAAACAAATCTAATTCTGCTAAATACAAGACTAAGGAACTGATATTTAGATGTTGCAGGTGCTCAGTACTTCAACTGAAGCCAGTGGGAGCTGTGAGAATTCAGCTGAATTCAGCTCTGAAAACCTGACTATAAATGTGGTAAAAGTTTAAATCCTATGTAGAAAATTCATGGAGGTTGTCCCTTTCCACAATAACCCAAAAAACCCTAAAATTCCATCGTACACATCTTCTGGTGGGAGGTAAGAATTAGGAGTCATTTGAAAAGGACTCAGACTGCAACAATAATTGGGAGAGAGAATGAGATAAAATAGCTTGGAAGTTTTGATGGCAGTAGATTAAATGTTAAAATAGTTCACATGAAAAATCAGTTCCTTCACAAAGGTAACAGCAACAGTAAATTATCAGATGAGTCAATAAGACTTATCTAAAATCAAGACCCCATTATATGGAAAGGAAGGTAACTGAACCTTTAAATGAAAACTTTTTAAACCAAGCAAATCTCTGGGTTTGCTATCGTAGTCATGAAGTTCTAAGAGTCTCATGACTCTGGTTAAGGTTGCTCTCGGCTCAGCCAGTTGTCAGTCCTTGTTCACCTGTTATGTCCTGTGCGCCTTCTGCTGACCTTCAGCAGACAGCTGCACCCCCATCTCAGGATTTTCGGGTTCATCCAATGTAATGGTCTCTCAAACTCGGTGGTGTTTCAGCTAATGTTGTGATGGCAAGTTTCTTTGTGTTTGGGTTCTGGGCCTCAGCCATGTTTCTGTTCTTTTCTCATTGTCTGGCATGAAACTGTAGCATCTATAGTCAACTTGTTTCATGAGTGAACTTGCAAAATTTCAAATACCAGGGAAGGTGATGCTTAGTGCAATAATTGCATCAAATAAAGTTGAAGAGAACAAAGCTGTTACATTGTCAGAGAACTTGCTCTTAGGCACTCTCTGGTGGTGAAATTTTATCTTTCTTTTGTTTTCCAAAGGCAGACCAAGGAAGTGTAAAGTAAAGGAGCATTTGTCAGTAAGCACCCAAAAGTGTGCTAAGCACTTCGGTGACAAGTAGACATAAGTCCTACTCTGGAGGGCTTTTAGGGTAAATAGACGATGATTAGACAACGGACTGGGAGTAGCATACAGAGGAAGAGTGATGCTGATAGGCTTGGATTTGCTGGTTCTATTTTTTATTTGTAAGAGGTAGATAAACTTAGGCAGTAGATAAATGAAGCTACATTGTAGCAAAGAACACCTGGGAGATGTAGCCAGATTCTGTTGGTTTATGACAAAGCTGATATTGTTCACAAGTTTACAGTCACAAATATTAATCCTCAAATCTTGTATCCATCAGAAAGGGGTGTAAGAAGAAAGCAATATTGTGTTTCTCAGAATTGGAGGATTATGTTGAGACCACTTTTTTTGGATGAAGAGGCAGAGAAACTCTACATTTGAATGGCAAGTGGAAAGTGCCAACAATAAAACAATTCCTGAATCCACAGTCCTGGACTGTGTTTTATCATTTAATGAGCTGATAACAAGAAAAATAAAATAGCCCCCACCTATTTCATACACTGAAATAAACCATTACAGTTTATGGTATTGAGTTTCATATACTGAACACTTAGGCTATTTTTTCTTGATCTCTTTTAAATGTCTCAATAAAAGGCAAAAGAAATTAAACCAAAAAAATCTCCATCACTCATATAATATTAGGGATGTGATGTGATGATAAAAGAAAATAAATTGTAAAACTATAGACAGATTCTGGGAGTTGAGAGGTTTCAAAATAAAATGTAATATCTTGCAGAGAGCATGTTAAATTGTCAGGCACTTTTTTTCTGTATTTCCTTTTGCCATTTTGCTGATTACCCAGGTATCTGAGGGTGTTTTTTCAAAAAGCTCATGGCTAGTTAAGACCACATCTTTGGACGTTCTTGAAAGCCTAATACAAGGTTCTCACCACCCTCACTTCCCCTGAGGCCAGTGGGATGAAAGCACTTTTCAGCAAGTTGCAGAAACAGGCCTTAGTTAGCCTCCTTCTGCACAACTCAGTTCAGTGAGACACAAGCAAGTGTGGATTGACAGTTGCTTCCATGAAGGTGCTGTGATTAGAGAATAACCTTAGCTATCACTTGGAGTTCACATTCTCCAAGATTTGGGTGGTGGTCAGATTTTATAGTTGGTTGTGATATTACAAACTTCCAATTGTTTATCACAAAATAAGTTTGGCAGGGAAAACCTAATTCAGTAAGTGAATTTTTAATAGGTGTATCTCTTAATAATCATTGGTAATGGGACAGGAAAAGGAGAATGGGTTTGGGAATATATAGGATAATATAATGGGATATTGATAGGGTTGTTTGGAGTTCGGCTATGGTTTGTGAAGGGGGAAATTCCATCCTTGAGCATGGTTGTTGCAGAATCCTCCATAAAGCATCTGACTTTATAAATGGGATGTGCAGTAGGATTGGCAAAATATAAAAAAGTAAGAGATGGAGTTTCAGTGTAAATTATGAACTAACTTGCTTTGTGGATTGAAGTCGGATTTTAGTGTGTTTGAAAGTGGTATAATGCGGTTTTAGTTCTCTCCAGTTCTTGGGTCATTTTTTAATGGGTTAGATTAAAACTAACAGCATTCCAGATCTCTCAGTCTATGAAAAAAGCCACCTCATTGTGCTCTTGAGATCAAATTGCCAGACGAGAGATAGCAAAGCAGCAAGAACAAAGAAAACCTAGCTGCACGTGTTTGAAATGATCTTTATGCATTGCAATGAAAGGGTTCACATACAATTCAGGGAGGAGGTAAATGGCAATGAACTGAGTATTTTCCTTAATATTTATTAATCAGATGTTTGGTTTGTTTTGGATGGTTGGTTGGTTTTTAGTTTTGGCTTTTTAGTGATTGTTCCCCAGTGTATCAGAAGCAAACGCAGTTAGTAGAGTTTATTTATCTCGGCTTTTGCCTGGCAAAAAGCAGGCTTAACAAACAAACAATAAAATGTCTAAGTGTAATCAAAAATTATTATTGATTTTTTTAAATCAGTTTGGTGGTTCTAGATTTTGAACCCTAAAAAAAGGAAGAATTTATTAAAGAAATTTGGAATGGAGATTCTGTTATGATTTATTGTTTCCATTAGACTGATGCAGAAAAGCATTCACAGGTCGAGCGGAATTCCCTGTGGTCCAGTGATGAAGTCAAGAAATCTGATGGAGGATCAGATAGTGGCATAAAGATGGAGTCTGGATCTAAATGGAGGCGAAATCCTTCCGATGTGTCTGATGAATCTGATAAAAGCACTTCTGGTAGGAAGAACACTGTCATTTCACAGACTGGTTCCTGGAGACGGGGCATGTCAGCTCAGGTTGGCATTACTACACCGAGAACTAAACCTTCAACTACCTCAGGCTCGCTGAAGACACCTGGAACAGGTGAGGAAAAATGTAACACACAGTCAGGCCAACAGCTTACAATGGAGAAATAAATTGCTTAACTGCTTTCCTGTGGCAGGAGGTGAACTTCAACTAGTTCTATATTTGCTCTAGGAAGTGTGTATATACAACATACTAAATCTCTGTGTTTCTGTTTTATGGCTGTATGTGAATTTTAAATGATACTTATTATACCAAAATGCTTTGAATATCCTTTGCCTGTTTTGAATGTCCCTTAAATTAGACTGTTCGTTGGACACAGTGTTTGCAGTTCAATATTCTTGTTTCTTGTAATGGTAATTAATGGAACTCCATTTTCATAGTCTGGGATTAAGAGTAGCTCAGAACCTAGATTTTATCTGGCTAAGCATAGTTGTGTGAAAGAAGCTTTTTCACTGCTAAAATAGCACCTGCATCTTAATTTATATTAAAGAAAATTTTCAGATGGACTTCATCAGAGCTCTTAGCACATGCAAATTTGTGCTTGAGCATTAATAATATTTGTGCATGCAAATAGATGAATTACACTTTCACTCATACTTGGTTGTATACCCTATTGTGAATGGAAATTTCAAGGTCTGGTTTGAAAATGTGGCCTCTACCAGTTAAATACACATTTTTTCTAAAGCTTATTTATTGTTACCATATCATATCACTTCACTATTGACAAAAAGGGATCCAGCCAATGGTAATCATGAAGGAAAAACACTTCTTACTTATCTGTCACTCTTACTTAACAGTTTGTTCACTGTTTTTTGTATTCTCAAGATAAACATACCAGATACTGTCTCCTGGCAAGCCTGCATATATAACCCTCAATAGTGCATTATTGTTTATTACAAACTGGATCATAATTCTTAACCACACTCTTGTGGCTAGCATACTTTTGTTTTCATGATGCTTTGATGTTTACCATTTGCTTAGCATTTTCAATTTAAGCATTTGACTTCTTTTTCTATTTTTTAGGGAAAACTGATGATGCCAAGGTATCAGAAAAAGGTAGACTTTCTCCTAAAGCTGGACATGTTAAACGTTCTCCATCAGATGCAGGACGGAGCAGTGGTGATGAATCCAAAAAGCCTCCCACAAATAACTCTAGAACAGCTGCTGCTAATACAAATACATTTGGATTTAAGAAACAGAGTGGGTCAGCTGGAGGCATGACTATGATTACTGCCAGTGGCGCGACTATCACCAGCAGATCAGCCACACTGGGCAAAATCCCCAAATCATCTGGACTCATGGGTCGGTCCACTGGTCGGAAAACTAGTGTTGATGGCTCACAAAACCAGGATGATGGCTACTTAGCACTTAGTGCCCGCACTAATCTTCAGTATCGTAGTTTACCCAGGCCCAGTAAATCCAGTAGCAGAAGTGGAGCTGGTAATAGATCTAGTACCAGTAGCATAGACTCCAACATAAGCAGCAAGTCAGCTGGGTTGCCTGTCCCTAAAATGAGAGAGCCAGCTAAGGTATCCCTTGGAAGCTCTCTGCCAGGTCTAGTCAACCAAACAGATAAAGAGAAAGGGATATCGTCTGATAATGAAAGTGTGGCTTCATGTAATTCTGTTAAAGTGAACCCTGCATCCCAGACTGCTTCTAGTGGAACTCAAAGCACTCACCAACAAGGAGCCAAGTACCCTGACGTGGCCTCCCCCACTTTGCGCAGGTAGGCACAACGTTTATTCATTGTGGAAGTACATTAAGTGGAGTTATACAATTATGGCTGTTTAGGTCAGGGACTAGCTAAGTTTTGTGGGCTCTTACTAGTGCGTGTGCTAAGTTGAGGTCTTTGTGCTGAAATTTAATTTCACAGCTAGTATATATGTGCGCCAATAATATTGTAAATATTTATTGCATTATGAGACAGCAGCAAACTTAAACATATTGAAATTGATTGTTAAACCGTCCCCAAAATGATAGCTGTGGCTAATTCAGAATAAAGTTAGTACTTGAAAACATTATAAAGGCTGAAATATAAACCCACAGCAACAAGGCTCCTGTATAACTATTGATTCCACCCCATTGTACTTACACATTGTGCAGTAACAAAGGGAGACTGTCCAGAGTTCAGCCAGAGTTACACATTGAATTCAATGGAGTTACTCCAGATTTGCATTAGTGTGAGAATGTAATTTGACCCAGTATATTTACATTTGTTCACTTACTTGGCCCAATACACTATCTCACTCTGTTGCGTGTAACGCTGTCCTGTGTGGTGAGACTCTTTATCTTAGGTGCCCAAGTATGGAGGTACAGAGCAGCTTAACTAAAAGTACTGTGTCAGCTGCATTGAATTTTCTTATTTTTTACAGAAATCTTCTTACATGTAATGATCTATTTCTTAGCTCTTTCTGTCTGTATATATTCCCCTCCCTTCCCTATTATTTTTAACACAAGTACTTGGGTGAGTGGGACTTAATTTCCTTGCTTTTCTGCAGCGTTTGCATCAATGTCTCAACTGTAGCAAATATATGCATTAACATTATTTTCCATTTTAATTTGACATTGTAAGTAATATAGTCTCTTTTGAGTTGCAGTGTTCTGGATTTCATTGTTGTCTTGACATCATAATTTCATTTCCATACAATTACACTGACATCATCCTACTTCAAATGAAGTGAGGATGTCACATTCCATTCAAGCTGCCAACTTGAGCGTAACTTCTATAGTGGTGGTTTGGGTTCCAGCTAGGCACAAAAGGAATACTTCATTTCTTTTTAGATGAATGGCCATCTTTGAAAAGCCTGTGCAAGTATAATTCAGCATGACCTGTGTAGTTTAGTGATTCTTCTATTTCTGGACATCATTAGAAAAGTTATATCTAGCTGAAAATTTAATTTCTAGCAATTGCTATTTTAAAATAAAAAAACTAAAAGATTGTTTCTTGTTCTGATATTACACCGTAAATGAAAAATGTCTATGTTGCTTGGCTCAAATATATGAATACTCAAACTCAATCATACATTTCTGTTGATGACCAGAAAACCATTTTACTAGACCCTTTATTGGTATAATGTTTGAACTACATGCAACTTTTAAGAATAGACACTGAGAGAATATCAGGTGTCTTAGAGAGTTCTTTGTGGAGGAGGTTAAGGTTTAATCTAAACCTTCACTTTCTTTGTCAGCTGTTTCATTCTTCAGTTGTCACCAGACTATATAAATAAATGTATGCCTGGCACAGCTATATCATTTTTAATGGAATTTGCCCAGTGTGTGTATTGCGGGGCACTAGCCCTGTCATTGTGTAATATTGAGAATTTTGTTGCACTCTTTCTTTGTGTTTAATATTCCATGCTGATTTTACGCAGCAAATAAGCATCTGTAACAATAAAAAGACAGCAGTAAAGACTGCTACTGCTATATGTTAAATACTACCAACCTTGAATTTGAAAGCAAATATATTTTCTACACTTATGTGAAGAGTAAAATTCCATAATTACAATTATTTTATGAAAGTCTATTGCTGTCTTAATTGTTCCAGCATATCTCATCTAGCACTTTCTGTCATGTAAAAACAATTTATATTACATAGAAGACCATGCATGTTTTTATGCCACTTGTTTGTGAGCCTTAGTGTTCACTCTTCTCCTGATGCATCCCTAAGGACACAACGCAACAATCAGCTCAGTTATGCCTGTTTCTTGTCAAAACTAGGAGAGGAGCAAAAATATTCTTATTGTCTGTAGGATGTCTACTTCCAAGATTAACCTTTATACCGACACTGCCAACTTGCTGAGTTGGGCTGGTTCTGCATTCAAAAGGTACATTCTTCAGACCACAACCTCCTTGGATGTCCAGCTCCATGACTCTTTTTTATTTATTTAATTACCTCATTTAATTAGGTTTGAGAAGCAGGATGCCAGGAGACATTATCCATACAACAAGATCATCCCAGTGGGGCTGGGAGTCAGACATATTGACTATATTTTAGGTGGTGACAATGTTTTAAAGAGAGAATTTGTCATTGTTCTATGGTAGCACTATGAAAATATCCCTATCTCCCTCTGAAATCTTTTACAGTCTGGTCTCTGAGTATGCACTGGGGGATAATTAGTTTCTTTTGAGAGAAGTTAGCATTAGTTTGGCCTCAAAAATCTCCATTAATCATAGACATTCTTCACTTTCTTGGTCTGATGGCAGCTGGCATATGCTTGTTGTTAGTATGCTCAGCAAATTAAGACCAAAGATTAGATTAAGCTAAACACCCTCATAGTACATTCTAGAAGCAGGGCTTGCTATATAAATTGCAGAGATCTCCACTGTCAAATCACCACTATGTAGAGATCATATCTGGTCCTAAGCAGAAGAAAAATAGGCCTCCCTTAAGGAAATTGTTTAGGGATAATAGAAAATGGCATGTTGTTCCTAGCAGAGAGCTGTCTTAAATGTCCTAACCACTGCTCCTAATGGGTGAAATTTTCAAAAGCACTTAAGTGATTTAGAAGCATATGTCCAATTTTCAAAAATGATGTAAGTGCTTAGGAGTCTAAGTGCCATTGACTTGCAATGAGACTTAGGTTCCAAAGTGCTTACGGACCTTTGAAAATGGCTATCTTGAATAACTTAGGTGTTTTTGAAACTTTCTCCCAGTAGCTCTTATAAAGGTAATAGAGGCTATTTGCATGATTTAGACAGGGCCGTGTTTTTTAGCAGAAAAACATCAGACTTTCCCTGCTAGTTGTCATTGACTTTTGTAGGGGATTTCTTCAGATACTTGCTTTTGTATGGGCTGCTTAGTGATTAGTACAAAAGTCAAAAAATTTTCCTCAGAGATCTGTGTTATCTTTCAAAATATGATTTGAGTGATCTGTATTTATAGATCGGAACAACAGCCAGTCTAATATTCCATGCTTTAAAGTCATCAATTCAGTATTATCAAAGGAAAAATCCATTTCCCTCAGGAAACAGAAGATAAAATGGCTAATAATTTTTAGTTCAGTGAAAGTTATATTTGAAGGTTCATAGAAGGAAAAGTTAAGATGTGGCCGAAATTGTTTGGCATAATAATTTTCTCTGGGTTTTATTAGTGGCAAGGAAGGGAAAAGGAAGCCCATCAATTCATGGTTGTCGATATGAATCTAAGAAAGACAATTTATAGGCAGGACATTTCTTTAAGGCAGAGCCTATCGTTCTCTTTTTTTTTTCGATTTAGCTAGCAACAAAAA
The DNA here is from genome assembly GCF_025201925.1 of Gopherus flavomarginatus. NCBI lineage: Eukaryota > Metazoa > Chordata > Testudines > Testudinidae > Gopherus > Gopherus flavomarginatus. Next base: position 73,798,774 of record NC_066621.1, on the reverse strand, counting down.
AATATTTTTCTGAAGCACCAGTTTTCAGTCTATATCATAGTTATCTTGTATCATTTCCTATAGAAGTAACATCTGGGGGTCTCAGTATAATATGTAATTTTCCAATGATAGTTTTTTCAAGTGTCTAAGGACAAATAATATATGTATAAAATATCTTTTATACTTAATAATTTTACATTCCATTTCATGAAGTTTTTGTTACATTTTCTGAACTTTTTTCCACAGACTTTTTGGTGGAAAACCAAGTAAACAAGTTCCCATCACAACAGCTGATAATATGAAAAATTCAGTGGTGATCTCCAATCCTCATGCTACCTTGAGCCAGCCGGGTAACCTTGATTCTCCTTCTGGCAGCGGTATACTGAGCAGTGGGGGCAGCAGTCCTCTTTACAGTAAAAACACGGATATGAACCAGTCTCCGTTAGCCTCTAGTCCCAGTTCGGCCCATTCAGCTCCCTCCAACAGTTTAACTTGGGGTACCAACGCAAGTAGCTCTTCTGCTGTTAGCAAGGATGGCATTGGATATCAGTCTGTCAGCAGTCTTCACACCAGCTGTGAATCCATTGATATCTCTCTCAGCAGCGGAGGTGGACTGAGCCATAACTCATCCAGTGGCTTGATCGCAGCTTCTAAAGATGATTCTTTAACTCCCTTTGTCAGAACGAACAGTGTTAAGACAACTTTGTCTGAAAGGTGAGTAGGTTTAAATTTAGACTCCATTAATATGTACTGTATGCTCATATCTTAAAAATCAGTGATGTGACAACTGTAACTAACATTCCATGATTGCAATTCAGATTGCTATTCCTACAAGGTAAATATTGAAGGATACTACCACAACATACAAAAATGGCCATTTCAAGCAAGAAATTCAGTTCTGAATTACATTAAGCATGGAGATGGGTTCAGAAGAGTCTTTCATTTGCAATTGCCACTGCTGTGGAACATTTTAAATTACTCAGTGCTACCTCCTATTTGAATTTCATATATCTTCTTATCTTTCTGTATTAGCTGATCTAGTAGTGGTCCACAATACACTCCACCAGCATTTTAATCTTGTCTTGAGAAGCCAAGTATTTCTGGTTAAAATGAATGAGTTTGTTTTAATAATATTTCACACAGTTAGGATGTGGACAATAAGTACTTGGATACTGTAGTGATTAGTCTGGTATATGAACGGAAGTAGAACAGAAAATTTCTTTCAGAGCACACAATAAGAGTGCACTGTCTGTAGAAGGCACTGTAGTTTGAAACCTTGGAATTTAGCCTTACCTTATTATATGACTTTGTTACTAAAACTTTGTTGCATCTTTGTAACAGAAAACAACTACTAAAAAAAAAAAAATGTTCTAACAGTTTTTTGTCTTAACGCCTTCACCTTTCTCTTCTTTTTCACGCTAATATTCCTTCTCTTGTTTTCTGTCTCATTGGACTTGTTCTTCTAGCCCTCTCTCTTCCCCTGGTGCTAGTCCCAAATTCTGCAGAAATACTTTACCCAGAAGACAGGACAGGTAATGCTGTCTCAAGGCAGCAGAATGCACAAAGGCTCTGGGTTTTGTTGCCCACATTTATAAAGCAAAGTGTCTTGTGAGAGACAGGCTCAGTTGAGACCTCTGCTGTGTTTGTTGGTCAGTTGTAAATTGTGACACACAGACATGCCAGTGAGAGTCCACTTAATTCAATCTGGGGGTGGCATACGGCAGAGTTGACAGATGTAGTTTGTGGGTTTTTAGTTGTTGGTTTTTTTGGTTGGTTTGGTTTGTGTTTTTGCCAAAGGCAATTTGAAAATCCTGCAATTTGTATCTACCATGATGAACTCTCACTAGCATTTCAGCATTCCTATGGCATGCTGCTTTTTTCACTGCGTTTCAGGCTTTTCACCTTTGTCATGAAGTTCAAGTGTTGCTCAGTACACTCAGTGTTGTAAGTCCTTTACTCCAGTTTGGGTCATAGGTGTCTTTCAGGCTTTTGTGTGTGTCCGTTCTTGTAACAATGAATGCAGGAAGATGGGAGATAGTGGACATGAAGCTAATGGCTCCAGCTTTCTTTTGCACTCTGCTACTCTTACGTCTAGGAATTGACAGTGATATTAGCTAGAGGGCTTGACGGTAAATTGTTTTATTTAAACATGATATAGTTATTTCAGTTAAAAACAAACCCTCCTCACAAAATAAAAAGCCAGTTGTCCATTTGTCCATTATGTGAAAACACAACTCTAAATATTTGATTTTTGCAAATGCTAATAGATTGATATCACACTGAAGATGGAATTTAAGTTGAAATACAAAAACACTGAAAACTCTGGGCCAATTTGAAAAAGCTGCCACTATATTTACTTTGCAACTAAGGTGGTGTCTACACTACAACTTACGCTGACATTACTTATGTCGCTCATGGATACATATAAACCACACCCTTGAGCAGTGTAAATTACGTCGGCATAAGAGCTTCTTCCACTGACATAGCTTCTGCCGCTTGCAGAGGTAGGTTTTTTATGCCCTCTCCCGTCAGCATAGAATGTTTTCACCACACGGGCTGCAGCGGTGCAGCTGTATCACTACTGCCGGGCCGCTGCAGTGCTGTTCGTATTGACGTGGCCTAAGTGATAGTAAATGATTGCACTTGCTCTGTGATGAAGGCAGAAGGAAATGGTATGAGGGCATCTTTTGACTTTGAGATACTATCGGTATTCACAAGTAGGTGGCTGCACGCCTGTTTAAATGTATATTTTGAAGCATTCATTTGAAGTATGTTCTTTTATTTTTTTAAAGAGCCATTTTTGTTCAGTATGGAAAGGGGAAATAACAAGGCCACTATTGTGAGCAGATGAAATTCATTAGCATGATACCAAATGCATGTATAACACAATCCACACATGCCTAGGAGGCTTTTTTTGTTGTTGTTGTTGTTGCATGTTTACTTAGATAGGGTGCATCACTTTTTCCTCTGAAAATGTGATGCAGATGTTTATACTTCTCTCCTCGTTCTGATTTTTAATCTTCCCCTTTTGTTCTTCTCTGAAGTTCTTTTCTTTTAACTTTTCTACAGCGACCCACATCTTGATAGGAACACTTTGCCTAAGAAGGGATTCAGGTATTGGTGTTTCCACATAGTATAACAGCTTTTGTTGTGGTTTTGGAGCTTTGCTTTGTGTTTCTGTTGTGGCTGTTCGTGGTAGTCTCTGCTTTTGCAGGGGGTGGCAGCAATCTTTCTTTCTTTCTTTCTTTCTGAAGTCCTCAAAGAAGGCCCTTTTCCAACATGTTTCTTTTCTTCATCCAGTGGCTTCACTGCTTGAGCAGGAACTGTGGCTTTTGCTGGCTGAATTGCTGAAAAGCATCTCATAAACCATCATTGGGCTTGATTTGAAAGCAATAATTTGCAGCTAAACTAGGTGTATTCATTTTCACAATGCAGTTCCTGGAACCCTGAAGATTTATTTAAGAAAAAATTGATGTACAACATCTTAATGAACTTCTTAGGATGAAATTGGAAGAAAAAAATTAAATTGTGTTTGCTTCAGAATACACTTTTAATGGCTCTCTAGAGAGACAATCTGTGGCCTGATAGAAAAAAAAAAATACAACCTGACTAACATTTGGTAAATGTCTGTTCCTGAAACACCATTGATATGTAGGAGGTATTGAAATTTAGAAAAAAAAACTGAGAAACATTTTTCTTTCCTTAGTAAACGGAAGCAATTTTAGTAACATTATTAATTTTAAAGCTACAAATTAAATGCTTGAAGTCGACGTTTCAGAATTCTCAGAAAATATCTAGCCAGTTTAAAACATTTAAACTTTAGACTTGCTTTATGCTGCTTTTAGGATCACTGAACCAATGGCTTCAAATTGCAGCTGCATTTTATTCTGCACTGTAAACACATTGTTCTTTGTGTCGGCTTTATCACACTGAGCTGGGTGCTAAAAGCATTTCGTAGAATGAAATTTTTGCGTAAAATGTTTCTGTGGCTGTCAAATGTGCATCTAGTTAATAAATGCTATCTTTTAAGATTGAAACATTTGAGGGCTGAAGAGGTAGGTATTAATTTTGTATTATTTTTATTTTAAATAGGTGTTAAAATTGACTATTAAAGGCCCCAGTCCTACAAAGATGTATGCATGTGCATAACTTTAAAGATGCGAGTAGTCCTAAATCAGTGACTATAGCTGTAGGATTGAGGCCTACAGCATAAGAAAAGAATATACTTTTAAAAAACTCTCTTGGCCAAGTTCTTATAATGTTCATTGTTGTTCTTAACTGGGGCAAACAATATTTTACTGCATTTAATGCAATCTGATCACTTCTATGCCTAAATTAGATGTTAAATAGAACTCCAAATTAATATGGGTTATGTTTGACTAATTGTTTTGTAATTTGAAGCCAAACCTCTTTATAAAGATATTAATTCCCCATAAATATTTATTTTCTAAGACTGGATGACATATCTTAGCAGAGATACACAAACCCATAAGTAAAATTCCATTGAGCTTAATTGGGTGCTATTTTTAAGATAAAAGGGCCAATAACATTAGGGCTATTTTTGGATAAAAGTTATACTCTTTGAGTAAAAACAAATATAGCTATTATTTACAAGCAATTAGACCTCATGTAGGTTTGGTCATTTTGGCTTTTAAAAAACGTTAAAAGTATCTTGTCAGTTGTTATCTCTCCCTCTTTGGCACATTTTATGACTATTTATATATAAGCAAATACTTCTCTTACAGTGTTTCAAACTGACATCTGCATCATTTCACATCTCTCATTATTATTATTATTTATTATTTATTGTTATTAGTTGTATAGCACTTACAGTGGACTAGTTACTTCTAACACAGGTATAAGAACAGGGGAAAAACCTGCCCTGATTAATATCATTGAGAGTTTTGTTATTGACTTCAGTGTAGCCAGAATTAAACCCAGCTCCTTGCCCTGAAGAGAAGGTTAAACACAGTCTCCTTCATGATAATGTAATACTACAAATTTTGAACAAGTGTGGTATATTTCCAGGGGCCTATGTATTAATATCTCTCTAATATGAATCATTGCAATACACCTTGTTTAAAGGCCTACCTTTTAATGGCTCCATTGATCTGAATCTGGTTATAGTATGCCAAAGAGCCATGCTAAGGTACTGCAAAGATGAATTGAGATGTTCAAATATTGATTTAATTGTGGTATAAACTAAAAGAAGAAAAGAAATTCCAAAGTGAGATGCTGATACTGCAAACATTGACTTATGTGCTTGACTGCAAGCATACATATGTTTGCCAAATCAGATCTTAAGGCTCCTTCCCTTGTACTTACCCATAGGAAAAATATGCACTTTTTGAACTCCAGTGGAATGAGTTGGGGTTGGGACAAGAGCCTTAATTCAGAATTATATACCTTTTATATCACTTAGTCCTTAAATTTTATCTGAAAATTGTTTTCCCAAGTAATATTTCTTTCAAGTACATTTTAAGATAAGTTTTGAAATAATGTCTGGTTTTGTAGGTATACCCCTTCATCCCAACTTCGGAGTCAAGAGGATGCAAAAGAATGGCTACGGTCACATTCGGCAGGCGGCCTTCAGGACACTGCTGTCAATTCTCCATTTTCATCTGGCTCCAGTATAACATCACCCTCTGGAACTAGATTTAATTTCTCCCAGCTTGGTGAGTAATTAAGTGTTATGATAATCAGCATAACTTAATATGATAGGGTGTACCTGGCCTTTGCAGCTCCCTGCAGGAGGCCCCGCAATCCTACTTCACCCTGCCTCAGGAAAAGAGCAGTGAAGCTGCCTAGAGAAGCCTCACAGAAGCAGCAAGTCAGAGCCCAGCAGACTCACATGAAAAGAGCTGCGGGGCCTTAGCCGATCAGTTCCTGGCTGGGACCAGAGGGGCATGGAAGGATGCTCCGCTCTGGCCAAAGCAGCTCGAGGGAAACCAGTGTGTGGTTCTTGCTACATTTGCTTAAACTGGGAAAGAGAGGACCTGAAAACTTTAACCCAGAGGTATGGGGTGAAGATAAGGAGCTAGGTGTGAAGAGGCCCAGGGAAATAGCGCAGCATTGCAGTAACAGGTACATGGCTGCTGTTTATAGGTTCCTGGGTTAGAACCCGGAATAGTGGGCCAGTCTGGGTTCCCCCACTGACCACCACTAAAGTTGTGTAAGCCCCGAGAAGGTGACAAACCCCAGGTAAAAGACTGAATTTAAAGGGCCCAGAGCTGGTGCTGCCGAGAACCAAAGAGGGCAGCTAGACAGGTTTTGTTGGACTTTCTGCTACCCTGGAAGAATTTCATTTTGACTGTGAGCCAGCTGAAGGGCTGAGTCACTGAAGCAGGAGCAGCAGGTGCTTAAGAGCTAAGTGCCCCCAGTTACACATGTTATCTATTTTGAAAGTAGTGAATTGAACAATGTACCTTTCTTCTCACAGGTCCAAATGCCCTACCTAGCTCTGGGTACAGCATGCTACCATCTAGCTTCAATTCAGGAGGTATTTATCTTGAAATGCTAAGATAGGCCTTTGGGTGCTGACCAGATAGCACTGTTCTGTGGTGTGATCAACAGTGGTACATCTGAATTGACCTTATTCAAAATGGTGCTGTGTGTATAATCAAATGCCCTACATAAGCTATTCACAGGCCTAAACTACTACTAAATTTGGAAGCACCTAAACTTTCCTACATGCATAGATCTACTTCATCTTTAGACTCCAAGCATATTAACAAAACACGATCATGTAAGCATTTGAGTATCTTTTATCATTGTATATAGACTTTCAGTCAGCTTATAATGAAACCAGACAAAGCTTTATCCATCACAATCACAGACAAGCCACTGGAATTTTAAGTTGGAAAGTTTACCATTCCTTCATTTGGTAACTTGGATTAAAATAAACACATTTTTAAATGGATGAAATGTTAAAGTTGGTTAGAAGAAGCTATAAAATTCCACGAGCTTTAATTAAATGTACTAGCATATGAAACAAAGTAATTTAAGGTTCCTATAGTCTTGAAATTCTATCCAGTAATAGACTTGCTTTCATCTTAAAAGCAATTGCACAGTAATTCCCTGTTCATTTAGGGCCCAATTTAGATACATAAATCAGTACTTAGGCACTCAAGTTGAAACAGAGGGGTTTCAAAATATTTTTTATAAGAAACAAATATATTATTTATAAAATTGTATTCTTTAAAGAGTTATATACAATATATGAGAGTTTTTATCATCAGCCAAGTATCGGGGGGTAGCCGTGTTAGTCTGTATCCACAAAAACAATATCCACAAAAGCTTATGCCTAAATAAATCTGTTAGTCTTTAAGGTGCCACCAGACTCCTTATTGTTTTTATTATCAGCGTTGCTCAGTTACTGGTCTTTGTAGGCATTGATTGTTGCTTGAACTCTTACCTGACACTATTTAAAACCATTTATTTTTCTGTGTAAGTATCCATTTATTGTGTGAGTAAGCTTTCTGTGTGCTGTGTGGACAGTTGTTTGTAGAAATCCTGTTACCACAAACACATCTGTCTTCTGCATTGATTTAAAATATTTCTTAGTTACCTTTGGAATTTATTTTGATGTGAAAAATATAAATCCTACGAGGTGATATATATATATACTTAATGTACTCTAAACAAAGGTTGTATCTCAGGTCAACCATACTTAAGTTTTTAGTTTTCCTGTTAATTTTTAAAAAATCTATATGCTAGAAAGATAAAGCAATAATATGAAAAAGTTAAACCTATGCACGTGAGCTATCTGCATCCTAGTATTATGGAACAGTTTGTGTACTATGTGATTTGTAGAAACTTGTGTGGTCACTTATTTCCTGTGCAATTTTGAGCTGAAGCAAAAATGTCCTAGCAACAATTTGAATGCCCTGAAACAAGCAAGCTGTAAGCCAGTCCAAAATAGTTTGTCAGATCAACATCTAAAATGAAATTCCAGATAAATAGAGAGAGGAGGTAACTTCCTAAAGTGTTAGCAGCAAACAAGCTGCATCAGGAGCATGGAATTATATCACTAGTCAAGCCAAACCATATGACAGTCTTTGCAGGCTCAGAAAGTAAAATGTTGGGGCTTTTAGCTACTTTAGAATTTACATGAAGATCAACGAACTGACCATACTTCGTAAGTAATAAAGCTACCAGAAATGAAGTTCATTAAGATGTTGTAAATAATTTTTTTTCTTAAATAAATCTTCAGGGTTCCAGGAACTGCATTGTGAAAATGAATACACTTAGTTTAGTGCACTAGCCATAAAAGCTGCAAGTTATTGTTTTCAAAGCAAGCCCAGTGATGGTTTATGAGATGCTTTTCAGCAATTCAGCCAGCAAAGTAATAGTTAACTTTATCCTCAATAGAAGAGAAAGGTGATTGATTTGGGTTTTATCCTTGGAGACATTTTGGGCTCAAGAGATGCCTTGCAATGGAAGTAAACTTCCACTGACTTGAGTAGCAAGTGCTGGCATGCAGGGTCAAACCCTTCTGGACACAGGTGTAATTGTATCTATTTTCAAAGAAAAAAGACCTCTTGTAAGAGAAATAGGAACCATATCTGTGATGGCAAATGAGCCCAAGATACCAAGAGAACATAATACCAGATACGAAATTATGAAATCAGTAGACTAGGAAGAGATAGGACTCAGCAGTCAAACCTTCAACTTGACTCCTAACCAACTGTTTCTCAGTCAGAGAAACAAATGAATAGTAACAAACCTAATGGACCATCAGACTGCTGGGTGGCAAGTTTGGCTGATGTTATCAATTTTCTCTACAAAATGATTGAATAATAATAAAAAACCTGCATAATTTAGCGCATGCACACACAAAATCCAGAAAAAAAGGTGGTCCTGGATGTAGAATTTACATATTCCAAACAACATTGGTCCTCGTGGGGTATTTGAGGCAGGGGTAATATTGTATAAAACGCTTGATCTGTGTGTTCTGTATGCATGTATGTATGTGTATCACTCAGTTATAACTTACTGAGATCCCTTTCTGGAAAACAACAATTGAGAAGTGCAGTACTATTATAAAACTAAAGTTCTTTGAATTTGTAGCTACTCTTATATCCATATGAAAATGTCAGTCTTTCTTAGAGCTTTGAAGCAAATACTTCACAAATTATGCTGTTTATGAAAAAGATCGGGGTTCTCAAACTTCAATGCACCGCAACCCCCTTCTGATGACAAAAATTATTTCACGACCCCAGGAGCGGGGACCAAAGCCTGAGGCCGCCTGAGCCCCACTGTCCTGGGTCAGGGAACCCAAGCCCCACCGCTTCAGCCCCAGGCAGAGGATCTGCAGTCTGAGTCCTGCCACCCAGGGTTGAAGTCCTAGGGCTTTGGCTTCAACCCTGGGGCCCAGCAAGTCTGAGCCATCCCTGGTGACCCCATTCAAAGGGGGTCGCGACCCACAGTTTGAGAACCACTGCAAACGATCATTTAAATTAGTTTGGGCTCTTTACTCCAGTTGGAGAGAGAACTATTCCAAATGAGTTTAGAATTAATTAATTCCTGCGTATGAGGTGATATTGACATGACTGAGCTTCCAATGTAAACATAAAGACTCAAAGACTGTGCCGAAGCTGATCTTTTTATTTTTAACTTAGTTTATATAGCTCTTGTATGAATCCACTGCATTGTAGGAAGGAAATTAAGCCAAGAAGAAATGTAGGCAGAAATTTATATATGATTATAAGGAAACAAATCTTTTTTTGGTAGCTGCACAAGAAATAGATATGTGAATTTCCTGTTCTACTATATATTCCTTACTTTTTAGCAAGCCCTACTACTGCAGTCCAGATGAGCTTGTCAAATCCAACCATGCTACGGACGCACAGCCTTTCCAATGCAGATGGTCCTTATGATCCTTACAGTGACACACGCTTCCGGAATAGCTCAATGTCACTAGATGAGAAGAGTAGAACTATGAGCCGCTCTGGGTCATTCCGTGATGGCTTTGAAGAAGGTAAATCAAGCATGTGAAGGCACTGCTAATGGACTAGAAACCATTTACACTGAAATCAATGGAAAAAAAGCCCCATTGATTTAAACAGGAATAGAATCAGGCCCATAATCCTACCAAGTGAATGTTAAGTGTCAAGTTATTTTGTTCTACCTGTTTTGAAAATGGAAGAGAAAGGGAATGTAAGGCAGTATCCAAAGTCCATTACCATTAATGGAAAGACTTCCATTGATTTCACTGAGTTTTGGATCAGGCTTATAAAATGGAAGAGAAAGACAAGCAGATAGTAAAGACTTTGCTGATTTCTGTAGACATGGGTATATTGTCCGGCTTATGTATAAAACTGAAATTTAACTAAAGAGATTGATGGAGGCAAAAGAATAGCATATTTTAATAGAATAATTGCAAACAAATTTTTTTCTTCTGGGTGCATTTTGAGATTCAGCTTAAAAAGTTAAATAAAAGGCTAATATGATTTTCTTTTTTCTCCCCTTTCCATAAACCTACCTTTCAGTGTCAATTAGTATGTTTACTTTATTTCATATTAACATTCAGAATGACGATACAGAAGATCTATGACAAGTATGCAATAAGAAGTGTCAAATTTTTAGGAATATTAGAGAAAATGTATGCATACAGATTGAACCATGCAAAATATTCTGCCATAGCAAGATTAATATTGGACCAAAAGTGGTGGAACTTAATAGACAGGTTGGAAGAAAAAAGCTTACTATTAGTATTGCAATTTCTTGAAAGGCAAGCATGTTAATCTTTTTGAGAGGTTACAATTAAATTCTAGGCATTCCCTATGGTTAAATTTCATTTTTCAGGATCCATTATGTTGCTACTGTGGGGTAGCTTGGAGTTTATGTTCACGCAGAGGTCCTTTGATATCAGCCCGCTATCATCCCTGCATCCCCAGAGCCCTTCCCTCTTGAAGCAAGCAGCCTCTGAAAACCTTTGCAAAATAAATTATTTCCTGGGCTGGTTGCCCTTTCTGCCTACAGGCTTTGCTGTGGGAGAGTACATCATCACTAGGTCACTGAGGTGATGCACACAATTCCTAATGGTGAAATTCTGGCTCCACTGAAGTCAATGGGAGGTTTTTTTTCAGTGGGGTCAGGATTTCACTCTTAAGGGTTGATAAAGACTGGTAGGTTGGTAGGTAGGTTGGTAGGTTTTACTTAGGATCAAATTCTACTCTGGATTTATACTGGGGTTACTCCGTTGACTTTGGTTCATTATTCCACAGTACAACCATGTAACCAAGTTGAGTTTGTTACATGGGGTTCTAAAGGGCCTAACTGAGCTTTCTGTGAGGTCTTTAGTCTGAAGATTGAAATACAGCCAATGCACATATGTTCTAAGTCAGCATGTTAAAATATGTTATCTCTGTAGGTGCTGAATAACTGCTGCATGTTTGAAATTGAATTCTTTTTTTAGTAGAGCCATCCTGGGGTCAAATTCTCTCCTCAGATACAGGTGATAATCTCCCACTGGCTTCAAGTCACTCAGTCTGAAGGCCTAATGGATTGAATGTTGTTGTTTTTATATGAAAAATGATTTGAGTTATAGAAGTCAAATTATTTTTCCTGTGTGAAGGCATTTTATATAACTCTTGCCCTCGTAGCAATTTCAACTTACATCTTGATACTTCTGCAAAGATTTCTTACAATAAAAAGTTTGATGGATGATGCAATTTTTTTACATTCTTATGAAAATTTGCTCTCAGTGGGTGTAAAATCTGCAGTGAATGCTTTGTATATGATTCCACTATGTGCTTACTATATTGCAAACAGATATGCAATTTGTTTGTTTTATCTTTCCTTTAGTGCATGGATCCTCTCTCTCTTTGGTGTCCAGTACATCATCTATTTATTCAACGGTGAGTGTTGTGAAATGTAAACCTTCAGTAGGAGTCTGCTGAGAAACATAATATTAAATACTATTTTGCAGTTGTACAACTTTTTTAGTAAAACACATTAATTGATTGGATCAAGTGTGCTAATTGCTTTTGCCATGTAAAGAGGTTGGCTCTTTGCATGTGAACATAAATAATGTATGCTGCCTATGTAAGGTTTTTTTTATGTTCCCAGAAAGGTTTTGATGGATATTTATCACAATACTCATGTTAGACCCTAATGACACAGAAGCAGGAGTTAGTCTCTTGAATCAGCGATCCACAACCGTTCTAAGGAGGTCTTGATACAAAGGACCATAATGGATAATCCTGGTCTTTTGTGCCAACACCACTCACATTGATTCAATAGATAAAGCCATTTCAGTCTGATAGTTTAGTGATCTGCTAATTAAGAATTATCCAAGTAGGTCTTAATGCAAAGGATTTAATTATTGCAAAGGAGCCGTTACTTCTCATTTTGGCAAGAATTTTTTTATTAAAAGTCTTGATTGCATAGTGTCTTAATAATCTGACATTGAAAGAAGATCTAGTGGTATTTTGGGACAAATAATATAATTATAGTGGTTTTTTTTAAAGCGTATTATATTTTCTTCTAATACTTTAATAAAAGCATCTTACTTCAGAATATGTAACATTAAAGGTTACTAAAGGAAAATATATCTGAAAATCTGAACTGACACTCTGGTCTTTTAAAAACAATGAACAACAATGGAATCCGGGCATTGTGTTAATAGAGGATGACCATACAAATTGGTATGAAAGTATGATACAACCACACAACTACCATACATCCATATTTGAAACAAACCTATACTTAATAACATTATCTTTAAGGGCATGGACCTGCAATTTTTATTCAGGCAAGTAGTTCTTTTCAAGTCAGCGATACTAAGTGCATGAAAGAGTTGGAGGATCAGGCCCTAAAACAGACAATCTATTACCTTTGGTTAAAAAAAATCACCTTAGACTAGCAAAGAGTCCTGTGGCACCTTATAGACTAACAGACGTTTTGGGGCATGAGCTTTTGTGGGTGAATACCCACTTCGTCAGATACATGCATCTGACGAAGTGGGTATTCACCCACGAAAGCTCATGCTCCAAAACGTCTGTTAGTCTATATGGTGCCACAGGACTCTTTGCTGCTTTTACAGATCCAGACTAACACGGCTACCCCTCTGATACTTATCACCTTAGACTGTCATCCAATTACATGAAATTAAAATTCACAAATGACTAGATTGTAGAGCCCCTACTCAAATTGGTGAACGTTTATTCATATAATTAATCCCATTGAAAGCAAGAACACTATAGAAGTTAGTGCTCACTATGTGAATAAGCTCTCCACCTTTTCTTCCAAAAGTAATTATGGTCACAATGAATGGTACATGTAAATGTAAGATGTATTTAAAGTACATTATTATAAACACTGAATATAATAGGCTTTGGGGGGAATTAGGATATTAAAAGTTTTAGAGTATCAGGATTACTTCTAGTAAATTTAATTTAAAACTAAACAGAGCCAAACGTGTTCAGAAATACAGAACTAAGATTATTGACTTAGATTGATAGAATGTCAAAGTTTTTAATGGTGAACATGGCAGTACTCCAGTGGAATTACTCATGTGAATAAAGTTGCCTGCAAACACCTATGTATGCTGAATCAATAAGTAATAAATAAGGACTCCTATATTGAATTTTACTTGTAAAAAAAATTTGATCTGTGCTAGTAATGAACTATTGTAAGTTCCTCATATGTTTTTCCTGATTTTTTTGGTTGCAGCCTGAAGAAAAATGCCAGTCAGAGGTAAGGAGCAATATCAGTTTTGTAAAGATAAACTTTCAATCTAGACACTTTGCATGAGTGTCTTATGCCTCTATTTCTGTAGATTATGGTACAATAAACTGATCTTTTAAATACAATATTTAGATTCGCAAGCTACGAAGGGAGTTGGATGCATCCCAGGAGAAGGTGTCAGCTCTAACAACTCAGTTGACTGCCAATGTGAGTACAATTCAGAAAAATGGAGACTGATAGATAAAGTATGTAGTGCAGAAATCACCACCCCAGTTTTCTTGGCAAACCTCACCCCCCCCCCGCCCCATTAATTCTTACGGGAAAATTGGATTCACTTAACATTGTTTTGCTTAAAGTCATATTCTTACATAAGAACAGCCTTACCGGGTCAGACCAAAGATCCATCTAGCCCAGTATCTGTCTACCGACAGTGGCCAATGCCAGGTGCCCCAGAGGGAGTGAACCTAACAGGCAATGATCAAGTGATCTCTCTCCTACCATCCATCTCCATCCTCTGATGAACAGAGGCTAGGGATGCCATTCTTTACCCTTCCTGGCTAATAGCCGTTTATGGACTTAGCCACCATGAATTTGTCCCGTTCCCTTTTAAACATTGTTATAGTCCCAGCCTTCACAACCTCCTCAGGTAAGGAGTTCCACAAGTTGACTGTGCACTGTGTGAAAAAGAACTTTCTTTTATTTGTTTTAAACCTGCTACCTATTAATTTCATTTGATGACCCCTAGTTCTTGTGTTATGGGAATAAGTAAATAACTTTTCCTTATCTACTTTCTCCTCATCACTCATGATTTTGTATACCTCTATCATATCCCTCCTTAGTCTCCTCTTTTCCAAGCTGAAGAGGCCTAGCCTCTTTAATCTTTCCTCATATGGGACCCTCTCCAAACTCCTAATCATTTTAGTTGCCCTTTTCTGAACCTTTTCTAGTGCTAGAATATCTTTTTTGAGCTGAGGAGACCACATCTGTACACAGTATTCGAGATGTGGGCATACCATGGATTTATATAAGGGCAATAATATATTCTCAGTCTTATTCTCTATCACCTTTTTAATGATTCCTAACATCCTGTTTGCTTTTTTGACCGCCTCTGCACACTGCGTGGACATCTTCAGAGAACTATCCACGATGACGCCAAGATCTTTTTCCTGACTCGTAGCTAAATTAGCCCCCATCATATTGTATGTATAGTTGGGGTTATTTTTTCCAATGTGCATTACTTTACATTTATCCAGATTAAATTTCATTTGCCATTTTGTAGCCCAATCACTTAGTTTTGTGAGATCTTTTTGAAGTTCTTCACAATCTGCTTTGGTCTTAACTATCTTGAGTAGTTTAGTATCATCTGCAAACTTTACCACCTCATAGTTTACCCCTTTCTCCAGATCATTTATGAATAAATTGAATAGGATTGGTTCTAGGACTGACCCTTGGGGAACACCACTAGTTACCCCTCTCCATTCTGAGAATTTACCATTAATTCCTACCCTTTGTTCCCTGTCTTTTAACCAGTTCTCAATCCATGAAAGGACCTTCCCTTTTATCCCATGACAGCTTAATTTACGTAAGAGCCTTTGGTGAGGGACCTTGTCAAAGGCTTTCTGGAAATCTAAGTACACTATGTCCACTGGATCCCCCTTGACCCCTTCAAAGAACTCTAATAGATTAGTAAGACACAATTTCCCTTTACAGAAACCATGTTGACTATTGCTCAACAGTTTGCTTTTCTATGTGTCTGACAATTTTATTCTTAACTATTGTTTCGACTTATTTGCCCAGTACTAACGTTAGACTTACCGGTCTGTAATTGCCGGGATCACCTCTACAGCCCTTTTTAAATATTGGTCTTACATTAGCTAACTTCCAGTCATTGGGTACCGAAGCCAATTTAAAGGACAGGTTACAAACCTTAGTTAATAGTTCCGCAACTTCACATTTGAGTTCCTTCAGAACTCTTGGGTGAATGCCATCTGGTCCCAGTGACTTGTTAATGTTAAGTTTATCAATTAATTCCAAAACCTCCTCTAGTGACACTTCAATCTGTGATAGTTCCTCAGATTTGTCACCTACAAAAGCCGGCTCAGGTTTGGGAATCTCCCTACATCCTCAGCCGTGAAGACTGAAGCAAAAATCCATTTAGTTTCTCTGCAATGACTTTATCGTCTTTAAGCGCTCCTTTTGTATTTCGATCGTCAAAGGGCCCCACCGGTTGTTTAGCAGGCTTCCTGCTTCTGATGTACTTAAAAAACATTTTATTACCACCTTTGGAGTTTTTGGCTAGCCGTTCTTCAAACTCCTCTTTGGCTTTTCTTATTACACTCTTGCACTTAATCTGGCAGTGTTTGTGCTCCTTTCTATTTGCCTCGCTAGGATTTGACTTCCACTTTTTAAAGGAAGTCTTTATCTCTCACTACTTCTTTTACATGGTTAAGCCAAGCCACGGTGGCTCTTTTTTAGTTCTTTTACTGTGTGTCTTCATTTGGGGTATACATTGAAGTTGGGCCTCTATTATGGTGCCTTTAAAAAGGGCCCATGCAACTTGCAGGGATTTCACTTTAGTCACTGTACTTTTTAACTTTTGTTTAACTAAACCCTTCATTTTTGTATAGTTCCCTCTTTTGAAATTAAATGCCACAGGGTTGGGCTGTTGAGGTGTTCTTCCCCCCACAGGGATGTTGAATGCTATTGTATTATGGTCACTAGTTCCAAGCGGTCCTGCTATAGTTACCTCTTGGACCAGCTCCTGCGCTCCACTCAGGATTAAATCTAGAGTTGCCTTTCCCCTTGTGGGTTCCCGTACCAGCTGCTCCATGAAACAGTCATTTAAAGTATCGAGAAATTTTATCTCTGCATTTCGTAAAATGTTCCCAGTCAATATGGGGATAATTGAAATCCCCCACTATTATTGGGTTCTTAATTTTGATAGCATCTCTAATTTCCCTTAGCATTTCATCATCACTATTACTGTCCTGATCAGGTGGTCGATAATAGATCCCTAATGTTATATTTTTATTAGAGCATGAAATTTTGATCCATAGCGATTCTATGGAACATGTGGATTCGCTTAAGATTACTTCGTTTGAATCTACATTTTCTTTCACATATAGTGCCACTCCTCCCCCTGCACGACCTGTTCTGTCCTTCTGATATATTTTGTACCCTGGAATGATTGTGTCCCATTGATTGTCCTCAGTCCACCAGGTTTCTGTGATGCCTATTATATCAATATCCTCCTTTATCACAAGGCACTCTAGTTCACCCATCTTATTATTTAGACTTCTAGCATTTGTGTACAAGCACTTTAAAAACTTGTCCCTGTTTATTTGTCTGCCCTTTTCTGATGTGCCAGATTCTTTTTTATGCGACTGTTTATCAACTGATCCGGCCCTTACATTATCCTCTTCTGTCCTCTGTTTCTGATTATAACCTGGAGATTCCCTATCATCAGACTCTTCCCTAAGAGAAGTCTGTGTCTGATCCACATGCTCCTCTGCAGCAGTCGGCTTTCCCCCATCTCCTAGTTTAAAAACTGCTCTACATCCTTTTTAATGTTTAGTGCCAGCAGTCTGGTTCCACTTTGGTTTAGGTGGAGCCCATCTCTCCTGTATAGGCTCCCCCCATCCCAAAAGTTTCCCCAATTCCTAATGAACGTAAACCCCTCCTCTCTACGCCATCGTCTCATCCACACATTGAGACTCTGAAGCTCTGCCTGCCTACCTGGCCCTGCGCATGGAACTGGGAGCATTTCAGAAAATGCTACCATAGAGGTCCTGGATTTCAGTCTCTTCCCTAGCAGCCTAAATTTGGCTTCCAGGACATCTCTCCTATCCTTCCCTATGTCATTGGTACCTACATGTACCACGACCACCGGTTCCTCCCCAGCACTACACATAACTCTGTCTAGATGCCTCAAGAGATCCGCAACCTTCGCACCAGGCAGGCAAGTCACCATACGGTTCTCCCGGTCATCACAAACCCAGCTATCTATGTTTCTAATGATCGAATCTCCCATTACTAACACCTGCCTTTTCCTAGCAACTGGAGTTCCCTCCCCTGGAGGGAGAGTACGAGAGGCATCCCCAGCACCATCTGGAAGGAGGGTCCCAACTATGGGAAGGTTTCCCTCTGCTCCCATTGACCACTCTGCTTCCCTGGGCCTTTCTTCCTCCTCAACAACACAGAGGCTGTCTGAGCGGAGGTGGGACAATTCTACAGTGTCCCAGAAAGCCTCATCAACATACCTCTCAGCCTCTCTTAGCTCCTCCAGTTCCACCACCCTGGCCTCCAAAGTCCGTACGTGGTCTCTGAGGGCCAGGAGCTCCTTGCACCGACTGCACACATACGCCACCCGCCCACAAGGCAGGTAATCATACATGCTACACTCAGTGCAATAAACTGGATAGCCCCCACTCTGCTGCTGGGCTTCTGCCTGCATTGTCTCCTAGTTAATGAAAGGGTGGTTTAAAGAAAGGGGTTTTGGAATATGGTTTGGATTACAGGTTTCAAGGGGACTACAGGGGAACAGGTAGGACCGACAAGGGACCTCCCCTCCCTTCCCACTCCCTTTCCAATACTCCCTTGCAAAACTCCCTGTTAGCAGCCCCTGGTCGCTTGTGTGCAGCTTTATAAAGCCCTGGCCTGAGTTAATGCCCCGCCCACTGATTAAGGCTCAGCCAATTATCAGAGGCTTTGAGCTTTCAAACCTTTCTTTGAAGCTCACGGCCTCCAACTGCCAGCCACAGCACACGGTCCTTCAAACAACCAAACAGACTGACAAACACAAGTTCAGCACACAGCAAGAAACCCCCAAACACACACACACTACAGACAGTCACTTACCCCACAGATGCTGTATTTGCTCCTCCTTCACCTGGAGAACTCCTTGCAAAACTCCCTGTTAGCAGCCCCTGGTCTCAAGGAACATAACTACAACGTTAAGCGAGGAGTTACCATATATGCATTTTGGGTCATTCTGAAAACAAAAAGCCGTTTTCCTAATTAGCAAAAAGATCACTAGTCTATAATAATCAATTCAGGTCACATATTTGTGTTAAAAAATAAATACAGTAACTCCTCACTTTAAGTCGTCCCAGTTAATGTTGTTTTGTTGTTACGTTGCTGATCAATTAGGGAACATGCTCACTTAAAGTTCTGCAATGCTTCTGTCTTACGTTGTTTGACTGCTTTCTCCACAGCCTCCCTACGCGCCCCCACCCCCACACACCTCCTGCCCGCCGGCAGACCCCACGGATCAAGGCCTTCCCTCTCTCTCCCCCCCACCTTGGCAATCAGCTGGCTTGCAGCATTTCTGGGGCAGGAGGGCCGGGGAAGGAGCAAGGACTTGGCGTGCAGGCTCCCCCTCCCTCCCCTGCCTCGTCAATGCCACAAGCCAGCTGATTGCCCTGGGCAGGAGGCAGGGGGGAGGGAGGGGGAGCCTGCACGCCAAGTCCTTTGCTCCTTCCTCCTTCCCCCTAAACACCGCAAGCTGGCTGATTGCCCCGGACAGGAGGGCGGGGGAGTGATGGGGAGGAGTGAGGATGCAGCGTGGGAAGTAAAGGGGAGGGGGGGGGAAGAAGAGGCAGGTCAAGGATGGGGGCTTGGGGGAAGGGGGGGAGTGGGTGGGTTGAGTGTAGAGGCCCCCCTTCCTCCTCTACCCTCATAAGACATAATCTTTAATTAAAGATTAACATTTAATTCCTGGAGATTCCCGGACAATCCTGGAGAGTTGGCAACCCTATTCACTGAACAATTACTAGATAGTAACAACTTGTGGTCACTCCTGCCCCTGGTGCTTGCAGAGTAGGGGAAGTTGCCGCTGCTGTGCAATGTGCTTCTCCTAGCCTACAGCACCTTCAGCCTCCTTGCCTGCCTCATCTCCAGTACCAGTGGGCTGTGCCTGTGTAGGATAAGGCAGGGGCACCTCCCAACTACAGTACTGTACTGTATATACAGTATGTTTGTAAACATACAGCACATGCACACTACTCCCCCCCAGCGTAGTATTAAATTGCTTGTTTAAAAATTGTTTAAAACTTATACCTTTATGAAATTACTTGTTTAAAATTATTTAAAATGTATATAATGCCTTTTGTCTGGCAAAAAAAAATTCCCAGGAACCTAACACCCCCCCTTTACATTAATTCTTATGGGGAAATTGGATTCGCTTAACATTGTTTCGCTTAAAGTCACATTTTTCAGGAACATAACTACGACGTTAAGTGAGGAGTTACCATGTATGCATTTTGGGTCATTCTGAAAACAAAAAGCCGTCTATCCTAGTGTTCAAGTGATTATTTAAAAAAAAACATTAAATACAGTTATACTGATTTAGCTGTTCCTTTTGTCTATGTACAGCATGCAAGTACATAGGTTTGGTTAATGCTGAAAGAGATTCTTTGAAGACTCAGTTCTCTTCATAAAAGTGGGTCTTACATTCACATATAGGTGTCAAAGGAGTCATAAGAGACAGATGAGAATTACCGCGGGTGCCCATGAGAAATGGGGAAACCTGATTTAAATGCATTGTGTTTTCCCATAGCATACAAACCATTCAACACTGTGGGCTGATGGCAAGAGTAGGCAAAGCTGACACACAAAAGGGGCCCTGAGAACCAGTTTATGGCATGGTCTAAGAAGCATAATGCATCTCATTCAAATCAGTGTGTGCTGTGTTTTCACTTGTTTGCTTTGAGGAATATACCCTAGCATGAAATAACTACCGTTGCGTGTTGTTTGGAACAAAGGATTGAAAACCGAGGATACATTGGGGTTTTAGTCCCCATGGAGTCAACACTGTGTAATCACAGGTGGCTGAAATCCTGGTTAAAAAAACACAAAAGCTAACTGGAGAAATAAGTGATTCCAATGTAAATAAGACAAAAATGAATAGTGACCATTTAAAAACCATTTCATATTTGTATTCTAGGATTATGGGACTGGGTAGATGTGATAACTCAGAGTTACCAAAGAGGAAATCACGGCCATTAGCTCTTGAATGAGTGGTAATAGCAAATACATCAACATGAAGAATGAGTTTGACCTAAGTAATACTATCCTTCACAAAGTGGAAATCAGAACTAGAGCTAATGTATATCAGTGTGTTGGCCATACATACTTGAAAACATAGAAAAGGGAAGCCAACTGAATTGTTAACATATAAGTTAAGGAAAGAAAATTAAGGCTACATTTAGTACTTTGCCACGTTCCAGGAGCAAAAACAAAACAAACCCCAAAATGAAAGTTGTTAACTTTGCCCTGCAGATGAAAATACCTGACTACATCAAATGATTTAATTCAAACCACCTCATTTGTGTCTAATATCTTTTTAAACTCATCTTAATGTGCAGTGTCTACAGAAAAGTGGGCTTTGCTTTCTTAAATGTAGGCCAAGTCTTTTACAGAGTTTTCTTAAGTTCGTTTTTTTGCTGACAAACTATTCTTGAATTACTCCAGTTTCTGCTCCTTGCAACAAATTATGCAACTGTTCATGTAAATTAGGCTCCATTTTGCACTCAGGGGGCTGCTTTGCCTACTGATTTGGAAGAGTAACCACTTCAGACTGTAGAGAAGAAATGTTCTCTATAAGGCAGCAATTATTTCCCTTCTTTGTCTGTATTAAGAAGCCATTCAGCATCCCTGCCATTGTTCCTCCTTCAAGGAGGAGGAACTGCTCTTTCCAGAAACTTCTAGTCTCAAAATATTTCTGTCTGGTACTTATGGTGCCATTGTCTGAACAGATTGTCCTCCATATTGACACTCCATTTGCTTTTTGTAAAATTAGCCACATTTACTACTTTCTTTTTTCCATTTCATTTTCTCCAGAGTGAATTTAGCACTGCTGTGATGTGTTAAGGCACTGACAGCCCTGAGTACTGAAGTCCCTTATTTATCCACAAAACAGGTGGAGCTGGATCACTGGCAGTACAGCCTTCCGCAGACTGTCCTGCCAATGTGCCCCGACCTGAACCTGGGGTGGACCACCTTTCTGCAAAAGGTTACTCTATTTCCTGCGGCCACTTTGCTGAGACTGCCATCATGGGTTGTGGTGATAATTTTGTGGAAAGGGCTTGTTTTCACTGAAAAGTGAACCAAGGCCCACCAACCTATTTCCTATAGCCCACTGATAGGGTTGCCAGTTCTGGTTGGACATATTCCTGGAGGTTTAATCACATGACATAATCTTTAATTAAAGATTAACATTTAATTCCTGGAGATTCCCGGACAATCCTGGAGAGTTGGCAACCCTATTCACTGAACAATTACTAGATAGTAACAACTTGTGGTCACTTTAAATGGCTTCAATCCTGGAGAGTTGGCAACCCTATTCACTGAACAGTTACTAGATAGTAACAACTTGTGGTCACTTTAAATGGCTTCAAAAGGGCAACTGAAAATTGAAAGGCTCTGTATCCGTTTACTTATCCCTTGATCCATGCAGTCCCATTCACCATATTTTTTTCACTTTCTCAAAGATTGTAAATGATATTCCTTATTGTTACTGAACATGGCATTCCCCCAACCCCCCAAAAGAAATTATTCATTCAATATTTTTAAAATAAACATTTTGGTTTTCCAACACATAAAGTGGGTATTTAACTTGTTTTGTTTTCAGCCATTTTTCTCACAGTCTCAGCCCTGTTTATTTTCATAGAGTGTGAGGGGCATGACAGCCACATATATCCTTATGTTATTGTACTATTCATGTTTGTTTTCATTGTGAGTGTGAGAACAGTTATTTGGGATAAGTCAGCTATGTGCTGATAAAGTACAAGTCTGGAATGGCTACATGAAAGGTTTTACCATTCTGTATATACATAGAAGAGAGAATGACCCTTTCTCTAGTGGACAGATTTAAAATATATATATACAATTTTTACTTGCTCAGTGTATGTAATTATTTTTGATCTGAGAATAAAATATCATTAGTTTATTTTGATTATCATCAATTTTCGTGGCAAAGGGTAGGCAAGTATGTATTCAATATTATGTATATTAAGGGTTTGTCTACACAGGGATATATTCAGGATTAACTTTTTGTGTGAACATACTTATTCTGGAATAAGAGTACCTTATTCCAAATTAGCTTAATCTAAGTAAATTAAGATAACTTGGAATAAAGCACTCTTATTCAAGAGTAAGAACGTCCACAGATGGAATATATAAATTAATCCACTTTAAATTCACATCTTATTCTGGCATGGCACTGGGAAAATGATTCTTCTGTCGCATCAAGTTAATTCTTACTATTCCAATCTCTCTCTTCTGGTCAGAGACTGTGTATTAAATGTGATTATTTTTTCTTTGCAGATTGTGAGAATATTTAGTGTCTTATAGTTCGTGTATGCTGTTGCTAATGCTCACTGATATTTTGGTTTTTTTTTTAAAGAAAAGGATCAGAGGAAGGCTCAAATCAGAATTTTGGGGCCATTCAGATACAGGTCTAAAATTCCAGACTTCATTACTCTGGCCCCTGTCATTATAATGACCTGAATAAAAAAATTAGATCTGACCACCACCAAAGTTCAGAAAAGTTTGAATCAGAAACTCAGAAAATAACATGTAGTATAGAAGTAGGGTAGCGTAGAGTATGGCAAGAAAGGAGAGATTTAAAAAGAAAATGTCAGGTTATTAAGGGAAGTGGGTCCTGAAAAATGAACAATGAGCAAAGTGTTAAGATTTTGAGGATTTTGCTTTCCTTGGGCTAAACAGTGCAATTTATTAAAAAAAAAAAAAAAAAAAAAAAAAAAAAAAAAAAAAAGCCTCCCACACAGTTCAAAGTTAGAATTAAAACTGATTTAAGATGGAAACTCCATCCTGAGAGACCTAACTCCTGCAATTTATAATGAGGTGGATTATGTACCATTGTGAAGACTCCTGGGTAGAAATGTATAACAGAAATATTTCTTTTCATTTAGCTTCAAGCAATGAGACTGGACAAGTATCTCTCAGAGAATAGGTCTTCAGTGGTTACAGCTGCCAATTCCAGAGATCATCTGGACAAAGAGATGAAAACTCTCCTTTCATAATAAACTGGGGTAGATAGGAAGTGAATGTTGAATTTGCAAGTTGCAGATATATGGCTGATAACCTTCATGCCTTCCCTCATTTAAGGCAGCTGTAGACTTACTGTTAGCACTTTTCTCCTCCCCACCCCTGCAGCCCCTATAGTTTAGACTTGTACAACTTCAGAAAATACATGTTCGTCTCAATACAGCATATAGTATTGTATTATAATATGTAGCATTCAACATTATAATATGTCGCAGAGTACTAACGACAAATATTATTATGTATGACGCTAGAGCAGCAGGATTTCCTTTGCTGTTAGAGGCGGGTTGGTAATCACACTGATCACCAGTCATTTAAAATATCCTAGATAAGTATTTCCTGTGTTGATAGTGTATTCTGTCTATATACATTGTAACAGCACTTGCATTTATGAGTCTATAAAAGTGTCATCTAGACAACTGCAGAAACTCTACAGAAATACAGAACTTCCAGTTGCCCACATGTTGGTATCTGTTCAATCCTCTTCATACTGGCTTATCTCTACCCTCAAGCCCTATATTCTCAGTACAGAACCTTGGGGAGATACACATATTTGCATTGCAGCCATTTAAGTTCAGGGACCACAGCACTTCTCTTATCTCAAGGCAAACTGAGCTCCAATGTTTTGTTTTCTTGGTTGGATGTGCAAGAAAATGAGAATATTACAGAATTATTATTTAACTGAAGAGCAACCATTCCAAGTCAGTTTGGCAAATTCACAGCAACTTTAAACAGTGGCAAAATGATCTTAGCTACATGAATACCTCTAACAGAAAGTTGAGGAAAACAGTTCAAAGTTCATTCCTTATTTGTACAGTGGAGGATTTTGCATTTCTACTTGCTTGCTTTTAGAAGCTGAAAATACGCATTTTGAAGTGATAGTTGATGTCAGTAGTAATGAAGGGGAAAAACAGCTGAACTTCATATGGACCCATGTGTGAAGACCTGAAAGTGAGAAAATTTGATGGATGTTGCATCATTTTCTATTAGTATCAGTTATTTTATTTTCAAGCCTGAACTATTTTTTTAATATAATGTTGCATTCCATGGAAATAGGAAAACATGAAGAAAAACTAGTCTGAACATCTGGAATTCCAGGAATGATATTTAATCAATGGCTCTTCTGGTCCTCCTTTTGATGGCATCTCCCATCAACCTTAAACTTTTCTGAAGAACTCTAGCGGAATGCAAAATGTGAGCTCTGAAATTCTCTAGTAAATTGGCTACTCTTTCACACTGGCCCGGCCTCAGCCATTATCCTTCTATGCAAAAAAGACATGTTGGACCTAAACTGACTTCCAGTATTCTCCCTAGTCAGCAGTAGGAAAAGATTCTCAGCCTCTGTTACCAAAATCAAGCTGCAGGCTAATGAGGTTCAATCTTGTTTTCTTAAGACACTTATATTATGAATACTGCAGATGAATTATTGACTATCCTATCTAAGGAAAGGATAATTATCCAACTCCAGTTTAATATTTGTTACTAAGCATTTCTGTGAGTTGGTTAATTAGTTACTTAGCAGTGTATTGTTTTTTATTTAACTTTGTAGATTTTCTAGTAAAATTTTAATAGAGATCTAAAATTTTAAGCTCTGTACAGCTCTGATTTTAATATTCTACGTAGCTAGAATGAAGGCTTGATGAGAAATAGAAAAATCCTGGTAATGGACTTTTGCTTTAGACTATTTGTTTGTAAAATTCCACAGTGCCCTGTTATTTTGCTGAGAGTCTACAAGCCTGTCTGGGGTAAGTGTTTTTTTAAACCCCTACATTGTTAGTTTATAAATAGATTAATAAATAATTCATTTGACAAAAGCTCTCTCACTCGCTCTTTCTCTGGTGAGTATTTCTTTTAAGGTGAGATTAGCACATCAATATGTGATAGCACTTTTGTAGCTTGACTTAAAAGCAGCTGTGAGAAATGCATTTGGAATTTAGTTTTGTCCTAGAAATTGAAACTCTAACTACATTTTAACAATTTTTGAAGATAATGGCTGGTCAAGCAGAAGCCAGCAGCAGTTATATGTGCAGTCACTAGCTTTTGCCAGCAAACTCAGTCATTGCCTTCCCCCTTCAAAAGCATATACTTGTCACAATTGTATCTATGCACTTAATATTTATGAGAAACATGCCATAGAATCAAAGAAATGTAGGCCTGTAAGGGACCTTGTCAGGTCATCTGCCCTGTGCTGAGGCAGGATCATGTATACCTAACGCATCACTGACAGGTCTTTGTCTAACCTGTTTTTAAAATCCTCCATTGATGAGGATTCCACTACCTTCCTTGGAAGCCTATT
This sequence comes from Gopherus flavomarginatus, assembly GCF_025201925.1. Taxonomy (NCBI): domain Eukaryota; kingdom Metazoa; phylum Chordata; order Testudines; family Testudinidae; genus Gopherus; species Gopherus flavomarginatus. The sequence goes on along the minus strand of NC_066621.1, from coordinate 73,772,742 downwards.
CCAGTATTTAACTAGTTTTAGAGTTAGAAAGTTTTTCCTAATACCTAATGTAAATCTCTCTTGCTGTAGTTTAAGCTCATTATTTCACCATTACTCTTAATAACAGCATTTAACATATTTGAAGATTATCAGGTTCCCCCTGAGCCGCCTTCTCTCAGGACTAAAAATATCCAATTTTTTTTAACCCTTCCCCCATGTCATGTTTTCTCAATCTTATTTTTGTTGCCCTCCTTTGGACACATACCAGTTTGTCAACATCTTTCTTAAAGTGTAGGGCCCAAAACTGGAAACAGTACTCTAGCTGAGGTCTCACCAGAGCTGAGTAGCATGGAACGATTATCTCCCAATGGGACGTTCCCAGCTATAATTTGGATTAATGGACAGCTGTGTCCCCCCAATTCTCCAGCCTGGGGTGCCTTTTACACTGCTTTGCTGAGAGAGCAACCGCTCCTGGCCTTCTCACTCTCTCTCACAACCTCTGACACACACACACATCCTCCAGCATGTAAATGACTCCTAGCTGAGTTATATGAGTGCTCTTAGCTAACCACTCTTGAATAATATTGCAGTGTGACACCAGCAAATTCCAAGTCCCAGACTTTTCCCTAGAAACGTGTTTCTTGTACTGCCCAGTACCTTCCTGGACAATATGAGCTTATATAAGGTCTGTCACTTCATTAATAGAAAATGATATACACAAACCTTGTTATCTCAAATGAAGCTTCCTAAACACGTCAATCTCAACACACTGGCATAGATAAAACAATAAAACAAGTTTAACTACTACAGAAAGATAGATTTTAAGTGATTACAAGCAATGAGGCATAAAAATCAGAATTGGTTACAAAGAAATAACTAATATCTAACCTATCAAGCTAAGTGAATTCAAAGCAAAAAGGTTTCTCTCACCATATGTTTATAGCAGTCTGGCTGGATTCTTCCTCTGTCAAGACCCCTCCTCCAGTTCAATCATGCTTTCATTCCCTTTCAAATGTTGTTGATGATGTGAGTAGAGATAAGGAGAGGGAGGTGTTTGCTCATATGTATATCTTTTTCCTCCACTTTGAGAATCATCTCCAGCAGGGGTTCAGGCAACAGTCTGTCTGTTTACAAGGGAACCCCCAGCTGTTCCATTGCCAAGACATAAATTTCTTGCTCACACCTTTCTTCCTACCAAAGAATGATTGCTTAATCAGGTGATAGTCCATAGGATTGTGGTGAGACCTGGCTGAGACATCAGTTTATATATAATATATATAATATAATAATATGTAACGATTATAATTATATAATAGTCCATAGGATTGTGTTGAGACCTGGCTGAGACATCAGTTTGTCTTTTGTCTCTGGGCAACTGGTTTGAAGTTGTTTCCCCAGACTTGGAACATGTCTTATACAGTAGAATTTTATAACTCTATCTACAATGTTGCCACACGTATTTGACCAGGGCAATAATGTTCAGCAGATTTGAGTTTTCAAATGATACCTCGCAATGCATACTTCATACAAAATCTATTATAGTTTTGTAAAAAGGATGAATAAAAGGGTAGATTGTCACACCCATGTATTGCTTATGACCCTCCTGTTAATAGACCTCAGAGTGGTATTAGTCCTGTTTGCAACTGCATTACATTCCACTGTAACCCTCAGATCCTTTTCTGCAGTACTCCGCTTAGCCAATTATTCCCCATTTTGTAGTTGTGCATTTGATTTTTCCTTTCTAAGTGTGATACTTTGAACTTGTCTTTATTGAATTTCATCTCATTTATTTCAGACCAATTCTCCAATTTTTCACGGTCATTTTGAATTCTAATCCTGTGCACCAAAGTGCTAGCAACTGCTCCCATCTTGCTGTCATCTTCACATTTTATATGCAGACTCTCCACTGCATTATCCAAGTCACTAATGAAAATATTGAGTTGTACCAGACCCAGGACAGATACCTGCAGGACCCTACTAAATATATCCTCTCAATTTGATAGTAAACCATTGATAACCACTCTTTGAATATGGTTTGTCAACCAGTTCTGCACCTGCTTTATAGTAATTTAATCTAAACCACCTTTCCCTAGTTTGCTTACAAGAATATCATGTGTCAAAAGCCATACTAAAATCAAATTATATCATGTTTGCAAACTTGCTATATGTGAAACCTGCACATTTTGGTCATATTTTAAAATCCTGAAACTGAAGTATTTAAAATGTTTTGTGCAGTATTTTTGAATCATTCTACTGGCTGATTTCCCAGTTGATTTTTAATGGCAATTCAATAAAGGGAAGATACTACTGTTTCTGATTTTATCTGACACAGAATTAATACATATAGTTTGGGATGTTTCATAGAGACAACAATGGTGTGTACACCTTCAGAGAATTATCGTATGCCCTTTAGAGTTCCATCACTGCAGTTATGTACAGTTTTTATATAGCCACTTCTTTATTATTTAATTCTACTATTTAAATAATAGGGGGTCCTCCTGTCATTGACAGAGCCCTGGAAAGTCTTTCCCTCTGCACATGTGTTCACACCCCTCCTATGCCTCCTATTTTAATCTTTCACTCTCCCTTTTCCACCCATAAACAAAAATAATTAATCATATCATGGCCACCATGGAGCCTTTATGTCTTTTTGTAAAAGAATTCATGAATAAAGCAAGATGTTGTCATCTAATGGGATAGTGGGGGTCAAAGTTTCTGGGTTCTCTTCTCCACTCTGTCCCAAACTTGCTTTGTGGCTTGGAACAACCCATTTAACCTCTCTATGCCTCAGTTTCCTCATATGAGAAATGGCTGTAGTAATACTTAACTACCTGAGATGAGGCTTACTGTTTGTAAAATGCTTTCAGTCTCTTTGGTAAGAGGTGCTTTGGAAGTACAAAGGTACTGAAAACTTAGTCTATATAGAGATTGTGGTGGTAGCAATCTGCTTTTGTATTGTTCCTTAATATCCAAAGGACAAAATTTAGTCCCTGAAATGTTCTTTACAAAAAAATTAAATGATGTTGTCTCACATTTCCAACAGTGGGTCAAATAGTTCCTTCCAGCTGAGCAAAGCAGCAGAATAAAAGTTTCCTGGTTAGAATGATATTCAAGCAGCTTTAAACTACTGTGAAAAATACATAAAATGGACTGGACCTATTATGAGACTGTGTTTTTCAAAGGCATTTTCTTCCTAGTTACTCTAGAACAGTTCTCACTCTGTTATCCTCTATACGGAGAATTGTATTTTCTTTTCAGAATAAATAAAAGCTCCAGTCCAGAACAGATTGCAATTATTTGTGGATATATCTGTACATTTGTGACATTCCTGTTCCGTCCACTGATCTCATAGTGAAAAATTGATGTAGAATATTAATCAGGGAGGACTGTAAAGAATATCTCTACTATACGCAGAATGTCTTTAGGAAACCCAAGTATTGCCATGCCAGATCGGACTAATGATCCTTCTAGTTTAGTATCCTGTCTCCAGCAATGACCATTATCAACTGCTCCAGAGGAAGAAACACTGCAGTTGGCAATTGTGGGATAATCTGCACCCTAGGAAGGGTTCCTGCTAACCTCCGGTAATCAGAGGTTGGTTTATGCCCCAAAGCTCGAGGATTTTCAAAATTGTTACCTTCTGGCACATATAAGTCACTGCTAGAAGTTTTGTTTTTAAATGTTTTTGCCAAGAGTTGTTCCTATTTTGCCAAGCCTACTCTAACCTCTCTACTTCTCTATGTAGTATCTAGTTAGCAAACACTGGAAGATGCCATATAACATTTCTTAAATACTTAAATAAGCACACACTTTTATTTGGTGGAGAGAACAGTATTCATTCTACATTGTCATTTAATTTTCAGGCTCACCTTGTGGCAGCGTTTGAGCAGAGCCTTGGAAACATGACTATCAGACTACAGAGTTTGACTATGACAGCAGAACAAAAGGCAAGTTTGAGAAACATTTGTTCAGTATGTGTATGTGTAGATGCACACATCCCAATAATGAGGAGGAGCAAGAGATTTTTAAAAAATTAATTCACAGTAGCAGCGTTTTTATCAAATCTGTTGTACAAATTTGGTAAGTTGCCCTGTTCTGTTCGTTCCCATGGAAGCAGCTGGAATTGGCCACTGTCCAAAGACAGGATACTGGGCTAGATGGACATTGGTCTAACCCAGTATGGCCGTTCTTATGGTCTTATGAAAGAGGATAATCCTTTCATTTGTATTTTAAAATAAAAATGTGCATGTGGCTGGTGGGACACAGCACAAGAATGGGAACCTGGATCTTTCCTAAGTTCTATTTCCATCTCTGACACTGTGGCTTCCTTTGTAGCCTTGGGCAAATCACATAATCTTTCTGCCTCCGTTTCCACACCTGTAAAATTGCTTACTTACCTCATGGGATGTTGTGAGGACTGATTAGATAATGACTGTAAGTTGCTTGGAACAAAACAAGCGCTAATTATTGCTTTTTATTACAGTTTGTCTTCTTCCCAACACATACATGCATATATCCAGTAAAAACACTATTAAAAATTATTGTGCTTTGTACAAACACCAATTTTTAGTGCTACTTTAATGTACAATAATTTTCTCCACATTGTGGAATGACAATATCTGAACCCCTGGAAAGTAATGCTTTCAAGGTCCAGTCAGTCATACAGTATACACCAAGCCTCAGCACATTTCTTATGCACCCCAGACCATTCACCAAGCACCTAAACCAAGATTGAAAGGAGGCTGCCTGGGAATACTTACATAGAATCTAAATGTATAGACATCTCATTGGTTTCTTTTTCATTTCAGGATTCAGAACTGAATGAGTTAAGGAGAACAATTGAACTCCTGAAAAAGCAGAATGCTGCTGCCCAAGCTGCCATTAATGGAGTAATTAACACACCTGAGCTCACCTGCAAAGGTAAAGAGGCAAACTCTACTTTTAACAGCAGTGTGGCACTCCTGAGACATTAGTCCTCTTGGTAATATCTGATGCAATTTACCTTGCCAGAGACTGGCTTTGTATAGATCAACTGTATTTGCTCCTGCTTTGATGTAACATGGAGATGTATACATTTGTATCTCGGTAGAGCCCTATGATTTTTCATTGGTCCCTTCTGTTTAAATAAACTGTTATCAGACCCTCCTGTGCTGTCTAATAAACAGTTTAACAAAACTTTGCTATCTGCAGTTGCTATATTGCTAAAATTCACTGTAAGTATTTCATAATTCTCATCTCTGCACAGCAGCACAATAAAGGAACAGAATCCCCCTTCTGAGAGTTGCAGATACTGTGAAATCACTAAGTAATTACCTGATTCTTTTTTTAATATTTGTTTTAATTTCCAGTGCAAAGCAAGGGCCTGATCCTGCAAAGTCTCTCTCACATTACTTGTCTCACTGACTTAAATTGTGACTATTTGCATGAGGAAAGCTTTGCAGGCTCATATGTGAAATATTAATTGCACCACGAGAAACAAGAAATATTGCTGTGAACTATGCAATGCATCATTTTGTGCAAGTAATTCTAAATGCTCTTAATTCCCAAAACATTTTTGTCAAGATGAGTGACTAGTGGAGATATTGAAATGTCTCCAGTAAATTTGACTATGTTGCTGTTAATATTCAGGTACTGGGACTGCTCAGCCTGCTGACCTGCGAATCAGAAGGCAACACTCTTCAGATAGTGTCTCTAGTATTAACAGTGCTACTAGTCACTCCAGTGTGGGAAGCAACATAGAGAGTGATTCAAAGAAAAAGAAGAGGAAGAACTGGGTGAGTGTACTTCAGGAGATTGCATGAAATGAATATAAAATTGTCGTATGAACATCCAGGTTGAAATTCACCCATGTGCATCAGGTCAGCACAAGTAATATGCACCACTTACCTCATCCCTAAGCCCTATTTTGAAGACATAAGTGAATCTTAAGTGATGCCTATGCTCGTGCTGGCCCTCGGCATGGAAAATAATTTTACCCTCACTAGCCAAAAAGCCAGTCATAAAACCTGTAGTTGTAGTATCTCTCAAAGACTAATCCTGGCTAAGAGACATACGTAATCTAGTCTAATAGTATAAAACATTAGAGAAAACTCCAAGTACATATATTAAATTAAACAAATTCACAGTGAAGGAAGATTAAGCCTCTTAGCTCATATTACTTTCCTCTTCTGAATGCGTTCATTCCATTTTAACTTGGGCTGTGTTCTGAATGCTACCATGAAATTTTTAAATCAAATGAATCAGTTTTTGAAGTTCTCTTGTGATAGAAGTTTCTTCCAAAAGGTTTCAAAATAATCATATATCACTTTCCACTTCTCTTTCTTTGCTCATCATGTGTTCTATACAAGGTACCATGCACTGGAGGAAAGGTACATAGTATTAAACTCCATTTTTAATTAAACCATTGCTGCTGTAGTAACATTAGCTTTGTTTTTGTTTGGACTAAAATACTTAGTTCTTGTAATGTAGTCAATACAGCAGTCCGCACCCTCCTTCCCACTCAGCGTAAATGTTCCTGGATCCTTAGCACACTGAAATTATAAATATGCTGCTACAAAATGTTATAGTTTGCTCTTGTGAACATTTATTCTGAAATTATCAGTGATCCTGTTAGGTTTATGTATGAAACTCCCTCTGTACCATGAGACTGCAACATTTTACTTGAACAGAATCTCATTTTAAAGTATCTTTTCTATCCCAATGGTTTCACTTCCATATTTTAATCATAACACTTTCTCTCCCCTCCCCGCATTGTCCAAAACCTTGGTTTCAATGAAAACAGTGGCTTCTCCAAATCCTCACAGGGTGTCTTGTGTGTTACTTGATGGGGCACTCTGCTGGCAAGGTTGACTTTATTTTCTCTCCTGCTTGTAAACAGTTAATGAGTCTTTGCCACATCCGCTATATGATCAGTAATCCCTCAGTCATGATCAATACCTCATCATATCTTTTCAGTCCTACTCTATTAGTTATTTTATGTTTCCGTGGTCTAGAAGATTTCATCCTAGCACCAAGCTACATATCTCATTTGTCATTCAACTACTCTTAGTATTGGTTAGGAGACATTTATTTATTGTGAAAAAGATGAATATATAGGGTCTTAGTGAAGTTGGGGTAAACAGAGGAATAGTATCTTGATTTCATCAAAGGAGCACATTATAGCAGAATGAAGAATGGATATAAAATTAATTATTTCTTTATAAACTGGACATAAGTTGCAGCCAGTGACTGTAGAATGCTTATTTCACAAATATTTGTGAGGTCTTGTCTAAACTCAGAATGTCTAATTACATAGTGAAACATTACCTTCAGGCTAAAATAAAGGTACTTCAGAGACATGTTGCCACTGTAAACTTATTGCAATTTAAAAAAATCTTATTCACCTATAAAACATGTGAGTTATACTTTTGTAATGAACTGAGATCTCAGGGACCCACCAGTTTAGCCATAATCATACAAAATAACTGAAAAATCAAGTAAGTCAGATTCCCATTCAAAGGATTTACTAGTTGCGGATAGGTAGAGATGCTGAATATTTTAATCTGATGAAATATTTATCCCATGAAGGAAGACACAATGTACCGGTGCCTCAGCAACTCAGTTAAGAGATTACTAGCCAAGTTGAAAATAAGATTTAGGCAGTATTGAGATTCAGATCTGCGTGCCATCCCCCATGTGATGTGAAATGACCATGTGTTTGAAGGTCCTATATTTAGAGAATATAGCTCCATGTACTCTGATTCCTGTTTAAAATTATTTCTGATGTGTTTGTTGTTTATCGGTCATGTTTGTCTGAGATCCAAAGCTTTCCCCGTCACTGGCTTTCTCTGTTAAAACTTGTCTTTTTTCCTTCCCCCTTCCCTTTTGCTTGCTCTTCCTCTGGCAGGTCAATGAGGTAAGGAAGACCTACTTTAAACTATAAAATACAAAGCTAACCCATCCATTTACATGACTAACCCCATCAGCATCAGTAACCTTGTCTGAGCGGTGTTGCTTTATAACTGCAAGTTGCAATAACATTGTTACAAAGTTTCTTGTGCTGAATGGAATTCAGTATTTGTTGTAAGGGAGACACTCTAAAAACAGGAGGTATCAACAGCTGGCCCTTTCAAGAGCTTATTCTAGATTCCTTTATTAATCTTATAAAATGGCTAAGGTTAATATGAAGTATTTGTTACCATTTTGTTGGAAAGATTTGCATGCTAGAGTTTTTACTTTGTGGCTTAATTTATTGCTTAGATGCATTCTTTATGATGTCTCTACCGTTATGATTTTGTTGTTTCAGTTACGCAGCTCCTTCAAGCAAGCATTTGGTAAAAAGAAATCCCCCAAGTCAGCATCTTCTCATTCAGATATTGAGGAGATGACTGATTCGTCATTACCTTCATCACCAAAGCTGCCACACAATGGCTCAACTGTTTCTACCCCGTTGCTCAGAGCTTCTCATTCCAATTCTCTGTAAGTGTCATTTTTATTTTTTAAAATCTCTTAAAATAAGTGGTTTGGAAATGCAACAGTAGGAAATGTACTGTAAGGAGCAGACAGAGAAATAGGACTGGATGAACTAATGGAATGAGGAGTGCCATGTATTATTTAGTGATATTACCCCAAGATGAGATCGGAGCCCCATTTTGCCATACATATATACACATACATTCACACAGTTCTGGGTGAGATTCTGAACTCAGTGTTTTCCCACTGACTTCAATGAAGCCAGGATTTCACCTAATATCTGCCCTGAAGATTTCACAATCTAAGTAGATAAGGTAAACCAAAGGTGGAAGAAAGGAAGTTGTAGTAGTAGTAGTACCCCTATTTTACAGCAGGAATAGAGAGAGATTAGATGACTTGCCAGGGGAGTCACAGGAAGTCTGTGGCAGAGCTGGGAATATATATCCTGAGTCCCAGTCCAGCATCTTAACCATAGTACTCTATGAAGCTAAAAGACATCAACTCTCTTCTATAGAGTAATTCAGTATTTTCACCATGTAAGGGAAGTAATTGCAACCAAAGTGATCTTGGACTGCAGAACTAATTGAAACTTCTCCTCGTGCTATCAGCTGTTCCAACACAGGTTGGCATCTGGGATTTCATATTTTCTGTTAAGTAAAGACAACATACATTGCTATAAGCTTCAGAGAAGAGTTTAATTTCAAAGTGGTTGAACTATTTCAAGTAACGATAAGAATTGTTTCAAACATTTACGCAAAAAGCCCAATTCTCCACTCTGTCATTTGACTCGCTACAGAACCTTGGGCAAACCACATAATCTCTCTATGCTTCAGTTTAACAATTTGTAAAATGAGGTTAATGGTGCCTCCTTCAGAGAGGTGTTTTGAGGATAAATTAATGTGTATAAAGTGCTGAGAGGACCTTGTAAAGCTGTTTTATAAGTAACTTCTTCACTTTGATTTGGATCAGTAGAAATAGAGATGCCACCTAGCTAAAATCAGGAAGCATTGAAAATATTGTAAGCGATCCAGTCTCATGATACTTCCAGATTTATTTCAGATCAAATATATTTTAATAGTATCCAAACTTGAAGTTTCCCATCATTTGTTTCCAGGTAAGGAGGTATGATTCAAGAGAAAAATGGCAATAAAATGTTGCTAGCATGAAATAATCCCCCCACCGCATTTAAAGGTCACGGTTCTTCTGCCTCTTAACTGCATCATCATCACTTTCAAGCAACCTCAGCCCATAGTACTAAGGAATAGTCAAAGTTTAAAACCTGCTTTTAATGTTGAAATTCATCATTTCTTTTTTGATTATATCTGTCATCAATCAAAATACGCTGTGAGTATGGCTAGTCTTGACAAGTATCTGGAGAGCCAATGGGCTAGAGATGAATTGAGAAAAGGTCAAATACTTCATCTGTGGGGAGGACATCAGTATGAGTGAGGTGCACATGTTTTGATTTATTTGTTTTCTGATGGGAGGGAAAACTTTGCTCATTACTTAGAAATTTAGGCAGAGACATTTTAAACTGAAACCTCCCTGAAAGCTTACAGGTCTGGTGCTGATCCTCCTGTATACAAACTCATGCACCTGAACATCAGCTTCAATCTGCTTTATCGCTTTGCATTGAGTAAAAGGCTCTGGCAGAGTGAAAGAGAAGGGCTAGCAGAGTGAAGAGGCAGCATGGTAATCTTCCAGAAAATGTATGTGCAGAAAGGCTGTTCACCCAGAGTCTCGGCATTTTTGTTGTTCTCCCCCATCAAAATAAACTTTTACGCAGGAGTGGTTTAAAGTGAGCAGGAATTTATCATGTCTGAATAGGTGCAGGGTTCCAAAGCCCTCCAGAATCATTCAGGGAAGCCCAGCTGTGCACACCTGTTAAGCTTTAAATCTTTCTATAAACTCATCAATCTCCAAGTGACTGCTGCTACTCTCTGTACTTCCTTAATTTATTTGGATTTTTTGCATTTAAAAGATTATGACTACTTTGAAAGAAATACTAGTGTTGTCCAGTGATCGGTAATGGCCAGAATTTAGTTTCATGTGCTAATTTTATTACCCTCAAAGCATAATCCCTGTGCTGGTAGAGACAGTTTCTGATGCTTCAGAGTCATATGTTCATAGAGTCATAGATTCCAAGACCAGAAGGGACTATTAGACCATCTAGTCTGACCTCCTGTATAACACAGGCCATAGAACTTCCCCAAAATAATTCCTAGCACATCTCTTTTAAAAATCTTGATTTTAAAATTGTCGGTGATGCAGAATCCACCATGACACTTGGTAAATTGTTCCAGTGGTTAATTACTTTCACTGCTAAAAATGTATGCCATATTTCCAGTCTGAATTTGTCTAGCTTCCACTTCCAGCCATTGGGTTGTTTATACCTTTCTCTGCTAGACCAAAGGGTCCATTATTAAATATTTGTTTCCTGTATAGATACTTATAAACTGTAATCAAGTCATCCCCCTTAACCTCTTTGTTAAGCTAAATAGATTGAGCTTTTTGAGTCTACGACTATAAGACATGTTTTCTAATCCTTGAATCATTCTTGTGAACCCTCTCCAGTTTATCAACATAAAGGTGAATGGAAACTGGGCTGGATGAGCCCATGGCTGGTGTGATCATGGGAAGGGAGGGAATTTAATCCCCCTGGTACCTCCAATGGAGAATGACTCAGGACAACAGGTTCACTCCAAAAAAGGGGAGGCAGGGGCCACATTTAAAATATATGGGGAATGCCTCCAAATCTGAGCGGATTTTTTCAAATCAGTACTTGGTAATTACATGAGAAATGGTGAGATCTGAAATTGATATCAGTGTTCAGTGATTAAAAAGAAAAGGGTACGAATGTGAGATCCATTGTCACAAATTAGAGGAAAGTGGAAAAGGTTGAGGGATTTTATAGCCATAGTTGATACACTCAAATTTTACCTCTTTATATGTATTTTATATCCGTATATGATAATTAGAGAGAAAATTGGCAGAATTTGCAAGGATTTTGTATCAATCAATATTCAAGAATTGGAAGAAAAGGTGTTTTAATGTTAATATCAGATAATTAGAGGAGAAAATCTCAAGGGGTAACAAATCAGACATAGATAACTAGAGTGACAATGGGGCAAAAATTTATATCAGTATTTTAGAACTGAGGAGAAAGTGGGGCAATAACTTCTATGTAGAACGTTATCTATGTCATCATTGGTGCTGTAAGCAGCAACTGATTTTTCTCCATCAAGCACATCTTGCTGAATCGGGGGAAATTGTTTTTGCTTTATTAATTAAATACTCTGAAACAGCATTTGAAAGTAATACTCCCAAGCTCTCTGGTTAACTGACTGTTTTACAACCTTTCCCAGTATTTCTGAATGTACTGACAGTGAAGCTGAAACAGTCATGCAGTTACGCAACGAGCTAAGAGACAAAGAGATGAAACTGACTGATATTCGTCTGGAGGCCCTTAGCTCTGCCCACCAGCTAGACCAACTTCGGGAGGCTATGAACAGGATGCAGGTAGGAATGTAAAAAAACTAAAAAAATTAAAATTTGCTTTTATCTGTTAAGGACTGAGCAGTCCACCATGCTACTGTAAAATCAAGGTCCGCTGACACCTCATGGCCATTGAAGATCCCATGGCTCTTCTTACCAATGTAGACATGGTAACCCACGCCTCTGGCATTGTGCTTTCAATCTTACAAGCTACTTGTTTAAAGAAATCACTTCATCCACCACCAGTGGTCATTTAGCCAGTTGCCATGCTCTACCCAGAGGTGACTGCATGTCAGTAGGGGTGGGGAAGCGATTTGTAGTGTGCCTTGGGAAACTTTTATCAGAATGTAAAGGATTTTCATTGGACGAACTTGCAAAAGCCTTACACTTAACGGCATTTTTCTTTCTGTCTGAATGTAACACGATAATGTTTGAATGCTGCATCCAATCAATTCAAACATTTCAGGGAATAATCTAGGCATCAGTGGCCAGAATTCTGTTGATTTGGGGGAACAGTGAAAATTCAAAAGGAGGAGATGAGGGACAGTATTTCTAAGTTGAGTGTGAGGCCTTTGCAAGCTCGGCCAACTAGGGTGGTAGGGCTAGGGAGAAATGGTCGGTACAAGGGGAAATGGGAAAATGTACACAGACCCTGACATGGTGAGGAGGATGTGGGACCCTTGGAAATGGAGGGAGGACCCCTAGAACTGGGGGCACACAGCCCCTGGTGTAGGGGAGATTGGGGCACCCTGAAATCGGAGATAGAAAATGGGAGACACACAGAATCCCTGGTCTGGGGGAGACTGCGGAATCCTGGTATGGTAGAGGGGTGAATGCACACAAAGCCCCCAGCATGTGGGACAATGGCAATAGAGTGAAAGGGGATACAAGGACCTCTGGCAGGAAGGGATGATTGAAGAACCATGGTATAGGTGGAAGGGGGAATTGGGACACACATTGCGCCTCTGCCTTGAAAAGAGAGAATGGGAAACCCAGGAGTGAGAGGAGGAGAAATGGAGAGGCGCACACAACCTCTGGCAGGGAGAGAGATTTCAGGGAATCCCAGAAATATAGAGGGATGGGAGGATGGCACACAAGGAGCTTGTGGGATGGAATGGAGGAACACAAGGAGCCCCTGGTGTGTGCATACACTTGGCCTACAGTCACTACAAAGTCTGTGCCCCTTAGACTTCTTAGTATGCAGGTTTTTCAAAGGGATTTTGAAAAGTGCATCTTATTAAACATCTGGGGTTTATTCTTTAGATACTTTAGTTAGTTTCTTGAAATGTATACTTGCAGCCACTCATAAATGAATTGAGGTAGCATGTACGTCTTTTCTACTGACTTTTCTTTTCAAGAGCGAGATTGAGAAGTTAAAAGCAGAAAATGACCGGTTGAAGTCTGAAAACCATGGCAGCTGTAGCAGGGCTCAGTCTCAGGTTTCCATTTCATCCTCGCCAAGACAGTCCATGGGTCTCTCGCAGCACAGCCTGAACCTCACAGAGTCTACCAGCCTTGGTGAGCATACTGTGAAAGGCAAAGGGCAAGTTTTATCCTGTAGTTGGAATGTTCTCTTTGGTTAACTATGAGAAACAAAAGAATAAGGTTTGTTAATGGCTATGGTGTGGATACGTATCAGCCACTGGGATAAACCCTTCTATTAGAATGTTGTCATACTTCTGTTACACCCTAAAACCTAGCTTTCCAATTATGACCTCAGCTATACAGAATCATGTTCAGAGCCATTTAATTGTGTACATTTGCCAGCATTATATTTTGTAGGAAGGAAAATATGAGGTAACTGATGGTAATTTTCTGTGACTTTCCCTTTTTGAGAATTGTAAGCAGATTTGGGAGGGATGTCACTAACAATATTCTCACGTTATGCCTCTATGCACGTGAGGTCTAAGCTGTGTTCTGTCACAGTGTAACAAAATTATTGGTGTAATGCTCTTCATTGCTGTCATTGTAAAACTAAGAGACTGTTGATGTTTGCCATTCACAGACATGCTATTAGATGACCCTGGTGATGGCTGTGCCCGGAAGGAAGGAGGCAGGCATGTTAAAATACTTGTTAACTTTCAGGATGAAATTAAATGGAAGGAGGTGAGTTGTGTTCTATATTAGGCCTCTACACCCTCTCCTCAGCTTTGAAACATAACTGGGTTGGGGCTTGATCCTGAACTCCTGACTTTACAGCTTGGAATCTGTTTTGCATTTTTTTTGGCAAATATTTTAAAATTCTCTTAGCAGTTCTCCAGTTCTCATACTAATTTAGCATTCAAATCATTCTGTTAAGATAGGCAGTAAGAAGAGTGGCCTGCCTCACAGCAAAACTAATGGATCCAGTCTGAGGAAACCCAAAGTTTGTCATTCCAATTGTCTACATTTAAATCAGGGTCACATTTTGAAACTATTCCAGGCTTAAACACCTGTATCCCCTGACCTCCAAAAACACCTGGTTAATTTTAAACTGATTAAACAACAAACACATTTTAAGTATTGTGCATTGCAGTCCTTTTAATAAACGTGTAGTGCATGTGCAAATCTGCTAAATTGCATTTACAGTGCACCAGTCAAACCAAATCTTTGAGTAGCTGTTCCTTAATAAACACCTGTTTGAGGAATAGTTTGTGTCACTCACGCATGCGTGTATTATATAGGGTGACATAAGATAAATCAAATAATTGGAGATGCAGCTGAGTCAACAGATCTGCTTTCCATTAAATGCCAAATGTACTTGAATAAATTCTATGGGGAAATTAATTCACCAAGGATGCACCCATGCATAAGCAAATTAACTATAAAAATGATTTGTTTAATTCTATTTTACTAGACCTGTGTTCATGCTCAGAAAAGTAATTAAATAGAAATGGTATCTTATTACACTGATGTGTCTTGGAGTCATATCTGTTGTCTTTAATGACAACAACAATTGTTTCTTCTGTTAGCAGTGCAGATCCCATACAGTTTTTGCAAAACAAGTTGATTTCTATTCTCCCTTAGACAATCATGGACAAAATTGTCAGCTAAATTCTTTTAGTATAATCTTTATTGCCAACAGATACAAAGAATCTAACTTGATTTTCAGATCCCTGGTGGAGTTTTCAGAAAAGGGAAGGGGAAAACTTTTTTCACTTGTAAATTGAGCATATTTGATCTGAAAGTTATTGAGAAAATAAATATGGTACCACAATCTCATTTGCTGATTATAATGGCTATAATTTTCTTCTTGCTAAGCTCTACTTCCTGATATTTAAAACTTCTGATGGACTGACTTTTAAGTGCTCTCTATATTAATAACCATTATTTTAATTGTGCATTTAACATTGCAAAGACTATTCCGTAGACTAGGGAGGATTTTGGTATGGTTTTCAAAATTTACCATATGTTATAAAGTACAGACCAATTGTGGTAGAGAGAAACCAGGATTTTAAACAAATCATTTACTTTGGACAGTCTCACATCATTAGCTTTCTTTTCATTTTAATTAATACATTTGTATGCATTAGGATTCCAGGCCCCGCCTCTTCCTTATTGGCTGCATTGGAGTCAGTGGCAAGACAAAATGGGATGTACTGGATGGGGTTGTTAGACGTTTATTTAAGGTAAACAGTGACAATTTACTGTGTATTTGAATCTTCCCATTCAGTAATAAATGTTATCATAGTTAACCGTACATCTAACTACAATATCTTGTCGCCCTCCATGGAGACTTGGATTTGCATATTGGTCTGAATGCAAGCTTGGCTCCAGGGAGCACTGAATTCTAATCTTGGCTCAGACAGAGGTGCTGTGTGACTTGGGGCAATTCAGTTAACTTCTTTCTACCTCAACTTCCTTGTTTGTAAAGTAGAGATAACAGTTACCATCCTACTTCAGAGGGATTAATTAGATAATGTTTGTATAGCACTTTGCAAATGCAAAGCACTAGCTAAGTGGTGTTGGTGTGTGTTGTTGTTGTGACATACAACCATCAGGGCAAGTAGATTTTAGAAGTTATTTTTTTCACCCCAGGAATATATCATTCATGTGGATCCAGTGAGTCAGCTGGGATTGAATTCAGACAGTGTTTTGGGATACAACATTGGGGAAATCAAACGTACAAATAGTGCCGAGACACCTGAACTGCTGCCCTGTGGCTATCTGGTTGGCGAAAACAACACCATCTCAGTTACTATCAAAGGTAATTATACTTGATCCATCCATTGTAGTTCTCAGTAATTATATCTGATAATGCCCATGGTTTTAGGAAGCTCAGAGAATCGGAGAAGTTTTATTACATTTCTTTTTCCCTGTCTCTCGCTTTAAGCCACCTGTACCTTACTTCTTCAGTGACATTTGTCAATTTAAGCATTAGACTCTGAACAGTTTTCGGACATTGGGCCTGTACCCAAATTCAGTATCACTATATCTGCTTAGTCCTGTAATAGTAGTAATAACAATTGCACTTGCAGCAGATTTCATCCTGGATTTGGAATGCACCTTGGGCCAGACTCTGATACCCTTACTCTTATTGGTTAGCACCTTTCTCCTCCAGGGCCCATCAACTTCAGTGAAGTTGGGTCACAGGTAGAACCAAGAAAAGATCCCAGGATTCATCGTTTGAACTCTGTTGTGTTAGTTCTTTCCTTCCTTCCTTCTTTCTTTAATAGGCTGGGGGGAGGGAGGGAGGAAATCTTCTATATTTCTTTTGGCGACTCATTCTGTCCCCTCCCTCTCTTCAGATCTGTGCCATAATCAACTTCCTTCCAGCTGAGCTGAACTGTATGGGAGTCCCTTTATTGGCTGACAGTGCTGCTGATTTAATCAACCAGAGGTGCTGTTAAGCAACAGAAAATGTTCTCTTCCTACTGCATAAAGGACTGATCAGGCTTGCTGTCTTGAAAAAGAGGGACCCAGGAATGAAATCAATTTCTCTTTCATGGCCCTATACAGCAACAGTACCATTAACTTACCACCACAGCCTCACCTGTGTAATTTAGTGCTGGTGTGCACTAAAACTTCTGAATTACGCTTGAAGATAGTACTGTTTGAAACAGTATTTTGTTAAAGTGCACCACAAGAGTCTGCATGGGCCAATGAATATGCAACACATTAGTGAACTTTAGAAATCACATGCCTGTGAAGCATATCATCCCACAGAGTAGACAAGCCCTTAGTGTTAATATTAGCTGTAAAGTAGGAAAAACATAATCACAAAAATACTGAAACAGTTCAGTTTATTCAGGTTTATCCAAGAACCAAGACATTCTTCTAAAAGCCCCACAGTACAATTTGAATGAAAATGTTGCTTGAAAACTTGCCATACTAAATAAGCTATATATTCAGCTTGTAATAGCTTTGCTTGTTCTTTGTAGACTCATTTATGATATACTTATTTTTATTTTAAAAATTCTATTTTAATCAATTTGTGGGAAGCCAGTAATTCATTTATACCTTCCAGATATAGAGCTGTGCATACAAATGTTTGATCTTGTAAGTAATCAGTCAGGTGCTAACAATTCTCTCAGCCACTGATGTGCTAACATTCCCTTTCCTTCAGTTTATTTTTAAGCTTTATGTGCTTGCCCTGAGCCAGTTCTGCCTAAAGTGACTGCTGACATTGCACAAATGCTCCTCTATGGAAATTTTTATGCCTGAAGCTGTGTCTATCATAATACATAGAAGGAGTTTAATTTCAAATGGTTCGAATGTTTGGTGAAGGCAGGGGGATTTGATGATAGATAGGTTTGTTTTGCATAGCAAAAATAAATGGCTAAATTCTGGGTAAATGTATCTCTTTCCATGACTGTACTTGACAATGAAATGGCCTGTGAATAGATTTGTCTACAATAGAATTGGAAACCAGGCTTTTTACCCAGCAGTTCTTGATAGACAAAATAAACTTTCACTGCTCCATGGTGGGGGAAATCCAAAGAATGGAGATGGCTCATGGGCATATAGTTGAACCAGAAATTATATCTATGACCATTTGTCCAGGGCAGTACTTAAGCAGCGTAGGCTGTGTTGGCTAGTCTGGGAGCTGGAGAGCCAGGATTAGTCCCAGTAAAGACAGTTCGCATTCAGTATAACTAACTGATTCGTGACTCTTCTCTACCACGAGAGATGCTGTAGTGTAGAAAGGAGTCTTCATCTGGGGTAGGGAAGGTCTACTTATGACTGGTGTGGGTGGAGTCTGCAACTTCTGAGTGAAGCTTTTGAGTTGTTTCCTGGTATAACTGGCCACAGGGTCACACACACAATCAGATTTTCTATTTTAGATCAGTGCTTTCTTTTACCTTTTAGCTCTAATTTAGTCTAAACTTGGTAGTTGAAATACATACATTTTTCTCAATGGGAACTGATATTTTTGCTACTGAGAGAAAAGTTTAAAACCTCTTTAAAAAAAAAAACTTTTAGCAACTTTAGCAAGGTATTTATCCCCTGAATGATGATGATTTTCTAAATGCAGGTATCTGTGAGAACAGTTTGGACTGTCTGGTGTTTGAGTCACTGATTCCAAAGCCTATACTTCAGCGATATGTCTCTCTCTTAATGGAACATAGACGGATTATCTTGTCTGGGCCAAGTGGCACTGGTAAAACATACCTAGCAAATCGTCTTTCTGAATTTATGGTACTTAGAGAGGGCAGAGAGCTGGCTGATGGAGTTATTGCAACCTTCAACGTGGATCATAAGTCCAGTAAGGTGAGGAAATGGAAAGTATCTTTATAGAAACACTGCTACTATGTTCCAGAAATGAGGGATTCAGCTGTTAAACTTTAAGTAGATATCAGTAAGCTACTGTGATGTAAAATCTTTGAGAGAGCTATTGGGTGCCTTGAAAAAAAAAAAAGGTAACAGTGTAATGCCCCTCTATATTGTATTAACATAAAACCTAGAGTGGCTATGTGCCTACAGATAATAGCAGCAGCATTTTTCTATGTATACCTCTGGTAAGGTTTGTAGGTAAGAAAACAAAGCTGTCCTGCCAAGCTATTTATGTGATGGCCTCAGGTGGAGCAGAGAGTCCTTTGGAGCAAAGTGCTGGGAAGTGTGGTCACTAGCAACTGATATAATTTGGGGCATCCTGTTTAATGCACACTTTAGAGAAGGTGAGAGCAGCCTCACCCAAATGTTCAGCAGTGGCACTGAACTCATCCTTCTTTCATGCCATCATCCAAGCCATCTAACTTCTGCCTTCGCAAATGAGCATCATAGCCGGGCTCGTTCTCTGTGCTGTAGTTAGTAACAGAATGGCAAGAACGTGATCAAACATGGCAAGCATGGGCAGCTGAGGTGCACTGCTCCTTCTGCAACTTTCTTGCCTGCTTACCCAGTATACGGAGATATGAGTAAGTTCTTAAAACATCTTAGTGCTCTGTGTAGCATGGCCAAAACAGTGTAGTGCAAGGTGCTTTAGCAAGAAGGCAGACCATGCCCCCTGGCAATCCCCAAATAGGCTTCCCAAACAGGACTCCTGGTACATCTTTGAGTCTGTAACACCCGAAAGTATTCGGATTAAAACAAAAGTTAAAAGTAGAAGTCATATGATTACTCCATTTAGAACAATCTGACCTCTTGTGACTAAAGCAAAGCAGGCTATGTTATATTCTTTATCAGGAGCATTTCTAGAACTGAATCCAACAGTCAACTAGCAAATCATTTTTCTCTGTTAACTGGGTTTCCACGGAATAATATGAAAACCAGCTTCCTCTTCTACATATACGTTGCAGGAACTGCGTCAATACTTGTCCAACCTGGCTGACCAATGTAATAGCGAAAATAATGCTGTGGATATGCCTCTTGTCATCATTCTGGACAATTTGCATCATGTTAGCTCCCTAGGAGAGATCTTCAATGGGCTTCTGAACTGCAAGTACCATAAATGGTAATGGGATATTGGACCCACACTTCAATCCCTAAAACTTCCACAGAGCCAGACGTATACCCCGATCAATAAAATAAATTCTAGACAATATGTATCAGATTATTTTTAATACTATGATCTGAGACAGCTAGAACTGATTCTGTACGCAGAGTCTAGTTCCATAGAACTGTTAAAAATGTATATATGTGTGTATATATATGTAATAAAAATGTAGTCAAGTATTTGGGTAAATTGTATTCATCACACACAATAGCCCTTGAATATTAAGAACCCAGTTTCATTAACGGCCTCTATTTTGAGGTGTTAGTTTTGCACCCACAATTCATTGCAGGCACAAAAATGTTATACCTGCAGATAAACTGCACTGGTACACTAGGGGCTGGAGTAAACCTAGCTGAATATTAAGGTTGTAAAGGTCTTAATTTGAAAGTTACTTATTAAATGTGTTTGAATTATTACCTAGAAATGAGTTTACAGATATTGATTTGTTCAATGTTTTCTCGTAGTCCGTACATTATTGGCACAATGAACCAGGCCACATCCTCAACACCTAACCTTCAACTACACCACAATTTCAGGTACTGTATGTAAATTGCCAGATTACCTGACGGTTATGGTTCTACTGCTTAGCTGATAATATAAAGAGAATATCAGCTAGATAGGATGAACAAAATCCACTCAGGACCTACCCTGTCATTTTGCTACTCTCTAGAATAACAGTTAAATCTCTGACACTTCTCTTCTTCTGCTTTAGATGGGTGCTATGTGCTAACCACACTGAGCCAGTCAAGGGCTTTCTTGGTCGTTTCCTGAGACGAAAACTAATTGAAACAGAAATCAGTGGTAGGATGAGAAATGCAGAACTGGTTAAAATCATTGACTGGATTCCCAAGGTCTGGCAGCATCTCAACAAGTTCTTGGAGGCTCACAGTTCCTCTGATGTTACTATCGGTGAGAACTGAGAATTTGCATTCTAGCACTAAAGCATTCTCTGGCATTCCTGAGAGGATAGATTCCTCATACTCCACTGGAATTAAAGAGCCACTGGGGGGTGGAAATGATTTATAAAAGCCACATTTTTGGACTGACCATGCTATCAAGCAAAACTGTACCAGGGGTTTATAATAAATAGATTGTAGACATAAAGGAGTTTTTAAAATTCTGTTTGTGAATTCTGTAATTGATTCCTTCTTGAATGCAATGCAGTATTGAGGTAATTCAGGGACTTTCAAATTATCTCAAAAAGAGTAGATGCTGACATTTGTACATTTCTTCTCACCTCTTAAGTTACAATCTCCAAAGAATTTAGAGTTGATGTTTGATATTGCTTTTGAATTGACTGCTGCAGACCATGTTAATGATGAGACTTTAATTTCCCCTTCCAGGTCCACGGCTCTTCCTCTCTTGTCCAATAGACGTGGATGGTTCTAGAGTCTGGTTTACTGACTTGTGGAACTACTCTATTATCCCATATCTTTTGGAGGCAGTCAGAGAAGGACTACAGGTGAGGAAGTCAAATGTGAAACCTGAGTAGGGTTTCTGTCTAAATAGCAAGGAGATACTGGATGCAATAGAACCACATTAACACTTTCCTCTAGAAACTATTTGAGATTTAGGGTAAAATTTTAAAAAATGATTTAGGCATTAGGAACCTAAATCCCTTTTGAGTTTCAATGAGAATTAGGCTTCTGAGTGCCCTAAACCATTTTTGAAAATGGGACTTAAGCTTTTAAGTTTTTTAAGCACTTTTGAAAATGTTACCCCACATCTAAAATGCCATACTTGAAAGCAGTCATTTACAGTATTATCCCTAATTTTCCATCTTAAAACTACATGTGATTTTGCAATATGTTTACTGTGGCCAATGAACTCGCAACCTTTAGCTATCTGTCAGCAGAGAAACTAAGCAGCATGGAGAGAGATTTATTGAACAAATGTTAGGATCGTTCTCACAGGCACTTTGTCTATTTTTTTCTCAGTTCAGGTGATGAAATATTGATTGAATTTCTTTGCAGTGCCTCCGGGGTTTGTAAATAAACCTTCATTAACTCAAGTTTTAGCAAAGTTATTGAACTGCCTGCACTTAGCATTTGATTAAAAACTCAGGTTCTCCTGCAGTTTTAGAAAGCTGGGATAGTACTGGCACTTTTACCTTTTGTGGGAGCCAGCATGTCTACGGCTAGAGCAGGGGGGTTGGAGTCAGGAGATACAATTCAGCTCAAGATTGCTACTGACTTGCTGTGTGGCTTGGAAAAAGCACTTGATTTCTTTGTACCTCAATTCCCTTTTCACAAAGTAGGTATAATGAAATATCTACCTCACCCGGGTGTCATGGCATTTATCTAATTAGTGGTAGTAAAGTCTTGCAGGTGTGCGTGTGTGACAGTGATTGTTCCACAGAACAAATTTTTTATTAAAAATAATCAAACTCTTTGCATTTAAATTTCATGGAACAACTTACAGATGTTTTGCTGGCTAAGATAATTTTTAGGATGTCAGTGTCCCTGCACTCTTCCCGTGCCCCTCCCAACTTTCAAACTAAAAATCAGCACAGTCACATTAAAACCAGGAGGGATGGCAACCCTAGGTTTTCCATGTTCATAGATCTGATCTGGATTGCTTGGTAAGGTGAGCTCATTTGAACATGTGTTTTAATATACCAAGGTCCTACGTCTAGGAACAAAGAATGTAGGTCACACAAAATGGCAGACAGTAATATCCTGAAAAGGTTTTAGGAGCAATGGTAGATAATTGGCTGAACACCAGCACCCAATGCAATACTATAGCTAAGATGGTGAACATGATCCATGGAGGCATCAGCAGGAGACTGTCAAGTAGGAGTTGGGAGGTAGCATCACCTCCCAGTACAGCATTAGCAAGATCATTGCTGCAATGTTGTGTGAAGTTCTCGTGTCCACACTTTAAATAGGATATTGATTAAATTGGAAAGGGTTCAAAAAACAGGTGCATGAATGATTTAAAGTCAGGAAAATATGCTTTATAGTGAGAGACTTGAGAAGCTCAATCTATTTAAAAAAGAACAGGAGGACTTGTGGCACCCTAGAGACTAACAATTTTATTTCAGCATGAGTTTTTGTGAGCTACAGCTCATGAAAGCTCATGCTGAAATAAATTTGTTAGTCTCTGAGGTGCCACAAGTCCTCCTGTTCTTTTTGCAGATACAGACTAACACGGCTGCTACTCTGAAATCAATCTATTTAGTTAATCCCAAAGAAGGTTAAGCGATAATTTGATCATGGTTTACAAGTACCTACATGAGGAAGGGTTTTCTGGTAGTAGATGGCTCTTTAATCTAGCAGGAAAAGGCATAATATGATCTAGTGGCTGGAAATTGGAGTTAGACAAATTCAGACTAGTAACCAGGCACAAATTTTTAACAGTGAGGGTTGGAACAATATAATCTAGGGATATGGTGGATTCCCTGCCACTTGAAGTTTCTAAATCAAGACTGGATATCTTTCTAAAAGGTATACTGGAGCTCAAACAGAAGTTATGCCCTGGATACAGAAATTATTAGGCCAGAGTCTATGGCCTGTATTATGGAGGAGGTCAGACTAAGTGATCCTAATGGTCCCTTCTGGCCTTAAAATTTAGAGCGAAAAATAAAATGACATGTAACACTTGTTAAGAATCATTGTTTCCGTTTTCCTCAGTAGTGACCTTCCTTTTTTTCTACTTCATGATGTATAAAGGAAGAATGGTTCGTGTTTAAAAATGATAAAATAGCATTTTTTCTGGTGAAATGTCATCTCTATATTAGCGAGTCAGTTCTTGTCTGCATTGGAAGAATGATTCTGTGGTAACTGGAGAATTAGTGAAGTCATGACACCACAATAGACTGATACAGAGTAATTGACAGGAAGAAGCATTTTTAGTTGTACTGTGTAAAACTTAGGTTTAATTGTTAACATGCACTTGACTCCAGTGCCTGAAGAACACTGCAGAGAATGCTGTTGTTAAAGATACAACACAACTGGCCCTTTGCTGAAGATGAGAAAAAGCTCGAGCTACCCGCCTGACTCCCCCAGCAAATTTTCCGTCCAAACTACAGAAGACCAGACTAATAATTTATCATTGAACTTTTATATTAAATATTTAATTTAATATTATTTATTATTAACTTTTATTATTTATCGTTTTACTGTGGTAGCCCCTAGAGGCCTAGAGCACATTGGGGACAATAGTTATAGGCACTGTGCAGTATGTGATAATCCCTGCCCTTTGCTTACTTGATATTCCTGATGCTTCTAAGATAAAAAACAAACAGACTAAAGGAACTTAAAAACAAATTTCTTTGTACTTACCAAAGAAGGGGAAAAAATAAAAGTAGAGCAACCTCTTCTTAAAATGTCCTTTACAGGTCATCTTTAAAGCGGGAGAGTGGGAGCCAGTAGAACAGCTTTTTGTCTTTGGACAGGTGACTTAACCTGTATGTGCCTCAGTGTTTTAATCAATAAAATGGGATCACAATATTCATATATGTTGCGAGGCTGCCTGTACTGTACCTTGAGTTATTCAAACCGGAGTTGTGTAAAGCATTGGAACATTTAAAAAATGAAGAGAAAATAGCCAAACCTTCCTGCTTCCTGTTTTTGTTTTGGTTGTGCATGCTATCTATGGCCCCCTTACAGTCGCTTACCAAGACTAAGGGTTTCCATTTCTTTGCTTTTGGCTTCAGTGTCTTTTCGTCTAGCTTCCTGATTTCTTTTTAAACCCTTATGATGTTGAGCTTAATTATATTACTTAATGGCTCAGCTCACTCCAAACTTTTGTTTCCTTGTGTCTGAGGATATGAATTATGACTGCAAGCCTCAGAAAATAGACAAGATTGTTGTAATAGTCACAGAGTTTAAGGCCAGAAGGAGCCACCAGGTCGTCTAATCTGACCTCCTGTACAGCACAGACCACCAGCGCCACCCAGCACCTGCACACTAAACCCAACAACTGAAATTAGAACAAAGTATTACAACCTACAGGAGACTAGACTGTTGCGTGCCATAAGGACCAAGGTACACCAGTGTCCACAGCCTCTGCAGTGGCAGGAAAATGATTAAATGAGCGAATCCCAGATGATCCTGGCAAGTGATCCTCACCCACATGCTGCAGAGGAAAGTGAAAAAATCCTAAGGTCACTGCCAAACTGACCTGGGGGAAATTCCTTCTGCACCCCACTTATGACAGTCGGACCCTGAGCATGAACTAGCCAACCAAGCACAGGAGAGACAGAAGGCTCAGTGCTGCCTCAGAGCCTTGGCACATCCTGGTCCCATCTACAGCTGTGGCCATTTCAGAATACATTTGAGGAATGGGGGGTGGAGAATCTTTTCCTGACCCATGCAGGTGGCCAGCTGAAGCCCTGAAGCATGAGTTTTTAGGAACATAAGGCATAAACTGGAAGTGAGCCCCAGAGCTACTGAGCCCTGCCCTTCACCATCACAAGCAACCCTGTCATACAATCACACTCATAAATGTGTCCTGGTCTCTCTCAAAACTAATTAAGTTGTTTACCTCCACATCTCCTATTGAGCAGCTTTTCCAGAACCTTGCTCTTCAAAGAGTGAAAAATCCTCTTCTACTTCCCAGCCCCCATTTTCAGAGCCAATTTAGACCCATGTGTTCTTGTGGAAAAAAATGGTGCTAGAAATGTATATTTGACTCTGGCATCTGTCTGTCCCCTATACCCACAAGTGCTCCTTTCTGAACACATCTTGTTACATGGAACCACTATCAGAAAGGAATGGTGAAGTCCTGATTTCAGTCCAGTCCCAGTGATTTATGGGGCTGGACATGGACTGAATTAATACTGTATTTTTTTTATTGCCATTTAAAGACCCATTATGGGTAAAAGGCATGTGGGCCAAGTGGATCCTTTTAGCGACTGTTCCCATTGAACTTGCTGAATCTTGATTTTGGCTCTGTACCGTAAAGCAGGGATGTGAAAGTGTGAAAATCCATCTCTCTCCCTCCTGTTCTTGTTATAGGCCACAGCTAGAGCAAATAGGAGGTCCCAGAATGCCTGCTTCCTGCCAGTCTGGTACATTCTTTTATGCTTTATCTTTGGCGCTTGTGCATGTTAACTAGGAACTGCCACCTTCTAATATGCACAGGGGGAACATTCCTAGTCGCTCTGCAGGGTGAGCATCTGCAAGGGTTGCAGGAAGAAAATGTTAGTTCCTGTCTTGAGTTTGCTGGCGATATGTTTTTCTTCTTTTCATCCCAAACCATATTCACAGACACAGGGAGAAGTACAGCATTGCCATTCATTCCTATCTATGGCCACGTCCAGACTAGGGTATTAAAATCGATTTTAGATACGCAACTTCAGCTACGTGAATAACGTAGCTGAAGTCGAATTTCTAAAATCGAGGTACTCACCCGTCCAGACGGCGCGGCATCGATGTCCGCAGCTCTCCGTGTCGATTCCGGAACTCCGTTCGGGTTGATGGAGTTCCGGAATCGATGTAAGCGCGCTCGGGGATCGATACATCGCGTCCAGACTAGACGCGATATATCGATCCCCGAGCAATCGATTTTAACCCGCCGATGCCGCGGGTTAGTCTGGACATGGGCTATGGCTTATTAAGCCAAACCTGGTTATGTCCTTGCATACAGTGTCCCACCATCTAGTTGATGATCAGCCTCTAGGTCTGTCTGACTTTGGTTGTGTTTGCATTATTTTCTTTGGCATCTTATCTCTTTGTCTTCTGAGCATCCCTACCATCGTAATCCTTTTTTATTGCAGCCAATCCCATATCCTAATTTCACATTCTACTCTCCTTCTGACTTCTTCTGTTGTCTTAAAATCATTCAGTTTTGCAGATTCCCTCATCTTTACTGCCCCTAGCCTTCTGCCTGTTTCATTTAAAGCATCTGCTTTCAGATCATAGAGTAATACTATTAGTACACAGGTTTGGTAGCACACTGGAGATATGGTAGTTACTTAAATAGGAAATGCACTTACTATATAACGTTTTCAAAGCTGGACTAGGAATTAATGGAAAGATTTGTCTTTTTCAATAGCCAGGAGCCTTATGTAGAGTTTACAAATCTCTTCACTTCTTAGCAGCTTAGCAGCTGTGATGAATGCTCCATATGTTGAGGAAACAGATTTAAATAGTAGATCCAGTTTACCACAACTTACAGTGAAACCTAACTAAATGATTATGAAGAATATTTTCTTTTTGGGAAGGGAAAGATGGATTTACGTCTGACTGGCACCACCTACTGGACAACTGTGCCTACTCATATGATCACTTGGGCATAGTTTCAGAATGGAATAAATGTTAACATTTAAAGCAATTAATCATTGCATAATTTCTGAATCTGCACTTTGCTGCTATATACATAAAAATCTCTATATATGTACACCACCATTGCACATAAACTTTAAACTCCTCGGTGGTTCCAGTGGAATAAGCCACTCGGCTCATATAATTTAATAGGATCAGAATCTTCCAAGAAGGAATTAGTCTGTTTGCTGTATATGCACCTTTGTAACAAAGTCTCTTGTTATGTGATGTTTCTGTGGAGTTTGTTGTGTTTCTTTCTGTATTTATTCAGGGCACCATTCAGCCACCCTTATCAGACTGAGTAGTGCCTTACTCCATCAGTAGTCTATTTTTGTGGTGTTCCTTCAGTCTGCAGGATCAGTAACAGAACTGGACCTTTCGCTATTAAATATTCCTGATCTAATTCACCATCACAAACACAAGCAAAAATTTGAGAAAACATTTCTCAGATGATAATGATGTTCCCTTTAAGTACATTTGTTTCATTGGAAGCTCATTTTAATCATTGTGCTCTTTCTTCCACATAGCTAACGGCATTCAGACACTATTGTCTTGGTGCATAGTTGGCGCTAATACTCCCCATCGCCATCCAGGAGAACTACATTTGATTCTCTAACCAGGCCACCGGTTGGGACCATTCTTTTTGAATTGTTCTGGAGGCAGCGTGCTGCACTAGGAGGGGAGTAGTTGTCTATTGCTCCCAGTGCCATCTACAGTAATAACCAATATAAGAAATAGCACTGATAGGCTTCAGAGTTTGCCCTAACGAGCCCTACTTGGCCAGCAGCCTCAATGATAGATAAGTGGGTGGAAGTTGGAGGAAACTGAGCTATTCTTGAGCTCTGAAAGAGTTGGCAAATCCCTTTATCCTCATCACTTCTGCTAAAGGAAAAGTACTTCCTCATTATAGGAGCTGTTTAGTCACTGAACAGCTGTTGTGACAGTTATGAAGTAGCTTTCTCATTCAGATATTTTTAAGTCTTTAGTTTCCAAAATTGTCAGAGGAGTATGTCCAGAAATGCATGGAAAATCTGTGGTCTTGATTTTTCTCCTCACTTATCCCAGTGTAAATCAGGAGTAACTGCACTGAAGTTAGTGTGTGGAACTGGTGTGTTAGTCTCTCTGTCTCTTTCCTCATTCATTCCTCTCCATTTCACCTATTAGCGCTTAATATATGGAGTTGTCGATCATTGCTACTTTCCAGACTATGATATGAAAATCAACAAATTAATCTCAAAATGATATTTTACTTTATTTATGTCTTGGTTGGTTGTGAGGAAGTCTGTTCAAGACTGTAATTATTTTCTGGAAAAATACATTTAAAAACTCAATGTTGGGTGGGATAGACTCTGAGAGAGAGAATGCTGACTGAGGATGTAGGGGCCAGGACTTCAGGAATTCGGCTTCAATTGAGCTTTCTAAGAGCATTAGGGAGAATGGGTTCATGGCTAAATATCCTTTTTTTGGCTTACTTTTGCATTCTGTATTGTAAACATTCTTGGGCTGAGGCTTTGTTCAGATATCTGGAGAATAATCTAAAATGAGAACTTTGGGCTTAATCTGGGAGAATCTCACAGCTCAGTTGCTTTTCAGCTTTCTAAAATACCAACATCAGCCATTTCTGTGTGTGGAAACACATTTGCCTTCATCATAAAAAGTGTTCTTAATGTCAATAAAGGGATTTGGGGTGAGGCTTAGCACTAAGTTATACCCCGTGGATCAAAGGCATTCAGATGTTCTCATAGTACAACCATGACCTCCTACTGTGTCTTATTGCTTCACTCATCACTGTACACCATAAAGGGGAGTCTGAATCCTCTGAGCTCAGGTAACAAAGAGCAGCTACTGAAATCCAGTTACTGAAGGGCAGTCAGCCTAGAGCAGAAGTGAAAACCTGAAGATCTCTTTTCATTTGGCGTCTGCTTTTGCAACCCATGTGGATCAATAGTGAGTTTTCATCTAATGAAAACTAAGTGAATAGATCAAAGAGCGTTTATTTAAAAATAAAACAAATGCTATAGCTCAGCCGCACTGGCTGTGTTTTCCTGACCATTATGTTCAAATCAAAACACCTTTCTGGAGGTGTGTGTGTTTTGAGGCTGATCACACGGAGCCAGATTCTGCTGGCTCTCTCGCTAGTGTGAGCACAGAGAAAGTCCAAAAGTCCATTGACTTCAAAAAGTATTTCTTTGGCATTCATCCCCATAGTTTCTGATTAAAGGCATCGAGCAGCTACCCTTGTATGCTCTAGCAACATACTGCAACTTCGTGGTGACTTTGAAAGCAAATATTTGGTATCCTCCTGCAGGCAGGATGTGTACACTAGTGACTTGGATTTTGTATTTTGCTTATTTAGTCCAAAAGAAATAGGAACAGAGAAGTGGTGCACTCAAAGTCTGAAGCAAGATTGTTTGTTCTCAGGTTCCCTTTCTCCCTAGTTGGCGGCAGATTAAGAACGTTTGTGGTCTCAAAGGAAATGCTCAGCCTCCTCTAAATCAGTTACCATTAAATAGCTAGAACTTCACAGTCAGAGTAAGAAGGATGAAAGTCACAACCTGTTTGGCCAGCCTTCATTCAGAGTGTTTTCCACACTGAAAGAACCATGACACAAGAGTTTGATGAGACTAAAGTAGTAGATCCCATTATATTACAGAAATATGTTAAGAGATGCATTTGCTCTTGTTTTCTAGTTGTATGGAAGGAGAGCTCCCTGGGAGGATCCAGCCAAATGGGTAATGGACACGTATCCCTGGGCAGCCACCCCACAGCACCACGAGTGGCCTCCGTTGCTGCAACTGCGGCCTGAAGATGTTGGATTTGATGGGTACTCAATGCCACGGGAAGGTTCAACTAGCAAACAAGTTCCCCCGAGTGATGCTGAAGGAGATCCTCTGGTAAGTTCTCTCATCTACAGCTCCAGAGCTAATTAGGATAAACTGTACTTGCTAGGGGGAAAGACAAACAGGAATGAAAGAGTAAGTGACAAGTTAAGAGTGTTAAATGTTTTAAAATTACAAGGAAATGTTTCTTGCCACACAGGACAGTCAGCCTGTGGAATGCGCTGCCACAGGAGACCAGTGTCAGGTGTAATTCTGCCAGATACAATGAAGGAGAATACTCAGATCTCCTAGTTGTGAGAGTGTAGCTAAAATGGCTATAAGAATATGAAGGAAATTTCGTCCACCTCATGTAAAACTTTACACAATAAACTAGATGCCTTTTGCATTTTTCTGGGGTTTGTGTGTGTATATAAAATATGCAAATACATGATTTAATAGAACACGTTAGTATAATGTTGTGGAAATGCTTGACCTAACCTGCCCGGCCAGGATCACTTGATAGCCATGTCACTATGATATTGAGCTATTTTTCTGGTTCAGTTACTGCATGAAAATTGAGGCTTACATAATTGGTATCTAATTTATTAATCAGCAAATAGCATGCAAGTGTATGGAAACCAAGATTTTAAACATTGTACACAATATATACAATAGTTTAAGCTTTGAATTTGCTTGCTCTAATGCACGTTTTAATATAAGCCTGATGGTAACACTAGTTCATGCAGCTTTCTTCCTGGTGAAAACAGTTATTGCAATAATTGCTTGTTACTCTTAAACTATTGTTTGGAATCATGTACATCTCCAAAATAAGTTGGGTGTATTGAAGAATCACCTTAGATTTCCACTATGTTATGCACACATTCACAGAGATGTTATCATCTGTTGTCTAATTTAATAGATCTCTTTTTCTGACCTGTTTCTAGAAATACAGAATTCTAATTAATGTACATTAACACTGGTTAGTATGAGTGGCTGGGAATAAGGAGCTATGGAATCTTTATAGCTCTTCCACTGACTCTGTGTGTGACCTAGAACAAGTCATTTAACTGCTCTGCATTTCAGTCTGTCATTGGAGGAGTGTAATAACAACTGCCCAACTCACGGAGTGCTGTGAGAATTGCTTTACATTGGGTATCCAGTTTGAGAGTCTCAGAAATAAATATCTCAGGTTTCCCCTCTCTCTTGCACTGGTTTCACATGAGTGATGTGAGTGCAAATATGACTGTTTTATAGTATTAAGATTCTTTCGTCTCAGCAGACAAATAACTCTTAGCCCTTTTCCGCGCTTTCTTAGATGAACATGCTAATGAGACTGCAAGAGGCAGCCAACTATTCGAGCCCCCAGAGTTATGACAGCGACTCCAACAGCAACAGCCATCATGATGACATCCTTGACTCATCCTTGGAGTCGACATTGTGATCTTCAACTGACAGAAAACTGGCGGTTTCCCACTGTTCCTCTCCTACTTTACAAGACTCTTTATCACAAACTAATGAAGATGACTTGTTACTGGACTGGGCAGATGTCTCAGTATTAGAGCTGCAAGAACAAGACACTTTATTTCAGTCAGTCTTGAATGTGGGTGCAGGTAACCCAAACAACTTTTGTACTGTTTTTCTTTTTACAATGATAAGAACTGCACTATGTCTTCGTTTTGTTCTGTTTAGTTACTGTAAGCCCTCATGCCTAAGATACTGAAGACATTTAAAAAAACGAAATACTTCACAGCTATGAAACAAACAGCATTGTGCCACGTACTGTCCAGAAGGAGAGGGTAGGGATGTTTATTGCCTATGTTGCTTCTGACCAAACACATTTGGGTGAGGGCTGGATTTCTAGTAATCAGCTTTGCAGACTAACCTTAGCTGCGGATAGTTCTGGTGCTATAATATATTGCTTGCCTTGGTAATAATGGTCCATAAAAGGCAAAGCTGCAAGACAGGGAAATTTAAAGTAAATATTAAAATAAAAAAAAAGCTGCTCTCCTTGCCAGTCTGAGACCTTGGCTTGCTTTCCTCTATTTCACCATGTGTTTATAGAGATTTACAGATATATAAATAGAAATATATGTACAGTCTAAACAAATCAGGTTTTTTTTCAAACACTGTGTAACAAACCATCCTACAGAATTTTAAAGACCAAGTACCCGTTTGATATTCAGGGCTTGATTCTCCTCTTTCTTACACCAGTAAAACTCCATTGACTGTAGTAGAGCTACTCCTGATTTACACTGGTGTAAGTAAGCAAAATTCACTCCTCAGCAGAGGGCCTATGCCGCATTGAAATGCCATCGCTTAAGTGGAACTTCATAGGCACATAGGTTCTCTGTTCACCCTATGGATGGGGGTGAATTTCACCCAATTAGGGTATAGTCAGGCCTTCAGTTTTTACCGTTTGTATTAGAATTTTATAGCTGTTTTCTAAGCCTTTTTTGTCAAAGATTTCTCTCTCTGACCATTACAACTGCAAAAGGGGTTCATTAAAGCTCAGCTCTGCAGGCAGTCCACTGCTACTCTGGTAACATCATTTAGTCTTGTTTGGTTTTTAAATAGCAGAAAGTTGTATTTTGGCAGTTCATCAAAACTGTCTTATCCAGGTCATAAAAGGGGCGGGGGGGAGGGGCGTAGTATCTCTTTTTAAAGTTTAAAAGTTGCTCATGGGTTATGGCTGAGCTGTGAACCTGGCTCTCTATTTCTCCTCCTCCTCTCCACACGCACACAATACAGTTTCAGTATTAAGGCTTGTACTTCTGTTGGGGAGCAAGAACACCTCACAAAGAATTGCACTTTCCTTTCCTTGGGAGCAAATACATTCAATAAAGCCACCACACATCAGCTGTCTCAGGCTGTACTCAGCAAGAACCGCAGTCCTCAACACTGATGTGTACAAGCCTTTCCAGCTCTATTTCGGTGCTGAATTTTAAAGCGATGCCTTACTTATTTTGTACTAATTGTATTAATTACATTAGTGCTGTATATTATGGGATTTTAGGTAAGGAAACAAACAGGGCTAAAGAAGTCATCTCTTGGAATATAACAACAAATTGCTGTGAATATTGTTTGTGTGAAATATTAGATTTTGTTGAAATGTGACGGTAATAAAAGGAGGGAAATGAGATAACCTTTCAGGTTCATATCAATCTGCAGCTAATAGGTCATTGGATAGCTGTTTATTCAATGCAAGAAAAAAAAATAAAAGCTTTTCTATGATGAAAAATGCCATTGCTACTAAACTACAGAAAAGTGATTGCTGTTTTTTGCAGCGTACAGGTAGAAAACTTATTACAAACACTTTTTTTAAGAGCTTGTTAATCCTTCTGGGTTTAAAATAATGTAACAGACACAAGTTCATGCTTCTGTGACTCAGTTTGAATGGATAATTTTATTATCCCTCATGACTTTCTACTATCTGTGATTTGACTGTAGTTACTTTTTTGTCTTTATCCAATGAGAGCTGGTCGTGAATCTCCCGTTACAGCTTTCAAGTCTTGATGATCTTTTTAAAAAAAGAAATTGTAAAAGAATAAGTAAAATATTTTAATGACAGGGAGGGGAAAATCCCCTGAGCTGGTGTCACCGCTTTAACCTTGCTGAACTCTAATTTAGATTGTATCATTTAATGAAAGGCAAAGTGTTACTCAATCAACC
Organism: Gopherus flavomarginatus; assembly: GCF_025201925.1. Classification (NCBI taxonomy): domain Eukaryota; kingdom Metazoa; phylum Chordata; order Testudines; family Testudinidae; genus Gopherus; species Gopherus flavomarginatus. Next base: position 73,739,146 of record NC_066621.1, on the reverse strand, counting down.
TTATTAAACCAGATCTTCTTACTGTAAAATGAGCTACACTCATATGGAATCATATGCAGCACGTGCTGATGAGTTAGAGTGATTCATTTCTCAGCAGTCTGACAGTTCTGCTTCCCAGCACTGACTTTACCTGCTACTACTGTGAATCTGGGTAGAGACTGAATACCTGAACCTGAGACTGAACCCATGCAAGTAGACCCTTGTGCCTGGGTGGATCTGTTTGCAGGATAGAGCCTAAGCTGACTTAACATCCAGCATTTCTCAGCAAACTTTTAACTGAACAAATATCTTTGAAATTGTCAGATAATTTTTTGTTTTTAATCCTGTGTTCAGATGCAGGAAAGGGGTTCTATCTATCTGCTCCTCTCTGATTGACAACTTGGGATACTGTAAAGGAGGCGACTTTGAGTAGGTTAGTCATTTTAGTCTTCACAAAACTCAGTGTCCTTTCTGAAACTTCGGGAAGCAGGGTTACCTGTTATGCACATTTCTTATCTTCATCCTGATTTCATTATAGTTTAGTAAACTTTGTTTTTAATTAATTTGTTCTCATTTTAAGGTTTTGTCCAAAATGCTTCCAATTTTTTTTTGCCTTTTTTTCTACAAAGTTGGCTTGTTTTTAAAAACAAAAAACAAAAAAAAACAAGATTCTATGCAACATTCATGTTGAGTTATAAATTGGAAGCCTAAACCATTTATTTTCCTTTAGAACTGCCAAGAATTGTACAGGCCATAACTGAAACATGGAGACAGTTTTAGTTGAGGGTGGGTTTGGCTAATTTTTTTTTTGTACATTTTGGAAGAAAAAACTATTTCATTGCTGATGCTTAACTTCGATATTATGTGTATTGAATCTTGTCTAAATGTGGCAATTCTTTCAAGAAAAACAAAAAACAAAAAAAAGTCTTTGTGGATATTAAATGGAAGGTTGCTGTTTTGATCTAGTTGTTTCCAGTGGAACCGTTTATGAAATATGTTCTATAAGATGTACATTTTTTCACTGTAACATAGAAATGTAAATATTTGATTAAAAGTGCTGCATTTTGATGAATTTTTTCTAGCCATTTTTAAAGAGAAAACTAGGAATTGAGTATTTTGTGTACGGTATGATGTTTGCCATCTGTTCCCCTCCCTATTTAATTTTCAGTTGTCATTTAGGATTGGAATTTGCAAATGGTCTGTTTAAGATCATGGCCCCCACCCCAGTGTCATGGAAAATAAAGCTGATGATTGTACCAGTCTTAAATTATTCATGATTCAATAAAATTGATACTTATTTATTCAGATTTGTGGTTTTGCTGTAATTTTGTGCCATGTTGATCAAGTGTGTCTGTTTAGTATACTGGCGTTTGGGCTTTTTAGTTCTTTAAAATACATTTATTTTAGTGCTTGTGAAAGAAGGCTGGCTTGACAGCCCTCTAGACTGAAGCCCCTGTGTCCACAGAACAAGGCAGTGGAAATGAAGTTTTTAGTCCATTTCTCTGAGTATAGTAACATGACAAGCTTCATAAGGGCTTGTCTACATGGGAAAATTTGCCAGGAGAACTATACCATGGCCCAAGGACTATTCACTGTGCCAGGGACCTAGCAAGAAAATAACTCTATAGAATGGTGGGTTAGGCCACTCTAGGATGTAAGAGGTTCAATCCCTGCTCCATTGATTTTATTTATAAAAAATTGAATAGGAAAGACTGAAGCTGTGTCTGTGCTACAGTTTGGTCAACATAAGTTACATCATCTTAGAGCTGCCAACTTTTTTATATCGCTCAGGCATGTGGGTGCTTGTGTCGCCACTGCGTGTCCTCACCACAGTTGGTTGGGTCAATAGAAGATACGGTAGGTATACCAGTGTACCTCACATCACCATCCAGCGCTATGCTTCATGGGACATTTTCACAGTGTGCTGAGGGACACCAGCAAGTCACCCAGGAATTGCTGGGAAAGGGGGGGGGGGTCAAGTCCCTCAATCTCTCTTTTTCCATCTCATCATTTTCACACCACTTTTAAAATTCCTACATGCCACTTTTTGAAACTTCAGCATGTACAACTACAACCAAGTGTGCAAGGAGGAAGATGAGCTTCTCACGGATGATGAATGGATGATGGACACAGTGAATAGAAGTGTCAGCTGGTTGCTGACCTTTACACAGCAACTCCACATGGTGAATAGGAGCTTCTGGACCTGAGAAATGAGCGCAGATTGTTGGGTGGCATTGTAATGCAGGTTTGGGATGACAAGCGTTGGTTGCAGAACTTTTGGATGCAAAAGCCCACATTCCTGCATCTGTGTGCTGAGCTTGCCCCAGCCCTCCAGTGCAGAGACACCAGCATTAGAGCAGCATTGGCTGTGTAAAAGCGAGTGGTGAGCGTACTGTGGAACTTTGCACAGCTACATTGCTATTGACCAGCGGGGAATCACTTCAGAACCTTTAAAAATCCACAGTGGGGGCCAATGGCATCCAAGTGTGCAAGGCCATCAAATGTATCCTGCTCTGCAGGAAGTAGTAGCTGGATTTGAAGCAATGGGGTTCCCGAACTTGGTGAGGCTAGATGGGGCAAACATCCTTATTCTGGCACCACCCCATCTTTCCCTGACCACGGCATTGACACTGGTGATGTTGAAATAATTGTTGTGATTCTGGAGGAACCTTGTTCCCCTAGTTCATGAAACCGTACACTGGCCACCCTGACAGAGTCCAGGAAAGATTCACTTCTCAGCTGAGTAGGTGCAAGCTCCCTGATGAATGTCCATTGGTAATCTCAGAGCTCACCGGTGCTATTTAATTACGACTTGGCTATCAACAAGGCAAACGCTCCTATTAGTATTGCTGCATGTAGTGTACTCCAGAATACCTGTGAGGTGAAGGGGGAAAGGCTACCAGCAGGGTGGAGGGGTGAGGTGGGCTAGCTGTCTGCTGACTTTGAACAGTCAGACACAAAGGCTATTAGAAAATTCAACCATGGAGCTGTAAGGGAGGCCTTAAAAGACCATTTTAACGGTAAGATAGAGTAGTGTAGTACTTTTGGGAACTTGTGTGTCTTTGTGTGTGTAGACCTTAAACAGGGGTGGGTGATGAGGCCTGATATGACTTTTGTAATGTGGCATGGCTGCTTGGTGAAAACTTTGAATGTACACTGAGTTTTGAAAACTAAAACTTTGTATGCAAACAAACAGGAAACAAACGTAAAGTGCAAATAAACAAGTTAAAAAATGTTTAGCAGCACTTTGAGTGTGTCCCATTCTTATACAAACCAATTACAATAAACAAACATGCTTACAAATTAAAAAGTAAAACGCGTTACAATGGTTCATTCATGTTTAAAAACAAGTAGTGCTCTGTGCATGCTGGCTGAGCCTGCAGCTCTCACAGGTCAGTGGTATAGGTGTAATCATAGTTCTTGTTCTCCGCTGGCATGGAGTGGTAGGATTCATGCCATGATGCCACCTGTTATGCTGGGAAGTATAGGGAGCAGTGACCGTGGAGTTTTCCATAGAATGGAAAGGCTGTTGTGGACAGGGTCTTTGGCCTTTTGCTTGTTGCCTGAGCAAAGCCATAATACACTTCGCTGTCCCTTTGCCTCTTCTCCAGCAGTCAATCACTCCATGCCTAGTCCTTCACCCTGCTCTCAGCCCTTCAGCACCTCCAGTCCCTGTGTTTGTGGTCAGAAGCTGTAGAAGACTGGCAGAGCTCACAGAACATGTCCTCCTTGGGCTGCTTCTTTCTTCATCTAGTCCATGTAAGGCATTCAGCAGATGCAGAGGGGGCACCACTCAAGGCCACCATGCCAGAGGCTGCTGAGCAGAGCAACAGCTAGTGTTAGATTTACAGTCACAACAGAAAGGGTGTGATAAGGCTCAAACCTGCCTTCCATTAGTCTCATCATGATCTTTAATAAAAAATGCTGTCATTTTAGCCTCTCATTACAGCACCACTCTGCAGCTCAAGATATGCTGAGTCAGGACTATTGCATGGGAGTTTTATATGCTGGGCAGCCCTGGGTATGAGTACAGGGACAGTGCAGTGCATAGTGCCAATATTTTCACAGCCAGCAGTGATTTTGGCTCATATCTCAAGTCTAAGGGTGGCAAAAGCCCAGAGAACACAGCTGCTACTGGCATCCTGAAGCCACCTAGGGCTGCCAGCCTGCTTACTGCACTGGTGCCAGCGAAACCCTTCAGAGAGTGGTACGGGAATGGGTCCTATGGTGGGAGAAGAAATGATGGTGCCATCCCTAGAAACGTTTAGGAGCGGATGGCACAGTATCTCCATGAAAGCCTCATCCTGGGTGTTCAAGAAGCTAAACACCACATAGGGAGACTTATGTCCCCTGCCTCCCCTCCCAACAAGCCAAAGGAAGGCAAAGCAGACGCCACCTCTGCCTCTTTCTTCTACCTCAGTTGGCGCACAGGGCAGTGAGCTGATGCAGACAGTGTAATTTGGACTGCTACACTCAGCTGTTTGAATTTAGTTTTGCCCATGTAGTAGTTGCAGGGCCGGTGCAACCATTTAGGCGAACTAGGCGGTTGCCTAGGGTGCCGAGATTTGGGGGCGCCAAAAAGCGCCCCCAAATATTTTTTTAAATGGTTGACCGGGCTCTGCTGCTGGGACAGAGAGGGAGTCTGAGCTGCCGGTTCAGGCGGCAGCCCAGGGGGTCCCCCGGGTCAGGACGCCACCGCGGCAGCCCGCAGTCCAGGGGATCCCCTGGCCCAGGGAAACCCCGGCTGCTGCGGAGGCGCACTGACCCTGGATCAGCGCACACCGCCGCGGCAGCTGGCAGGCCAGGGGCCCCCCGGGTCAGCGCGCCGCCGCAGCAGCCCGGAGCCCAGGAGGTCCCCCGGGTCAGGGCGCCGCCGCGGCAGCCGGCAGCCCAGGGGATCCCCTCGCCAAGGGAAACCCTGAGCCGCCGGCTCCTGCTGAGGCGCACTGACCCTGGGTCAGGGCGCCGCCGCGGCAGCCAGTAGCCCAGGGGGTCCCCCGGGTCAGGGCGCCGCCACGGCAGCTGGCAGCCCAGGGGGTCCCCCGGGTCAGGGCGCCGCCGTGGCAGCTGGCAGCCCAGGGTTTCCCTGGGCCAGGGGATCCCCTGGGCTGCCGGCTGCCGCAGCGGCGCACTGACCCGGGGGATCCCCTGGGCTCTATCCCATTTAAGTTTGTATATCTCTTGGCAATTATTGTTGTGAATATTATTACTTATGTATTCTGTGTCCAAAAATGTTCTAGGATCTCTACAGACAAATAAAAGAGACTCACTAGCCCAAAGAGCCTGTGATCTAAATTAAAAATGACACCAAGTGATAGTGACAAACAATGGGAGCAAAATAAGGAAATGGGAAGAGGAGGATACAAAAATCAGGTGACATAGTTACTTGTTAGGTTCACATCATGTTCTGCAAAATCTGTACAGTTTTTTATATTCCCTTTCCTATTTGTATCTAAACTGTTCCCACGTTTTCTAAACTTGAAGTGATTTTCTGTTTCATTACTAAACAGACCCCTTACAAACAATCCATACACCCTTGTGTGTTGTTTTAAACTATTGCATGTGTTAAAACCTACTAAGCCCCCACTTCTTAGGAAATATGTGTAAACGAGCTCTTAAGCTATCTTACTTCACCACCAACCACCCTTAGCCCAGTTCCCCAACCCAGGTGACTGTAAGCCTCTCATCCTCTGATATCTCCACATCTCTTCCATCCCCAGCAATCATGTCCTTATTTCAGTAAGTAAGTATTTTCATTGCCCAGAAATGAGAAGTTTACAAAAGTTACTCTTGTTATCAGAGGCCTTGATCCACCTTCATAGAATTATAGAATATCAGGGTTAGAAGGGACCTCAGGAAGTCATCTAGTCCAACCCCCGCTCAAAGCAGGACCAATCCCCAGACCTTGAAGTCAGTGGAAAAATTCCCACTGATTTCAATGGGTTTTAGATCAGGCCCAGAGGCTCCAAGAGCCACTTCTTCCTCTTCCTTCACAGAAGCCCTTCAACATCATATTGCCTCCTGTTCCAGCACTCAGCTCAGGCTCCCTGTTAAATAATAAAGAACTTCTGGGGCTATTACCTCAGAAAAGCAGAAAGTTTGTTACTCCTGTTTTATTGTCCCATTTGAAATAATTCTTTAAAATGTAGGTTTCTCTTGTGTAAGGTAACAAGTGACTCAGGATCACCATCTAGCCACAACATGCACGATGCTGAGAAATAAGTAGGTGTGGTGGTTGCTTGCTGACTGGTAAAGTCCTGATTTGATACTAAATACTGGAACAGACATGAACTATTAATATCTCTAGAGCTTCCAGGCCTCTCCCATTGATGGCCTCTTCTCTTTCGAATCAAGCAAATGGGATTTGCATGTGAATTCTTACAATGTAACATTCAAGGATTAGCTGGACAGCTCAGAGCACCTTGGAGTTGTACCTTCTGTGAACTTTAATCTTTTATCATTCTTTCTAGCAGAGCAGCACAATAGTGGGATCCTAGGTTGTACTAGCCAGATGTTTTCCTTACTAACTTGGAAGGTTGCTCTCCTATTATTTTGTCAGATGCTTGAATTACACCTATCTCAAGTGAGGTAAAGTAGAACAAGGCAAAACATCTTAACAGATACCTCCTGCATAAGTGATTGCAGGATAGGGGTCTATTTCTTTAAAACAAACCTGGACCACAATGCCTCTGAGAAACTTGACAACCCATAATATGGAACAACTTTTTGATCCTATCCAGAGCAGTTGCTGTTACACCAGTAGGATAAGATCTGCCTACATCTGTGCTTTTGTTTAGTGTAATGGTTGCAACATAAACCTAACAAGGCTTGAATGCTCAGGCTTAAGCTTGAAAGTCGTCTTGATCTCTTAATCAATATTTACGTCAAACAGTTGATGAAATTCAAATAGTTTATTATAGTAAGTGACATGCATTCTCTATCCTTTACTTTTAATAGTGAACAAGAAAAAGGACTGATAGGAATAAAATTTCATTTTTTTTCGTTTACAGTTGATGCAGCCTCATGGCAGATTAAAAAAAAAGGTCTGGGGCACAATTTCGTGACCGTGTATTGTGTATAATGTATGTGATTTTTTGGGGGGTGCTGGGCAAGATGGAAGTTTCGCCTAGGGTGCAAAATATCCTTGCACCAGCCCTGAGTAGTTGACTGCTATGCATTCCAGAGCGTTGCTATACATTCTAGAGCGTTGAATTGTACGCCCAGTGCTGGTTTAAAAAGTAAATTGAAGAATCAAAACTTTCTGCCTTTATTCTCTAACTGGTACAGATGGGAGGGGGGCAATTTTTAAATAGGGAAGAAGGGCAGGGAGAGGGACACAGGGCACTGAAAAGGGAAACAAAGATGCTCATAAGAAATAATGCATCCATACACTTACCTGCACGCCCTTTGCTTCGTCAGCAGGCTCATCTGTGTGAAACTGGTGGGATTGGCTTGACTCTGGCAGAGTTTGAAATAGCTCCTGGCTTGCCCTATGATTTATGTCTCCCCCCTCCTTAATGTGCACTGCAGGGGTTTCCACACCCAGCTCACACAGTGTCCCCAGTCACACTGAGGGTGAGAGTGAGTCCCTGCCAAATGTGGCATTCAGGTCATTGTAGAACAGGGGTGGCAAACTACGGCCCCATGGGTCATTTTAAGCTGGCCCCTGAACCGCACCAAGTGCTGGGTATGGGGCCGAGCCGCGTAGTGCAGCCCAGGTGCAGGGTTGGGGCTGCACCACTTGGCTCGACACTGCTCTGGGGGGGGGGGGGGCTGGGTCAGGGCCATGCCCCAACCCCTGTCTCAGCCCTGATTCCCCCTCCCACTCTCTAAACCCCTCAGTCTCAGCCCGGAGCACCCTCCTGCACCCCAAACTTCTCATCCCTAGCCCCACCCCAGAGCCCACACCCCAGCCAGAATCTGCACCCTTACCCCAGCCCTGATCCCCACCCCAGCCCTCTGAACCCTTCGGCCCCAGCCCAGAGCACCCTCCTACACCCAAAACTCCTCATCCCCAGCCCCACCCCAGAGCCCACACTCTAACCCTAATTTTGTGAGCATTCACAGCCCTCCATACAATTTCTATTCCTCAGTGTGGCCCTCAGGCTGAGACATTCGCCCACCCTACTTGTAGAAGCAGCAGGTCTGCTGGGCAACCCCAGATTAGTTATTGCCCTTCCTCATCTTATGATCTGCCTGCTGAAGTTCCGTCACTTTCACTTGCCATTGATTCTCACCCCCATTGTGCCCCAGGCCTAGGGCATCTCCTGCACAAGCTGCACTTAGATGGCTCCAGTCCTTTGGCTGCTCCTTAGCTGTGCTTGTAGAGTCTCTTCTCCTCACGCCCGTCCAAGCCGAGGAGCTCCAGGCACGAGCACATCAGGTGTAGCTCTCTGTCTGCACTGAGCCAGCAGGGATGGAAGTGCATAGAAGTGGGTTAATATGTGTACTCACCCAAGTGGGCAACCAAGAAAAGGCATTTCAGAACCATGCTGTGTTTTTTAAGGCATGGGGAGGGAGGGATGTGTCAGGTGTCCAGTATCAGTGCTGCCCCAAAACAATGAAGTTAAACATTGTGACCAGAGTGATGACTGTTGCGGGCTAGCTGCTGGATGTCTGGTAAGGTCGACAAAGGTAATGCATTGTCTACACTAGCACCACATTGCTGGAAGTAGGTCAATTTTGGCTTGTATCATTCGGGGAGGTCCTGTAATTGCATCAATGAAATGGTGCTTACATTGGCAGCAGAGACGTTTAGACGCAGACACATGCAAAACTAGTCGATTTAATGTTTTCGTGTAGAGCAGGCCTGGGAAAGCTCTGTAGCAGACTATCGCAAGGCCTAGTGGCAATGACACTTCTATAATGTGGGTGACCTATGTTCAAATCTCTTCCCCACATCAAGCAGAGGAGAGAATTGAACAGAGTCTCCCACATCCCCATGAGAGACCTAATGCATGGGATTAAGGGAGTAATCCCCTGCCATTTTGTGACTGCATTCCTGCTTTGTTTTTTGTCAAAATACCCCAAAACCCAACAAAAAAGTTTGTGTCTGGTCAAAACAACCCAGAATGATTCACTGGAAATTTAAAAAGAAAATTGGTTTCAACTCAACCTGAAACAAAACTTTTTTTGGAATTTTCAGAATCAGCAGCAAATGAAAAAAAACATTATTCACCCATTTCTGATCCTGATGCCACACAATGCTGGTCTTAGGGAGAACCCCCATTGGTCATCCAGGGTGTATCCTGCTCTGGGGCTTGGCCTCAGTTTCATCAGACCCCTCCCACTCAAGTGCACTCCAGCTGCCAGTTTGGCTGTGTCTTTTCTCCTCTGTCCCACCCATTTCTTTTTAGGGCACTGTTTAGAACTCTCCTTATTCAGACAAAAACCCAGTCTAAATTCAGATGCCAATGGGAATTCCACATTGTTCAGATGAGTAAACTGAGACACAGAGCAGCTAAAAGGCTTATTAGACTTTTTTCCTGAGTGGGTCATATTGAAAAGGGCCCTAAATTAAGAATCTAAGAAAGCATTTCCCCAGGACAGAGCCTTCATCTCATCCATACAGTTCCAGCTCTGAGTGCTAGTTTTGCTATAATTTGAGCCAACAGTATAAAATTCAGGACAGACCTTTGGGCTGAAGCTGAGGCTTTACTTCTGTGCTGAGAGGTGGGGAGAAAGCACCTTCCTCTTGGTCCCTGATTGCTGGGTGTGAATAACCTGGCCACTGGGGGGTGGGGGGGGTCCCATTGACGTCTCAGATTTCCACTGATATGAGTTCACCTGGCCAGTTCTTTAATGTCAGTCCACCTCAGCTGGGCAACACTCACACACCCCTCAAGTCTCCTTCATTTCCTCAAGAGCATAATTAACCCTTTTGCATAGGTTGTCATGAGGGCTTCATAAAAATATTACTGAAAATTCCCACTGAGTCACAAGTAATTCAATGTATAGCTAATAACCGGCTCCTGTGTACACCAGGTCTACCCAAAAAGGGTATTTTCATCCACTAAAGAGAAAGTGATTCTTTAACATTATTGTTGGCTTTTAAAGGGACTCTAAAGACAGGAAGAGCTACCTACAATAAGCCCTGTCAACTTTTTCTTGTTGTTTGTTGTAAGCTAGGGAAAGGTATTGGCTGCAGGGCATTACTACAACCTATTACAAGAAAATATTAACCAGTAAGTATTGCTCCCTTGGAGCATAATGGGGATAGAAATAAGGTTTGCTGAGTGGCAGATCTTTGTGGCTTTAGTCATTTCGCTGCACTTTTCACTTCTCAGCTACAAGCCTTCCCTCACTTGTCTCTTAACAGTGTAACAGAGTACAAACTATAATCTAGCACTGAGCTGCCAATAATACAGTGTTTCCGTTTGTGGCAGTGTTTTCCTGAGGCAGGAGCAACTGTATTTCTAAAAGGCTCTTTTTAGCCAGCTGGGTTTTTTCCTGTTCTCAGACTTCATTTTGATTCATGGACATGCAAATTTGGTGCTTAAAGGTGCTCAGCGCGCTGGCTCTAACCCTGCCTCGAATGCTTTCGGGGACTGAGTCCAAAGGGCTCAGCGCCACGAGCCTCTTCTTTCTTTCTCACCCTCACCCTTACTTTTGGCCGTACTCTTTTTTGAACCCTTTCTGCTAGGTCTACATGTAAAAACATCAAAACATCACTCACTTTCTCTTTAATTGCTGCTCTGTCTCCCTCCTTCCAACAGGCTACACTTCCTCTCTCCTCCAGCTCCTTCCTGCCCATAGCTTCCAGGTTTCCTACCTTAGTACCATCCTCTTCACACTCTGTAGACATCCTCGCCCACCATTGAATACCACCTCTCACTCCTATGTCTACCTCTCTATATGGGTGTTATTTACCTGGACCTGAAGGGTGGAGGGGAAACATCTCATGTGACTTTCAATGTGGGGTGGAGTATCACTGTGTTTCTCTCCCAACTTTCAGCTCCCTATTTGGAGGGGAGCAAAAAAAGAGAACTGTCTAAGGCATCAGCTCTCAATACACCCAGTAGGTCTGTTGGGCAGACACTCCTATGTCTACCTCTCTACATGGGTGTTATTTACCTGGACCTGAAGGGTGGAGGGGAAACATCTCATGTGACTTTCAATGTGGGGTGGAGTATCACTGTGTTTCTCTCCCAACTTTCAGCTCCCTATTTGGAGGGGAGCAAAAAAAGAGAACTGTCTAAGGCATCAGCTCTCAATACACCCAGTAGGTCTGTTGGGCAGGGAAGAAGCAGCTGCAGCTGCAGCTTACTGCCACTAGGCCCATCCGCTCCCTTTGCTGGCCCAGCTGGAGACTACTTTCTGAAGCCAGTTCAGCTCTCTCTCTGCCTCCTTCCTTCCCCCACCAACCCACACACCATCAGAGGGAGCCAAGCGGGGCAGCCAAATGCACTGCACTGAAGAGAGGCTCAACTCCTACCCCTGCAGTTCCAGCTCCTTCTCCTCTCAGCAAGGCTGTTTCAGGTATGAGGAGGAAGGGAGCTAAAGGTGCTCTGGGGGAGCTGCACAAGGGAAACACAAAAGTTCAGGGAAGGACTCTGGAGGGACAGTCTCACAAGCCTGTGGCAGTTCTCTGAGGGTCTTTGTGTCCCATGCCAATCAATGCTGCTGGCAAAGTTACTCCCCCGCTTTCAGCACCAAGCACCCCCTCCCCCCCCCCCCCCTTCTTGAGTTTCATTTTATGGCATTGTGTCTCTGGCATATTTGAACACCCTGCTTCCTGTCAAAAAGGAAACCACCAAGGCAGGAATAGCACAGACAGTGTACCTGGGATTGCAGAAAACACACTACACTGGGGAAGTGCCACTCACCCACCAGAGCTCTTACTGTAATGTACTTAATGTAATGCTCTTACTTGCCAATTACAGAACCAGTTTCTCCTCTCTTGGTTTTCACACCTCAACTGCTAGAACAGGGCCTCATCCTCCCTGATTGAACTGACCTCGTTATCTCTAGCTTGCTTGCTAGCACACATATATATACCTGCCCCTGGATATTTCCAGTACATGCATCTGAGGAAGTGGGTATTCACCTACGAAAGCTCATGCTCCAAAACGTCTGTTAGTCTATAAGGTGCCACAGGATTCTTTGCTGCTTTTACTGATCCAGACTAACACGGCTACCCTCTGATACTTGTAATGATATTGTTCTCCCTGGCTGTCACTGGGCTGGAGAAGGGGAAGGGGAAGGGGAAGGGGCAGGAACAGATACATTTCCCAGCATTAGGAAGATGCTCTTCTTTTTTATGGTTATTGAAAGCCTGACCTGATCTATGAAACATAGAGTCTCCTGCAATTCTTGGCCAAGCCTTTTATAAGTGGCTCATGATTTTGAGCACCTACTATGAGATCTCTTAAAGGGGCCAGGTTTTCAGAGGGCAGGAGCGCAGCACTTTCTGAAGATCAGGCCCCTTAAAGGGATCTCAAGTGAGACACACACATTTGCTAGTCATGTCTGGTAATCTTGGCCATTGGTAGTGAGAAGCTCTCTCTTTCTCTCATCAGAGGCAATTCGTTTTAAGATTACACACGCTAAAGAAATGTTTCTGCTAAGAAATGTTAATCAACAATGGCTATTTTTTTTCAGATGTTGTTTTTGAAGTGTGTGGACCAGAACTACAGGCCTGGGGAACAGACTGGCTGGTGTGAAAGCAGACATCGCTGTTCCTCTTACTGCTCTAAGTAAAGCCCCACTGTTTCATGCTGGTGTGACAAACATGCTTTTGTGCCTATGGTGTTAACAGCTGTGGCTTATTAGCTGAAGCCTGTGTGTTTACGTATGCATCCGCTAACTGAACATATTGCATTATTGACATCAGTGTGATTCTTAATGCAGTGCTGTGTGTTTTACTGTACTCATGGTGCAATTCTGTAAGGGGAGCCTTTAATGGCATATGTTCAATGTTTTTAACACAAAGGGCTCAGTTTTGCACTAGCCAGATGGGCGCAGCTTCTATTGAGGTCAATGGCTCTGACTCTCTAGTCGGGTTATAAACCACTGCAACTCCATGACGTCAGTGAACTTACGCTGGTATTACACAGGGTAACACAGTGGCATCAGGCCCCGAGTACTTTGAGATAAATGACAGTTGCGCCTGCGTAGCTGAAGCCAGCCCTAGGCCCAAGGACTTCACACCATTCACACCTTAGTATCTGTTATCGAAACTCCTTCGGCCTGTGGCCCCAGCAAAGAGAAGTGAAGCAGGGCAGGACTCAGAGCAGGAAGTGAAACAAGGCCCTTGACTCAGACCTCGTCCTGGAGACACCAGCCTTTAGTGAATTTACTGGCATTGACCTTAGCCAATGCCCAAGTTACATTAATTAGCTCATATGACCGCAATCTTGCCATTGTTTTCTTATGTCTAGTTGAGCACTTTTTCCCCATATAACCCTTAGCTAATGGTGTTACTGTTTGTATAGTAAAATACTATGTGTATAATATGTAGTATTAGCCCTCTTGCACTCCCCATCAACATCTTTGCCAGTATAGCAGAATCATAATATCTCTGCATCTCAGTTCTCTGTCTGTAAATTGGGGCTAATACTACTTCCTTTCTCCACGTTGATTGTATTGTCTACTTGGACTCTGATCCTGCAAAGACTTATGCACTGCGGTGAATGGGACTACTTGGAGTGTGTAAAGGCTACCACACACATACTTCTTTGTCGGACAAGGGCCTTAGCTTATAAGCTCTTTGGGATAGGCACTGTCTCTTAGTTTGAGAACTTGAAAGGTATTTAGGTACCTAACTCCAGGCCAATGTGTCTGTACAGTGCCTCGCACAATGTGGCCCTAATCTTAGTTCAGGTTTGTAGGAGCTACTGTAATGCCAGTAAGAATAATGCTCTTTTTTTTTGTTTGATGTACCAAGCATACCATTCCAGGAGCCCTGCATGCCATGGAGGTGGGTGGGACAGACGGGGAAATCAAATAATGGTACAACCACCATTGTTGCAAAATAATGCCTTTTTCGTTCAGTATGAGGGAGGGGTGCTTTCAGTTAATTACCACAACATTGTCACCAGATGGCAGCAAAGACAAAACAATTGAATCCAAATCTCTGCCTGAGGCACTCGATTCCAAATGTAAGCACGACAAAGTTATAAAAGAGGGTGTATTTCTGAGACTGCCATTAACATCTGGAAATGACACTGAACTATGAAATGGTTTCACATGCAAAGCAGAGATGGTGCCTATTTTACTTTTCCTGTTTGGTGAAGGAGAAAATGTTTTGCTTTGGCAACAATTTGCAGTAGCATATTTTTTCATTAAAATGTGCTAGAACAAAGAAATACAAGCCAAACTCCATAGCAAATACTAGGTCTCCATTATTTTATTTTGTGGGTGCAGGAACTTGGGAGTCAAGGATTTTAGTTCTACCACTGATTCATTGTGACCTGGGGAAGTGACTTTAGGCCCTTCATTGCTCTGTGCCTCACCTATAAAATGGGGACACTACCGCCTACCTCTCAACAGGCTGTTGTGAGGACTATCATTTGTAAAGCACACTGAGATCATTGTACTAATTAAATGCAAGGTGCTAGTACCCATAACAACAGCTCTGTGGTTAATTCAGCCTTTATACCTGGTTAACAGTGATTTTTATAAGTCTTTATATTCTCCTAAACACTTTGGGTCAGATTCTCTCTCTGGTGTAAAGCCATGTCGGTCCCCTGACTTGAGACAAGCTATGCTGAGTTACACCAACTGAGGATCTGGCCCACTGTGTTCTATTTTTTCTGGTTTCTGTACTATGCCTTTCTTGCTTTTATTTAAGGTCACTGGAATGGCGAGGTGTTGAGCGTTAGGTCTGGATAGACACACATGGCTTGTCAGTCTAGAAGGCTCACTTTAAACAAAGGCAAACTGCAATGAAAAGAACAATAGTAAACTATTTTACACCTGTGCAAAACGCTACCACATCAGAGTTCTCAACTCAATTACACCTGTAGTAGCATTTTACATCCACTTTGCACAAGTGCAAGGCAGAGGAAAATCACTCCCCTTAGGTTTAGCTCCACTCTTACAGGCTGCAAAAACTTTCTGAACAAAATGACCACTGTTTCTCCTTGCAGCATAGTTCTGGCTGTGTCGGTCTCAGGATATTACAGAGACAAGGTGGGTAAGGTATATTTTATTGGACCAACATCTATTGATGAGAAAGACAAGCTTTAAAGCCACACAGAGCTCTTCTTCAGATCTCAGCCCTGTGTGGCTCAAAAGCTTGTCTCTCTTACCAACAGAAGTTTGTCCAATATAAGCTATTACCTCACCCATTTTGCTTCACTGTCTCCACAGACAGGCAGCGTTTTAGGGTATGTCTACACTGGCAGATTTACAGTGCTGCTCAGAGAGCGCTGAAGGGAAACCGCTGTTGTGTCTTCACACTGTCAGCTGCCTGCACAATAGCGTGTTCACATTTGTGGCACTTGCAGTGGTATTCGGAGTGGTGCACTCTGGGCAGCTATCCCACAGAGCATCTCTTCCTCTTCGGCCACTAAGAGTTGTGGGAAGGCGGAGGGGGCCATGAGGCATCCTGAGTCCTGTCCCAGTGCCCCATGATGCATTGCTTCGCATCCCAGCAATCCCTGTGCTTCCATCCACATTTGGCACCATCTTTCAATGGTTTGTGTGCTACACGCTCTGCTCTTTCTCTTTGGTCTGAAAGAATGGATCCCACACTGTTGACCAGTATGCTGCTCGCTCTCGGTAACACATCACGAGTGACAGTGGAGATATCCCTTAAATGACAAAGGCAAGAGGAGTTCAACATTGATCATGCCACACATAGTAGCTATGACACTAGATTGCCTGTGGCATTCACGGAGATGCTGACCACAGTGGAATGCCATTTTTGGGCTTGGGAAACAAGCACTAAGTGGTGGGATCACATTGTTATGCGTGTCTGGGATGGGGAGCAGTGGCTGCAGAACTTTTGGATGAGGAAAGCCACTTTCATGGTACTATGTGATGCGCTTGCCCCAGCCCTGCAGCGCAAGGACACGAGAATGAGAGCTGCCCTGCCATTGGAGAAGCGCATGGTGATTGCACTGTGGAAGCTGGTTACTCCAGACTGCTACTGATCGGTTGCTAACCAGTTCGGAGTGGCGAAGTTGACCGTTGGACTCATGTTGATGGAAGTGTGCAGGGCTCCGAAAGACCATGACTCTGGGCCATGTGCATGACATTGTGGATGACTTTGCACAAATCGGCTTCCCTAACTGCGGAGGGGCGATAGGTGGCACACACATTCCAATTCTGACACCAGACCACTTAGTCACCAAATACATTAATTGGAAGGGGTATTTCTCAATGGTTCTCCAGGCGCTTGTGGATCACCATGAGTGTTTCACGGACATTAACACAGGCTGGTCTGGAAAGGTGCATGACACATGTATCTTTTGGAACACTGGTCTGTTTAAGAAGCTGAAAGCAAGGACTTTCTTCCCAGCCCAGAAGATCACTGTAGGGAAAGTTGAAGTGCCCATTGTGATCCTGGGAGACCCTACTTAGCCCTTAATGCTGTGGCTTATGAAGCCATACATGGGACAGCTTGACAGCAGCAAGGAGCAGTTCAACAACAGGTTGAGCAAGTGCAGAATGACTGTTGAGTGTGCTTTTGGCCATTTAAAGGCCTGCTGGTGCTGCTTATATGGGAGGCTGGACCTGGCCGATGATAATATTCCTATGCTAATAGCCACGTGCTGTATGCTCCATAATATTTGTGAAGGGAAGGGTAAAAGTTTCACTCAGGGTTGGACTGCTGAGGCTCAGTGCCTGGAGGCTGAATTTGAACATCCAGAGACCAGGGCCATTAGAGGGGCACAGAGCAGTGCCATAAGGATCAGGGGTGCCTTGAGGCATAAATTGAAACTGAAAGCCACTAATATTTGTTGCTATGCTCAGGAGTGCAGTGCTTGTAATGCTAGGAGGTGATTGAGATTGGTACAGATGATGCACTATGAAGGTGTAAGAAAATTGCCTGTTGCTTTGCAGTGCTCTGTTTGCTTTCAATTAATGGACTAAAGATTGCTTTCAAACCAAAACAATTCTTTTATTAAAAAACAACAACTGGAGGAGAGAGACAAACTAAAAACACATTATCACTGAGGGTGATGAGGGAAAGGAAGGGTTCCAGGAAGAGGTGGGGTCCCGGAACGGATAAAAATTTGTGTATGTCCAGGTATCATATCCAGCTTTCTCCTTTTGTGTACAGGGCAGCGAGTACTGTACTTCAGCAGGGCTAAACTGCAGAGGGACGGGTTTTGATTGCAGTGGGTACTGGGAGTCCACAGGGCTGGACTGTGATGGGGGAGGAGTGGAATGCAGTGGGTACAGACTGGAGCCAGGAGGTTGGTAAGAGTGTGTTGATGGTGTCTTGGGGGCGCATGGGAAAGAGTTTTGCGACAGCAGCTGTGGGGGAAGGCAGGCGTGGAGCTGTTTGGTTTGCAGTGCTAGTAGCACCTGAAGCGTGTCTGCTTAGTGCTCCATAATGTTTAAGAGCCGCTCCATGGCTTCGTTCTAGTGCGTCGCGTTCTCCTTTCAGTCCCTCTTCTCGCTGTCCTGCCACTCCTTCAATTCTTGTTTTTTGGCTGTGGCATGCATCATGACATTTAGTACTTCATGGCCACCTTCTAATTCTGTGCAGCCATTCAGCTGGCGATAACAAAAAGGGAAGCGGCTCCCACAGTTATATCTATCTGTGAAGCCAAAATGCAACATTTTACAGAAGCAGCACTGTTTGTAACACACACACCACTGATTCAGTGATTTAAAACAGAGCCACTATTCACATACCTGTCACTAACTGGCTGATCCTAGACAAACATACATGAGCCACAAGACCCCCAAAATGGTGAGTAACTGCAGGGGAAATCAGTGTTCCAGGACTGTACTGTACACTGGGCATGTGGCTCCTGGGGAGACCCAGCACTGTAGGGGGGCCTTATAATCATTCCTGTCCCCACACTTTCCGCAGAATGTGTTTATTACAGAAGATATCTCGCTGCTGAGGGTGAGCAGGGAATCATGGGAAGGTCTTCTCCAGGACTTGGCCCTTATGTGGCTCACCTGTGTGCAGCAATTGTCCCACCCCACCCCCTGGTGATGGCAGAGTGGCATGGGAAAGTTACCCTTAATGGGGCAAGAAACAAAGCAGCTCTTCCAAAGAACCTGCGGTAGCAGATTTCCCAGTATCTCCATGAGAGTTTCCTGGAGATCTCTGACACAGATTCCCAGGAAGTGAGGGACTCAATCAACACCCTGTTCCACCACTCAGACTAGGCATGTGGTGGTATGTTCATCATACAGACAAGCCTGCTTTCTGCCACCCTCCTTCCCCCAACAACTCACTTCAGTGATTCCCAAAATCAAAGCCACTTACCAGGGGCCTCCTCTCCTGTTTGCACTTCGCCAAGATCTGACAGCTGTGACTGGCTAGCCTCCTGCAGGGTAGAAAAGAGCTCCTGGCTGCAAGAATCGCTTACCTCCGAGTCATCCTCTGCCTCTGGGTCCCACTCCCTCTCCACATCCTCATCCAAGATTTCCTCCTCCTGGGTCAGTCCACTCTTGACTGGCATGTGAGCCACCAAAGTATCCACAATGGCCTTCGCAGTGGAAGTGCGGTCGCCACCGAGTATCGTGTCCAGCTCTTAGAACCAGCAGCTTGTGGGCACAGCACCGGGTCAATGGTTTGCCTCCCTCATCTTCTGGTAGGTGTTCTGCAGCTCCTTCACTTTGACCCTGCACTGCAGTATGTCCCAGTCATGGCCCCTTTCTGTCATGTATTGTGAAATCTGTCTGTAGGTATCATAATTCCTACAACTGGAGTGCAGCTGGGACTGGACAGCCTCCTCTCCCCAAATGCTGATGAGGTCTAGCAGCTCAGCATTGCTCCAAGCAGGGGGATCACCTGGTGCATGGAGCAGGCATGGTCATGTCGAATGATGCGCTGAGACCACTGCATACATCACGGAGCAAACAGGAAGAGGACCTTCAAAATTCTCAAGGAATTTAAGGGGTGGGGCTCATGGTTGGTCACCTGAGGGCAGGACAATAGAGTTCAAACTGATGACCAGAGAGGCAAGAAGAGGCATTGTGGGACACCTCCTGGAGGCCAATTGCAGTGCGGTAATCGACCAGGGTACCTACACTAGCACTGCGGTGCTGTAGCCCCGGCACAGAAAGCTACACCTCTTGTCAGGGTGTTTTTTTACAGTGCTCCAACTGCACTGTTTCTGCGCACTAAGTGGCTTGGCAGTGTGTACACCTCGGGAGTTACAACACAGAAGTCTGCTTTACTGTGCAGATACTTGACAGTATAGACAAGACCTTAGACATTAAAGGTGCAGAACACAGAAAAAAGGCAGCATATAAGATTTAAATTCCCACAAAGAGCAATCACCAGTTCCAGCTGATTCAACTGCAGAGGTAAAACCACTGAGGTTGGAGGGTAACCAGTTCAGCATAGCCCCAAGCAGTCTCCAGCAACAGAGCTCCTGCACATCTCAGATGCACTTTCAAACTCCCTTCTACCACTAGAAACCCACATGGCAGCGTAGCCCACACTCCATGACCTCTAGAACTAATGGGATCAGGAGTGCAATATCCACTTCCTGGGTCAGTGTAGCCCACAGATCCGTAGCCAATAAGATGATCCTTCCCAGCACTCTTGTGCTCACAGGAGGGATTTATAGCAGCAAGGCCCCACATTCCTGATACCCCACAGAATCTGGAAAAGGGGGTGTAATTTTGACCTTCCCGCAAAAGGGGATTTTATTTTTATTTTTAGCTTTTAAAACCCACCATCCAACACTGGATGAGATGAAGGTTTTGTCAGGCACAGAAATTGAACCATCTTGTCTCCCAGGACTTAAAGTGCTTTGGTTTTTCCATCTTTCCAATTAGTTTATGGTTTTATTTGAAAAGTGTACATCTCTAGCCCATCAGTGTCAATATCTCCTTCTGTGAGCAGATGTAATACTGCCAGCCAACAGACAGCATGAAATAATAGCTCTAAGAAAGTTATGAGTCACTTCATTTGTTTGGGCTAGATGTTAACTTTGAAGTCTAATGATGGTGGTGCATGTTAACATTGGGAACAAGATCAAGAGTGAAATACTTAACAAAAAACATCTCCCCTTCAGACTGATCTTCTCCTCTCCTGCCTCCTGGCAAGGGGGAAAAGGGAGTCTGTTGCAGAAGGTTCAACACCTCCCCCCCCCAGGCAAGAGTTTCAAGTCAGCGCCCTTCCTTCTGCTGATATGGAATACCTAACACATAACAGCAATCCCAGCTGTGGTGTCCCTTAGACAAATGGTTAAATGTTTTAACATGGGACCTAGTTTGCACCTGTGTGTTAGACAAAGGATTGCTTTGTGCCAGAGTTTAGGCATATACAAATATTGACATTAGGTATCAAAACAAAACATTGTGTGACATTGAAGCCACTGTCTCCCTTCCTCTCTCAGAACTGACAGTAACTAGCACTCTGAGCTCTGTAGCAAAAGACCAAGCATTTATAAGGACTAGCACTTTAACATGTCCTCATCAGTACTAGAAAGCTTCAGGCCAGGGGCATCATGGGATGGCTAATGTCTCTAGCTCTGCCTCGGACACTCCCCTATATAAACAGCAAATCAAGAGGCCCTTCCTCTCTTCTAAGGGAAGGTCTAACCAGAATTCCCAGTACTACCATACCCCTAACACAAACTCAGCTTCCATCAGGCTCTGGCACAGCCACAAAACTTCCTTCTTGTCTGAGGTAAGTGATGGGCCTTTTAGTTCCAGTATCTTTTCACCATGAAGAAACAAACAATGGCTCTTTAAGGGCTTGTGCATGCTTGAAAATGTACTAAAATAGCTGGTCCAGAATAATTAGTCTAGAATAGTTGTGTAAACACGTCCTCAGGAGCCCAAGGGCAAGAGCTGACTGTTACCCTTTGTTGAGCACTAGGTCTAAGGGAGCTACATGTAAATTACAGTTTATCATCCTAAATATGACATTTAGTGCGTTGTGATCTGTGTGACTGTAGTTATATCTGTGACCTCTGAAGGAACTGTGAGGGGGCCTTAATGGCTATAGGGTAGAGCTGATTTAAGACTGTTAGTATAGTTATAGTTCCTTGCTACTGGTTACTGAGTCCTGCACGACTGTCATGCAGTGCTGCATCACGTACAACTGTGTGTGATGCCAATGGCAATGTAATTTTTTCCATGTGTGTGTTGTTACATGGGGGCTAAGGGTTCTTTTATTTAAGTTTGGTTGGAGCTGAGGCCCATCCTGTGAATCTCTGTTTCATATACATTGATATGACCTTTTGGGTAATGGGGGGAGGGATTCTCTTTTGGAGGTGGTAGAGCTAGGAAATACTAATTTGGTCAGGTCTTCCCCCCAACCTCTGTCTGGGTTTTTGTGTGGTGGTCTATCCTGCCTGAAGTTTGGTGATTACTTGCTTACATGATCCTCAGCTGTTAGTGATGCAAAAGAATTAATGAGAAGATGCATCCCAGGTGTTATAGGCTAAAGAAGCATGTGGAGACATGTTATGTGTTTCCTAAAAGGTTCTAGTTTATCACAGTCAATTGGAATGTGGATTGTCCCATCACCTACATTCATTTTTTGTAGTGTGTTTTGCTATTGGCCTTGAGAGGCACAGGTATAGAAAGGAGGGAAAGCTCTGTGGTAGTCTGAGTATAGCAAGCAGAGAGTAAAGGAAAGGGCTATTTGTTAACACCAGATTTCTAACACCCAAATCCAAGGGAAAGAGAGAAAAAGAATCAAAATACCTGTTGAGGTGTGTGTGCACAGAGATTCCCAGGCTGTAATGGGTGACTCTGTCTGATGACAGGATTTTGCCCTGCCCCGACCATTGTGTATTTGATTAGACACAGCATGCAAAGTGATTCTTATCCTAGACTATAGCAGGCCTGGATCAGGTAAGGACAATCGTCTCTTCCCCATTTTATATTACTGTCTCCTGTTCTTTATTACTTTAATAACAATGGGACTTTTCCCACACCAACAGGCTGAGGAAGGATGTCTGCCACTGATACTCTGATAGTGATTATTTTATTCAAACTATATAAAGCCAATGAATTAGACACGGTCCTGCAGAACCACGAGGCTTCGCAGGCCAGTGTGATGCTGAATATTGTCACTGGTGGTTTGTCTACACTGGAACTGGAAGCATGCCTTCCAGTCTGAGTAGAAAGACTCTTGCTAGCTCTGCTTGAGCTGGCACACTAAAAATAGCAGTGTGGATGTTGCAGCACAGGCAATGGCTTGGGCTAGCCACCTGAGCTTGGACCCAGGGGATGGGGCAGGCTTGTACTTGGGCAGCTAGCCCATGCTGCTGCTCGGGCTGCAACGTCCACATTGCTATTTTGGCCATGCTAGCTTGAAGAGAACTAGAGCATGTCTGTCTGTCCTGGCTGAGATGCACACTCCCATCTGCAGTTTAGACATACCCTAGCATAGCCATTAGCATTGAAAGCATGAGTATTGCCTCTGCTGTGTGTACTGTGGGTAAATAACCCCCAGGGCTGTTCTCTACTCTTGTGCATGATTCACCATAAGGAATATGGAGATGTACAGCTGAAGGTGTCATTTTGTGGAACAGCTTTCCTTCAGTCTCTAACTATCCTTTCCCTCTCCAAGGGCCCTTTATTTAGAATGGCTGCCAGAGGTGGGTTCACACACTCATAAGTAAATGATACAGGTTAACCATGAAGACACCAACAACTGCTGAGGGGGATTTCTTTATTTCTTAGCTATTGATGGTTCATCAATATTCATTAGACTCAGAAAGAGATAAAATGCTAGTAATGGAGGCATAGCCCAGGATTAAATCTCTTTGTGGAGATAATTCCTGCTTTGTCTCTTACTCCTGTTTGACCACAGCACATGTGACCCCATTGTCAAGTTGATTTGTTCTATTTACTTAGAGCCTCTACAATTCTCTAAGTTAGGACTTGATTTTGATCATTCAGATAAGCAGTTACAGTATTTCCTATTACAGCAATACTAGCAATTCATAACAAGGGAGAAATCAACAGAAATAGCCATTCTGTTTCAATAGAGGCAACACAAGCCAATGGACAGGGCACTTGATTAGGAGTTTGGCCCTATTTCTGGCTCAGCCACTAACTTGAGTGACCTTCAGCAGGTCATTTCCCCTTTGTCTCAGTTTTCCCCTCTATAAAATGGGGATTATGATACCTTTCTCTTTGAAGCACCTTGAAATCTGGGGATGAAAAGCATTATCTAAGGTTTAAGGATTATAATTAGAGTGATGATCCAGCAGTGTCATGCTGGCCTTCTATGCAGTGCTGGAATATCATGTGCCAAAGCACTATTAAAACGATGCCTAGAGCAGATAGTTAAAAGGCATGAGTGATGCACAAATCTTCACTGAGAATCTTCATTCAGTGAAGTTCTGTGTAAATTATTAGCCCCTTATTTTTCATTATTTTGTAAGTTGTAATGACTTTCAGCATGGTAGGCCTGCTGGAGAAAGTTTTACAAGTGAGAATCATCTTACAATTATATACTGCCTTTCACCCTGAAATCTCTCCAAACTTAAATTGAATGGGAAGATAAAAAAACAGCTGCAGTCACTTTGGGCTTTTCCTCGGGGGTATAATAAGTTGCTATTACTAAAAAGGGAAGAAAAAGCTTGCTAGGTTGAGGTTCTGCCCCGTCTGATAACCTCTAGGTGTGTGTCTGACCTTCAATTCCCAAAAGGGCTTTGCTTTTCTTTTTAAATGGTGAAGCGGTCTATAGCCTTCACTAGCTACGATTACTAAATACTCAGTGCTTTATAGTCTCTCATTCTGCCTTATGTCCTTCAGGCACAGTAACAGTACTTTTTTAATACTGCCCCACTAATTTTACTGAATAACATAATGTAACTTTTGTTGCCCTAAGACATTTGAATTCCTCAGAAAACTTTCCCTCTTCTTTATCAAAGCCTGTACATACCTGTAAAGGTGATCAGTTGTTCCTTTCATCACACAAGGTGCACATAGTCCATCTTTGCATCTATTTATTTGAAAAATATTTTTGTTTAAGCCACAATGGCCAGTTAGTATGCTAAACAAAATAATTTGGTTTTTCCTGTTCAGGCCCTGAAGAGTGTCATTATTCTCAACTCTAGGGCAAAATTCAAAGTCTCTTTCCTCTTTTTTCACTAATCCATTTTTTTTTTGCTGTTTCTCTCCAACTTTTCTGCACTAGCTGTTTGAATGTCTGTTTACTCAAGGGTATTTCTATGTCAATCCTTCCATTTCTTATAATGTTTTCAGCTGCTTTGTCTGCAGTTTTGTTCCCTGTTATCCCAGCATGTGCTAGGATCCAAGCTACTGCTACATTTATCCCTAGCTGTACTACCTCTGTTATTAGAAATATAATTTCATTGATTACGTCACTTCTGCATACCAAGACACCCTTTGTATGGCCATATGGCCTGAGATTGAATCCAATAAAATGACAGCCATTGCTGAGCATACATCCAAGATCCTATTTAATGCTAGCATAATTGCTACTAGTTCAGATGTCATGATAGCTACACAATTGGATATTCTTTTAGATGTACTAATTCCAGTTTTGGTATACAATATGCTGTCCCTAGTCTTCCTGATTTTGTGTTTTGGACCCATCTGTATATATTTGAAAAAAACCCTCCTTATAGTTCCCATTAACGTTGCCCAGAAAGTTAGGTCCAGTAGTTTCATTTGTAGTGTAACTGGCATTTCATCAGAAACTATCTGTAGTGTACATACAGGTACTGCCTGCAATTCATAGTGCCTGGGCTTGTGTTAAACCTAATTTTTTAAGTTCTGATTTTGATGCTGACTCAAAAACTTGGCAGCCATAGTTAACAACTGGTCCGATTAAGGCTGTATGTACCACCACTAGCATTTTCTTATTCACCCCCAATTAGTCCCACTAAGACATAAGCAGGATAATCTTTCCTACACATTTATCTCTAACATGGTTTATGATCTTCCCAAAGTAATTTAGTATCAAGTATTACCCCTAGGAATTTAAAACTTTTTAATATATCCATTTGTTCCCCATAAAGACACAGTTTACATTACTTTGTAACTTTTGTTTCAGTTCTCTGGTTTGGCAGTGGAAAACTTGAAACACCATATGTTTTCCCAGTCATGTCTTTTCCTCCACCTCAAATTTTTACTCTTAACCCACAGAGCACAATCATCTATGAATAGAGTGACTTCTACTGCAGCTCTTATGATCACCCCAAACAAATTTTTCATCACATTAAACAAGGCTGGGTTGATAACACTGCTTTGTGGTATACCACT
Source organism: Gopherus flavomarginatus (assembly GCF_025201925.1). NCBI lineage: Eukaryota > Metazoa > Chordata > Testudines > Testudinidae > Gopherus > Gopherus flavomarginatus. Next base: position 73,713,826 of record NC_066621.1, on the reverse strand, counting down.
TTTAAATTTTTTTTTAAAGCAAGCTCTTTAACCAACCATGTTTCCTTGATCCATATAATATCTGGTTTAGTTTTCATTTCCAGGATATTTTCTTTTAGATCTTAACCATGTGCTGTCAGATTGTGGATATTCCAACAAGAGATTGTGATACTCATTCTAGTCATATTTCACCATTAACCTCATTCAGTATGGTCAATTGACAGATTGCTAACATACGAGTATTTTTCTGCTTGCTATAATTTTCATTTTTTCCTGTTTTTCCCCACTGTTTGAAATAGGCAACTTATCACTGCCATCATAAATGCAATAACCCTTTCTTTTTTCTCTACTAGTATATAATTGCCTTTTCCTTCCACAGTATTTATCATATTTTTAATAGAATAAGGTTAAGTCTTCAGTTCCCCTTTTCCCTGTGCTGATTTTCTCCTTTTCATATTTTGACAGCCTCCTTGCGTCTTCTGCATAAGATATATTAACAACTTTTGCCTTTTGTATCTCTTTAGCTTGTCACTGTACACCCTCCATATGCTGAACTGTATATACCATTGCATTTGAACACCACCCCTTCAATACAATTTTCATAGGCATGCTCTCTCCCACATTTACCACGCCTCATTTTCCCTTTACAAACTTTTAGTACATGACTGTACTGTTGGCTCTGACACCTGAGGGGGGTGGTGGTGGTGGGTATATGTCTTGGTTCTAAAGATCTTAGTTCTAAAACTCCCCCTGGGTTTCCTCCATTTTCCCTCTGATGCCCAGAGCATGACTGCATCCCTTTTCTGCTGCTGCACCTCTGTAGCTGTAGCACTTGTAGTGTGACCATAGCTATAGTGAGCTGTGGAACCAGTTATCTGCAGGTCGCTGATTTGAATGCTGCTCAGATCAGTAGAAATTAAAATGTATTGCCCTTGAAAGGATGTTTGATAGCCTCTGTAGGGGATGAGTTTGGTGGGTGCAACCCCAGAGTAGACCCATGGCACTAGGTAAGTCGCATCATTGAAGGTCTCATTTTGCATCAAGGCAGTGTCTACATTAGGGGCATACACCAAAGCGAATTTCCCTGACCTAGATAAGCCCTTCGTAGATACATGTAAGTGAAAGAGATGAGTTTGTAGAACATGTAGTGAGTTCTAGTTGTTCCTAAAGACTCTTCCACCTATCTTCTTTAGGGGGAATACGGTAAATGAAAGACCTAGTGCCATTTTAAAGCTGTAAGCTCAAAGTCTGAAGGATGAAAAGTCACTTTGATGCATTGAATGGGTGGCACAGCAACATATGAGGAAGATGTTAAGAAGATTCAGTTCAGAATTGATGGAATTTCCTAATGAAGTCTCAGTGACCTGAATCAGTAAAGCTACATATGAAGGGGAGAGGAAAAGTTTTGTAATGGATTAGTTCTTAGGAAGGCATCAAGTTGTTCCGTCAGAGTAAATGATGTTGTTGTAAGTTTTTTAGTCTGTAACCAGTATACCCTACCTGATAAGCTTTATCTAGATTTCAGATTCCAAGGACTTTCAATTCTTACTTATTTCACTTCTGTCTAGTTAGGATTTTGAACTAGTGAATGCAAATATAGATTTGGAGTGGAGTCAGGATTCTTAATTACATTGGCTGGACCAGAGGCTAATGACTTTCTTCTACTTTTGGCACAAGTCAATGTACAATATTTAAAGCTAGATGTTTCTTAGCAAAAAAAAAATCAAAGGAAATCAAACATTCCACTTCTTATACCAGCCTCCTGTTTCTATTGTGGTTAATCCACTGGACCACATTGCCTCTCTTTGGAATTAATTCATGTGAATGAGGTAAGTCTACTTTTTGGTGTGTTCATTATAATTCAGGAGAAAGCATCCCATTTTAGACAAGCACATTTTGGGGTGATCATTGTTCAGAGAAGCAACTTTTCACTATAGTATTTCTGAGAGACCTCCGAACAAAATCAGATATGGGGGTTACACCTTGACTACAGCTGCAGAGCAGACTGAGATGGATATTGTGAATTCTTCATATGAGGCTCTTGATAGGCAAGTTTCCATTTTCTACCCTGCAAAATGTGGGCTGCTTAGTGGAAATGAAAGATACATGCTCAACAATCCTCTCTTTCATTTTAACACTGTTTGAGACAGAACAACAGTTTCACAGCTGCTGAACACCTGCTGCTTCCATTGATTTTACTGAGGTTTGTGGGTGGTCAGCACTTCTGAAAATCTGGTCACTCATATTTATGTACTGAAAGATAGATTTAGGCTCTTAGCATTAAGCACCTAAATTTTAAAATTTAGACCAATGATTCTAGCCAAATTCAGACCAGGTATTTTTCTACAATGACATGAGGCAATTTCCCCAAACTGCAGTCTCAGATATTATTCAGGAAGCTTCTTCATTGGGTTATGTGCCTGGTTAACTAGTGGATTTGAATCAACTGGACGGTCTCCCCAGCAGAACTGGTTGGTTGTCTCTTTAAGCCCCAATGATTATGGTGTTTCAGATACTATTGCTACATAATTATCACTCTCCCCCCTTCTTTCATGCACACACACATCTCTCTTTTACCCCCTCCCCCCAGAGGTTTTCCCAGCAGACATTTCATCATCACTTCTGAATACAGTGGATTTGTCTTGCCACATTTCTTTTTAGTTAAGAAGAAAAAGTGGCCAGTTTTGAGACAAATACTATCTTTAAATAACTGATATTGCATTACTTGGCACGTGTGCAACAAAGACCAGAGCCCAGCATGTTTCATGCCTTGTCTTGCAAAAACATTGAAAAAAGGTGAGACGATTTGGTGAAAAATATCAAAGTGATGATTTTGGAAATACTATTTTTTCTGTATTGACCCATTTTTCATCAAACCACCATGAAAAATTCAAATGTTAGTCAAAATTCAGATGCTTTTTCATTTTTGCCATTTTTACTGTGCTTTTTATGAAATAAAAAGTGAACAATTCCTGTTAAACCTTTACCTAACTGTGTTGTCACAACCAGTTCCAGCGTAATAAACAGCACTTGTAGAAATTACATTTATGAGGACAAATAGTTTATATTTTGTAATTTTTGTTGTTAAAAACTTACTGAATGGGAAGACTCTCAATAAATGGCATCTTTAGATGAAAGGTTCTATAGCAATGCAAAGGAATACAAAGATCTCAAATTCATTTACAAATATTAGTTAAACCTTTTGAAACCATTGTGAGATAATGCATGTAAATTTTAGATACATTTTGCAGATGCATAAACTGAAGCACAGAGAGGTTAAGTGACTTTTTCCAAGCGTCATCTACTCTTTTACTTATCCTCTTGGTTTGTGCTTCACTCTCAATCATTCTTCTGTCACAAAGGAGGACAGAGAGCTTTCTAAATGAATGACATGCTATGGTGGTTACTATTTTCATCTTCATCTTTAGAAACAAAAAAAATTACTGCTAAGTGTGCTGGCTCAGAGACTGATGCTAATATGCGGTTATTTTACTTGCATATATGAATAACTTCCAGAGCAGTGGTTCTTCATCTGGGGTGTACACACCTCCTAGGGGTGCTAGATGCCCTTTCGGGGGGGGGAGGGGGGCGAGACATGCCAGACTTTTTTAGAAGGTAAATCATCGAAAACGCAAATTAAGCACATGCACGTAAGTACAATGACTTTGTTTCCTTAAACCTATGTATTTATCAACATTATACATTTCTTTTAACAATTGCTGCATTAAATTTTAACTAAGAATTATATATTTATTTTAATTTCGATCTCTTTCATTCTATAGTTATATCCAGGTTTAAAGAACTGGCCTATTTCAATGATTTTTGGTAAGTGTTACAAGAATGTATATTTTTGGGAACCGAAAGGATGCAGGCTGCAGCAAAGGTTAAGAACCACCGCTCTAGAGTAAGTGAAACAAGGTGGGTGAGGTAATATCTTTTATTGGACCAACTTCTGTTTAGTGAGAGGGAAAAGCTTTCAAGCCACAAAGAGCTCTTTTTCAGGCAGCCTTTTTGGCTGCTGTTTCATTCTCCATGTCCGGACTCCTCATGCGTACATTTCGTTACATTGGATGTTTATTACATTAGGGTAGATTAAGAGACCTTGCTTTCAATTACAAGGCCTGAGAACTTGGTGTAGTGGTATATCCTGGGTCATAATCCCAGATCTTCTGAAGCAGTCTTGCTAAGTGAGGTACTAAGGTCCTATAGGATCAGCATCTTTGAACATTAATCCTCAAACCTCTTGAATTCCCATTCAGGTAAAGATATTTAACTCATTGAGTATCTAGATTGAACTCTTTCTTTGAAATACATTGGCATTTGGTTTGATTTTTTTTCAAGTCCATTTTTTAAAGCAGATTCAGATGAATATTCATGACTCAATGCTAAGGGGTGGTATTAAGCAGAGACTGCAGACCCTGATCCAAGCAAAAAAGTCCTCTGTGGATAATTTTTGAATGCATTTTTCTTGTGTTTTTTTTTTAATCAAATTCTCCTATTAGGTACACATTGAACTTTCACATACGATCTGTACCCTAGTGCAGTTTTCTTTTAATTAAAGGTAATTGTTTCTTCTCTTTCTTCCTTGGTTTTTGAATGGAAAAGAGTTGATACCAGAGAGTTGCCTTGCTTCTAGCACAAAGTAGGTAAAAGATCAAGGAACAATAATAAAGAATTCAGGGAAGGGAAATTTTACATAAGATCATTCCCAGTAGAGTGAAATCATTTGCCCATTTTGTGTATAATCTGACAGAAAAAATGACCTGCACTTCTGATTAACGCCAAGAGGAGTTGGGTTGGTTTTAAAAACAATATGGCAGTGCAGTATGGATCCAGGTTATACATTTATTCACAAAGAAATAGTTAATATATTACATAGTTTTGATCTGCCTTCACAGCTTCCTGTTAAAGTAGCAAGTGAATAATATCTTTGTGCAATATCATATATTTGGATGAGACTTACAAAGCAAAGGTTAAATCTTAACTCCACTGAGGTCAATGGCAAAACTTCCATTAATCTCAGAAGGCTACCACAAGTCTGATGCCCATTTAAGTATTAATGGTATCATCTTCACTGCTAAATATTTTGGCAGAAACTATAACAATGCACCTATTTGACTGATACAGTGGCCATTATTGGAGCTGGGTGAAGTGGGATGGCTAATTTCTGTCAAGAACCGCTGGGATACGGAAAGAGGAAACTAAACCATTCCCCTCATCCCCAGGAAGCTGCATCGTTGTCCACTCCCCACAAACAATTCATATTAAAATTCTTATGAAATTCACCTAAAAATGCAAGGAACTATGCACAGAAAAATTTCTGCAATATTCGTTTGGCCTTAGTCTGAATTAACGTACAGCTAGTTAGTAATCACTAACATAGTTAGCAAACTATGGCCCTTGGGCTGCTTCCGGCCCATCAGATGTTTTTATCCGGCCCTCGAGATCTTGCCAGGGGTTGGGGGCTTGCCCCAGTCCATCCACCTGGCATTTCCCAGCCCCACACTCACAATTCCCTTGATGAGCACCATCTTCCAACACACAGAGTCACATTGCGCAGGCATGACTTCACTGTGCTGTTTCTGAGATTGGAACTCCACCCCTACATGGCAGTGTCGTCGTCCCCCCCATGCAGCAGCGTGCCCAATCCCCTTCCAGTCTTCTGCGGCCCCACCCTCGAGAGCCTTAAAACAGCCCAGAGGCCACACCCATCCCAGCTAGGGTGCCATGGTGGTGCCTGGTACAGCCACCTTAGTGTCACTGCCAGCAAGACACTTAGGGGTCCCCGGTACTGCCCCTGTAGAGCCCCACCCCATGCCACACTCCATGAGTCCTGCCTCCCCCAACTCAGTAACATTCCTTATAGAGCCCCACCTCCATGCTACACCCCATAGAGTCTCCCTCCCCCACTGGGCATTCATGGCCCACCATACAATTTCCATACCCAGATGCGGCCCTCAGGCCAAAAAGTTTGCCCACCCTGGTCTAACCTTTTTAAAGACCAAAACCTTGTAAGTCTGAATTAATTTCAAGCAGTGAAAAATGCCTTGGTTTAGTGGTAAGATACTGTTGAGCAACAGTAACTAAGAAGAAGAATAGGCTGATGGGACAGTAGAAAGAGTGTTAAGTTTTTTGCTTTCTCTCCCTATCTGTATTTGAAATTCATTTTACTTTTTAAACTTTTTTTTAAGAGTGCAGAGCAACATTAAAACAAAGTATTCAGAAATCTGCAAACTCAGTGAGCTTTGTGCTCTGAAGTCAGGTGCTTTTGAAAATCCCACTCATCTGTGCAAACAAGAATCTGGGTGAAAGCTAAGGACAGAAGCACTGTACAGGTCTTGTGCTGGTAGGGTGACCAGATGTCCTGATTTTATAGGGACAGTCCCAATGTTCAGGGCTCTGTCTTAAATAGGCACCTATTACCCCGACCTCCACCCCCTGTCCCAATGTTTCACACTTGTTATCTGGTCACCCTATGTGCTGGCCCATTGCACCCTGGTGTATTTCACCCTTTGTGGTATTGTGGGTATCGCCAAACTGGATCAGACTAATGGTCCATCTAGCCTGGGATCCTTTCTTTGAAAGTGGTGCAAGAAACCTCTTAATGCAAGATAATGTAATAATCTGCCCATATAACAAGTCTTTTTTCTTAATCCCTGTCAGTTAGTTTGGCTTCTCCATGAGTGTTTATAGCTCTTATTTTTTATACATGTTCATATGATAACTAAAGTAACTGCAGATGGTCTCATTACACATATACTCATTGAAGTCCATGGGAGTTTGCCATTGACTTTAATAAGGCCAGGATTTCATTCCTAATCCTTTCTAGAAGCCTATTGAGCTCTTGACTTTAATATGATCTTGTAGCAATCAGTTCCAATGATTAATTATACATTTTGTGGGTTTTTTAAAACTCTATCCAAATTAATGTCATTAATGCTATACGATGAAATCTTGACGAAAGCTCATTTTATGTTACATGAATTGAACTGTCCAACTGTGCTCAGTGGAGGTGATGTAATATACCCACAGATAATAGGGAGGGAGTGGAAGAAGAGGGGAATATTGTATACTGACCCTGGACTAATTTGTTTCTTCCAGCTGCTCCCAAAAAAAGGGAGAAATCATCTCCCATTTATACTGCACTCAGATGAGACAAAAACTCCTGTTATCGTACAATTGTTAATTTTCAACCATCATGTTCAGAGGGGCCTTGAGTCAAGAGTTTTAAAAGTAATTAGTGTTTTTGGGTGCCTCCATTTTTGGCTGCCCAGCTTTAGACACCTTCATGGGGCCTGATTTTCAGAGGATGAGAACACTTTAAGAAAATCAAGCTCCTGTAAGGCAACTCTGGTTGGACACCCAAAATCATTAATTACTTAAAACTCTTGGCCTTGATTATTGTCATCATTTTATGACATAACATTAATTTTAAATAAAATATCAGAGGATGAGACTAAGGAGAGAAAAGAGACTTTGATGACCTGTCCACTGACAAGGAAAGACAATTAATCCTGACCCAAATTTAGTTGTTGACAAAATGATAATATTGGAATAGAAAGGGCACAATGTATAGGATGTAACTGTGTTTTTAGCACTTAAGCTCATACCAATAAAGAGCCTTCACCCAATGCCAAATAAGTGCTTCAGCAATTGTCAATGCCTTTTTCTTTGTAAATCAGCTTTACAATTACCCAGTGAGTGAATCATAGAAGTTAGAGATGAAGAAGACCTATTAGGTCATCTAATCCATCCCTGCAGTCAGTTCAGAGCTATTCCATGCAGTATAATCCCCATTCCAATTTTAAATGTCTCAAGCAATGGGGCTCCCATAATTTCCTTGAAGAAATTATTCCACAATTGTTAGGAATTTCCCCATAATTCCTGATATTCAGGGATATTCCTTTGCTTAATTTCATTGCATTACTCCTAGTTGTAAATCCTAAAGATTATTCTCCTTTCTTGGAACCCAATCCTGCTCCCTTCGGAGTCAATGGGAGTTTTGCTGTTGGATTCAATGGAAGAAGTATTGTGCTCTTAGTGTTTTAAATACTTGTGAATGATTATCATAGACCTTAGTCCTCATCTTTAGAGGAACATCATTGAGTCCCTAATATGAAATTGAAACAGTTAAAATTATAAATAAAATATAAAAGGCACAGGCCCTACCCGAACTCTGCTGGGATTACTGATCTGAGGATAGTGTGGTATTACTAGCTTGGAGCCAGATCCTGGTAACATTGTGTTGTAAGCCCTCCACCCAATTGTGTAGGCAGGATGGGGCTTAAAGCTTCTAAATTGTCTGCTTGTTCCAAACTGAGTTACTAAAAGGGTCACAGACTTGATGTGGTGTTCTCACATTTGGAGTAACAACTTGTTGCCTACCTGGAGTTTCCCTTTTTCTTTGATTCCTCCCTCCCCATGTAAACATTCTGACCACATGGGACCCAGTGTAGGACTTAAGGCTGCTCAGCGCCATGTAGGACTGGGCCTATGGGGTCAAGGGTTTGCCCTCTGATGTTGGTTTGGGTGAGGGTTGGAGTTGGAGGAAAGAGGAATCATAACTGAGGAAGGTGCAAACTGTTGATCGTGCACAGCACTGTAGCTAGCGAGATTATTTGTGAAAGTACGGGCTACTCATGGGAATAAGGGTTTCAGGACAGGGTGTATCCTTTAAAATCTATTTAGTAACACAACTGAAATGTAGCAGTTTTAAATTAAAGTGCTGATATGGGTGTTATAAAATCTCTGGTCCTGATAGTCTCCTGTTGTTTATACACTCCTTTGTTCCCAGACACAACCTACAGCAGTCTGTAAACAACAGACTGACGTGACCAACCACAGAAATCTACTTTTTATTTGGCATTCATTCCATTTATTATATATACATATTTAAAATCTGTACACATAAAATACAAAATAAAAGTGTTTTTTATAAGTTACACAGTTAAACAGCTACTTTTTTAGTTTAAAAACCATTAAAAAACAAAAGAGATCTTATCAGTCCATCTTTATACTCATTCACAATAACCTTGGTATAAAACATCCATACAGCGTAAGTGTACAAAATAGTGTACAGTTCATAAAAGCTGTGCAAAGACAGCAAAGTTCAGTCAAAAATCAAAGAGGCATATCCATTATCCTCCATCCACATTAAACCTATACTAGAAGCAATGTAGAAATTGATCACAGATGTGTGGACAAAAAGTGGTTTAGAGAGTGCTTCATATATAGTATTGCTGCACCAATTAAAATGTAAACACATAGATCCCAGTTTTGAAACCCTTGTTCATGCCAGTTAGTCCTTACTTATGAGGGTCTAAGTTCTCTCAATTAAGTAACAACATACTCCAAATGTGTCCCACTGGCATACTTGGGAGTATGGTACTACTGGATGTAATTAAGAGGCGCATGGTCTGGTCCATGAATAGTTCCACAGGGATTACTCACATGTGTAAGGACTACTCACGTAAACAAGGGTTCCAGGATCATACTATACAGCTTTCATCATTTCCATAACTTAATAATAGCAGAGAGTTCTCTTGAAATCTAATAAAAGAATTACAGCATTTACCATGATTTTGTCTCCAAACCACAGTCTTCACTCCATTTAATTACTTCCCCCTTGCTATATACCAAGTATGCCTTCCAAAGCAGGGTGTTCCAATTATCTTGTCTGTGGCTTGCATGGGGAAAATGCAGCTATCACACAAGTTTGGTTGCTAAACATAGATACAAAGGGAAAGGCTAATGGCTGCTATGTATACAAGGCCTCATAAGAAGAGCAAATAGACAAGGAAAGAAGTGTAAGTGTAGACAGACTTGGCTATGCCATAAATAACCTGCATGTGAGAACCATGTAGACATTCAGGAGGGACACCACCTCTTCAATTTTATAGCACTTCTATACTTCTATTTATTGATTTACATCTTTGCAAAGTCCCCTCTTGTGGTGGGGGCAGGCAGGAGATCTAAGAGACTGTGATCTCCTCCTCTTCCTCTTCCCCCTCATCATCCTCTTCCTCCGAGTCTGAGAAGTCTGAAGGTTTGCTGGGGCTGCTGGAGTGGGATGGAGAGGGGGGCATCTGGGAGTCCAGTCTGTCCCTCAAGTGCAGGTGCTCGGGGGACTGGTGGTAGGTCAGGGTGTGCTGAGGGCTGGCTGGGCACAGAGAGGACACTTCCTCCTCTTCCTCCTCCTCTGAACATTTCTTGCCCACGTCGCTGAGGTCTGGGTGAGGGTTGAACTTGGTGGGTAAGGTTTGTTCCCTGCAGCCCCCGGAGGAGAGAAGCTCTCTTTCTTTGGAGTTTCTCCACTTCATCCTTCTGTTCTGGAACCAGATCTTCACCTGGATTGAAAGGGATTCACAAAGCCCCGGGCTCCGGTTACACAGAATTGGAGGGTGCGCGGCTGGGCACGTGTGACTTACAGCCCCCACCCCCGCTGCCACTACCACCGCTTCAATGCGCCGCTGCTGAGAGCTTGCCTCGGCCCAGGGGGAGTCCGATAGACTCTCCATTCATGTCAGCTCTCCGGGGAGGCACTGAGGTCTCGGGGGAGGGTGTGGTCGGTGCCCAGCGCGCAGTGGGCACTAGCAGTTTGTAGATGGGCAGCCCTGCTCTACTGGCTCCAGACAGCGATGCCTCGGCTTGCTCTCCCTTCCGCTTTCTCCCACACTGGGCTCTCCGCTGGCCTTTGAATGCCCGCCCGCCAGCCCCAATCTGGAACAGCCTTCGGATCTCCCTGCTCCACCTGCCAGGCCGCCGCTTCCTCCCACCGCAGCCGTAGCGGTTACTGCACCCGCCCCGGCCCTTGAGCTCTTCTCCCCTGTCCAGCGCTAGCCCGAGCGCAGGCCGGATGCGGGGAGTGTTACCACCACGCAGGGCGCTGGGTCCCAGCCAGCCCTACTGAGGTCTGTGGGAGCGGAGAGCGCCCGGGAGCTGCCAAGATCGGGCCCTAAATTGTAAGATCTTTGGGGTAAGGCTCTTCGGTATGCGCCAGGCTTGAGAGGATAAAGGTAGCGAAGCGGTGACAGGTGAGAAGGGGAGGAAGGATAGAAACCCAGCAAGCGAGGGGATCCCTCGTTGTGTACACGCTGTAACTCCTCACCCAGGGAATCCACATATCTCTCCCCCCGTGTGTGTCTCTGGGGGCTCTGCCGACATTTGCTGAGTCCATAGGGACACGCTGTTTATCCTGATGGTGCCCGTAAGGTGGCGCCCAGCAGCTGGCAGGATTGGCCCCAATGGCCCAGAGACGGACATCCCCACCAGTGGCCTGCGAAAGGCTCTCCCCTGGGATGGCAAGATGCTGATCCCATGGCTGGTCCTCGGGCTCCCATGCCACCCTTCTCCCCGCACCCCCCCCCCCCATGCACGCACACGCAGGGGTTGTTAGTTACCTGCGAGTCTTTGAGCCCCAGTTTGGCTGCCAGCTTTTTCCTGTCTGGCTTGCTGATGTACTTCTGCTTCTGAAACATTTTCTCCAGAGCTTTGCGTTGCACGTCCGAGAAGACTGCCCTGCGAAGCATCCCTCTGCGGGGCTTTCCTCTAGCAGCCAGGGGCCAGGAGAAAGTGCCAGGGATAGGCACCACCGAGGAGGACGCTGGGGAAAGAGACAGGAGCAGAGACTAAGCTGAGCGAGCCAAGAAACTGCAAACAGGCTTCCCCCCCACCTCCCCGCTTTCTACTTCTCCGCTTCTCTCCCCTTCTTTCCTTTAACTTCTTTGCACTTTCTCCAGCTTTTTCTTTCTTTCTGTCTGTCTTTTTCACTCTCTTGCCATCCCCCCCCCCACCTTCTTTCACTCTGTACACACATCCCACTGAATGGACCAGCACCTATAAACCTGAAGCAATGAAAGGAACTTTACGCTTAAATAACTGTCCCTTTCAACAAGTGATAACTAGGATTAGATACATCAACTGAAACGTGTAAAATGTATCAATAGTGGGCTGTTTTGTTATGTGTTTCAAAGGTTTGCAGCTTGAAAAGGCAAAGCGAGGCATACCAACTAAAATAGAGGTATAATAAAAAAGCTTTTTTCCCCCCTCTCTCTCTAAAGTATTTGATTTTTCAGAAGCTTTTATCATTTCAGACACTTCATTATTCTTGAGATGAAAATGAGGGACTTTTCTGGTTTGAACAAAAAAATCCTCTTTAGATGCAGTTTTGATCAATCAGTATTCATCTTTTTTTATATTAATCTTCCCTCCCCCCTTACAAAACTTGAAGAATTCAATCCGAAGACATGAAAAGTAACAGCTAATTAGCACATTGACTGGTTCCCAATGGTATTGGTATGATAAAAAGGGCACAGTTTCGCCTTAAACAAAATCCCAAAGAGAGACAGAGATTCTAATGAAGCGTGAATGGTAATTGTGTAGTAATGAACTAACAGAAAAAGACTGAGGACAAGCAGCTAAAGCCATATATTATTGGAACAAAAGAGATTTACACTTTCAAACTAAACACAACTGCATGCCAAGCTCCTTGGGAGAATACTGATGACACAGTCTTCTCTTTCCCCAAATCATTTTCATTAAATGGACATGAAAAGCTATTTATAAAGCTCAAGTTGTTTTTGTTAGGCCATTCACATGCTGGAGAAAAGAAGCAAATTCCATTATCAGGAGCATGAATGGAAGAGCTTGGATTATTTTCTTCCTTTTAAAAAAATATTAATAGCTTGTTTGTCTAATTAGATTTTTTTAATTGTTGCCCCAGATCCTGACACTTTGCAGCCATAGGACTCAGATCTCAATACCCTGAGCCTTCTTGATTTTTGTCTTTTTTAATCAGTGTAAATTTTATTACATTTTAATAGCCTTCAATTAATATAAATAAATATATGAAATTGGAGACCTACGAACGAAATGATTAATATACTCTCCGGTTGTAAGGGGATAAGATTTGCTTTTCAATGTAACTCTGGGAGAAGTGGTTAATACTTAGTCATAACATGACACTGAAGACACAAAGTAGGCAATGAAAAGGTTAATGGACTTTTCATCATAATTTTGATTTGTTTTTGTTTACCTGCCCAGATTGTATTTGTAAATTTTCTAATGGACAGGGATTTGGGGTATGTATGTGGCTTTTTTGCCACACCGAATACCCCAAACAAGGGAACGCTCCATGTGGTCTTGTGAAAATACTGGAACACTGAATGACCCTTAATGGGAAATTAGCCCATGGCTGGTAAATGTCTATCAGCAGCATGGTAAAGTCAGCGCTAGGTCTGTGTGTGGCTGCCCAGAGGGAGCTGACCAAATTGGTCATGGTGCTGAAACTTTTGTTGGGGATCACCGGCAGAGTGCACTGACTCTGTGGGAAAACCGCAGCCATGAAGAGGATGCCAGCAGCTTCTCTGTGAGAAGGGAACCGCCTCAAATTTGGACCATGACAATTCCGGCTAATTTGTAGATCAGGGGGGAATTGGTACGAAATGTCAAGCAGTCACTGCTTGTGCTAAATAGGGCATCAAATTGGCGCGACTGATTCTTGAATGTTGTTCTCCGTCCAACCTCTGAACTAGAGCATAACCCCCAAGGGTGGACGGAGAAATATGACTGGGATATGCCTTGAACAAGTAAGGGGGGTGGGAGTGGAGGAGAGCGATGAGATAGGCGTCAGGAGGGGGGAGGGGCCTTGAGACCTACCTGGGAAATAAGAAGATCTGATAAAAGGCTGGAAGGATCCTTCAAAGTATGGAAAGGAGAATGTCTTTGGAGGGACACTTGGAAGCAACGCAGGGGAGGTTTCTGGCAAAAATAAAAGCAAATAAAAAAAGATATTTACCGTTCATGGGATTCCACCAGTAGCAGGAAGAGAGCAGTGGAGATGATTAAGTAGCAGCTCAATACAATATTTCTTCCCTAAAGCAGATGCAGACGGATCAAATTAATCTGCCTGGTTCTAGTTTAAAAAATAATCCCGTTCCTGGGATTGTTTTGTTTTCTTTTTGCCAGAGCACTGATACTAACGAGGCAGAGATTAGTCACTTTGGCATCGTTTATCAGACCGACAAACAAACAAACAGCTCTGCTCTCCAAAATTTAGAGGGACCCATATCATTTCTGCAAAGATGCAAGAGGCAATGCGGCAGAACGAACGGAGAACCAGGGCCTCCCATTACTCTTCAACCAATGCTCTGAAGAAAATCTCTGCTTCTCGATTGCAGGTCTCTGCCTCCCTCCCCCCCGCCCCTTCCTCAAACACTCAGCTGATGATCATTTCTTCAACACTGGCAGTGATGTACAGGAAGAAACCCTCCCCACCCTTAATGTACTTAATGGTTTTCCGATTGGAAAACAGTGCACAGGAATACGCTCCTGCTAGTCCTCCTGAAACACTAAATTGAGGCGCTAAAGTTGGACGCTTACCAGCTCTAGGAGTGGACGAGAGGATGGCGTTGACCCCAAACTTCAGGAAAGTGGAATCGTTATTGGATGAGACTGAAGTCTGCGGGGAACAGACCCTCCTAGCGCTAGAGGTGTTGCAGCTGACGAGGTCTGATGTCAGAGTGTCTGTCCTGGCTGTGCTGGTCCCGGAGGCTGGAGGGGACATGCTAGACGGAGGGCCGTTCCTAGGCAGGTAACTGGCAGGCCTGCTGATCCTGATCAAATCTTCCACCAAGAAGCTAGAATGGCTAGAAAAGGCTGACTGCAGAGACTGAGGCAAAGTTAAAGTAGGAGTTGGCCGCAGGAGACTCGGGTACACAGCCGGAGGAGCTATGAGACTTGGGAACATCATCGCAGAGGCTAAGCAAATACTTTTCAAGGTCCAAGGAACCTGGCGTGGTATTTTTTTCTGCTTTGCAAACCTCTTTAGTAAAGATCCAACTAGTAAGTCTGGCAGGGTTCTCTTTGCCCTTCCTCCTGGGTGATGGGTTTTATAGTGGTCAGCCCTGCTAAAGCTCTTTCAAAAGTGACAGCTCGAACAAAGGGGTTCAACAAAGTTCTCCACTTGAGCTTCATTCATCGAGAGCTCTGGGCTTTCTGATTGGTCCAGGGGTGCAATTTATGATTGGATTAGACTTCATAAACAAGCAATGCACAATGGCCTTGCAACAAAGAAAGTGTAGTCATCAATTTTGCATATTGACCGCCTCTTTGGAATACATTTCTCCAAAGGCTCCCAGCAGGGTTTTGTTCAGAAGCAACACACACAAGCTAATTAAATGCCTATTTAAAAGTTTCAAATGACATCTTGCCTCATAGAAAAAGAATTATTTTAAAAAAGCACTAAATTTATTTGCTGCTCCCCTGCCGAGTTTAGGAAATAAATCAATAAATATTCATACAAACTTATCTACTGGATGTTAAAAAAGCACCAATTATGAATAATGGGGAAGATACAAATTAGTGAACATAAAATTAAACTCTGCTGATGAAAAGATCCTGCTATTGAATCTCATTGTTTTCTGAAAATGTCTTCCGTGCTATCGTACGCTGTGAAATTTGAAAGTATACTGTACGTATGTAAAACAATCTTTTCTATCCAAAAAATCAAGCCTACAAGCATTTGGAATAATATAAACTTGATTAATGCCAGAAGAACTCCTGTTCTATAAACTGATTGAATGATTATATTGGTTTTTGTTACTAAGCCCATTGGATAGTAAATAAGTAATGTTATGTGTTCAAACAACAGGTTTGCAAATAAACTTAAATGTAATAGTTATTTTAGTTCATAAGGAACTATGAGGAAATATGAACATTAAAAATAGGAAAAAAAACCTATAAAACTCTTTAGTTACACAACAAACAACGTTTTAAATTGGTTGGTACCGTTTATCTAATCTATTTTCTAAAATGGTAGAAATAAACATTATTTGAAGGAGAAGGCGAGTGAAACATTCCAACTTCTTGATCCATATTACTAACATAAGTTTTATTTGAGTAAGTGCCATTCTTTGTAAACAGCAGTTTTAAAAATGTAGCTTGAATCTTTCTCAGATCCCCCCCAAATGCATATTCAATGTTTTTTATCTGAGTCTCTGAAAGTATATTTGTCCCCCAAAACAGAGATCCCACCACTTTCCTCTGAGAACAAGTAATATTTTAAGGGAATAACGTAAAAAGTGATTTTCTGATAGCCCTTTTAATGGCAAATATGGAAATATATGAAATTGTAGTTAATTTTCTTTGGTGTAGGTCGATGAAAGAGGCTATTGAAAAGTGGTTTTACCTGATTTCTCTGTTAAATAATATAACAGATGTGTTAAATGTTTTAAAAGCACCCTATTCAGTTCTTTGGTGTTGCGGAACCTTTGCAAGCAGAAGTGTGCAGCCTCAGCCGTGCAGCCTTTATCCTATTAACCATGAACTAACTGTCACCTTCAGCTGTTTTCTCTTTTTACTTTTTAACACAAAGCTTTCTCAAAAATCTTATTAACCAGCTTTATTTCTCTCGATGGTTTTTGTCCGGGTGTTTTGTGTTGATTATCTCCATGTCGATGCTTTAACCATTCAATAAAAGTGCATCTGCGATTTATATCACATTAGGGAAGAAAGAAAGAGTCTGTTAAACCTCTCCCGTGATTCAAATCAAATAGTTATTAGAGAGGAGGAAACTGGCCATCGAAAGTATATGATGCTGACAAGTTTCCCTAATCCTATTCCAAGGCTCCAACAACCTATGCTTGTAAGAGTATATGGTGATTCAGAAGATCTTCGGTATCAGTTTAAGAACTCTGCAATTTTTAAAATTAGTGTTAACGTTTTGCAGAAGCAAGGAAGAGAGCCCCAGCAAGACCTACAAAGGAATCAACTAAGATCAAATGAAGCCCAGTTCCAAAACACCTGCACTTGGAAGCTGGCATAGTTTATGCACTACTCCAGTGCATAGTCACAGTGGGGAGGCTTAGTCTGTCGGTACCATATCCTGCTCTGTTGTGTGCGTGTGTGTTTTTTGTTTGTTTGTTTTTTGTGTTTACTTCTTTTCTTACCATAGCATTTCCCTACGGATAGGGCGAGCCCATGCAATATGCCTGGCTGCTCTCAAGGTATTACTTTCAGGCAAGTGGAACAGTAGCAAATAAAACAATCGAATAGAACTTTGTAAACAATAAATAATGACTTCTCCCCGACCTCCACCCCCAAACGCGGTATTTCCCAGCAGAACTTGCAAGTCTAGAAGAGCAGCCCAGGCGGATCTGAGAACACATAGTTTTTACAGTCATTATGTTCCGTTGAGATGATTTACTCCTTTCTTTACATATACATCGGGGGCATTTTGCCTCACTATAGACCAACTGCTGCTAATTTCTCTGGTTTTTAAAAAAGGGGCTGACATTTTCTGGAAGGTTGGGTCAAGCGCATGCTGTGGCACACGTGGACCCAGGTCCTTGTGATATGTCTTAGCACACTCATAAAGAATTCCTTAAGCATCAAGGCAAAAGGGACTAGACATCTATTGAAAGGGAAGATAGACCGTAAGAAACCAAGAAATCGGACGAAAGGATCTTATTTTAAGTGATCTCCTTTGGAAGTTTCTTTTCAAAGGCAGTGATCGTTTAAGAGAAGAGAATTCTAGCGTCTGCAGATAAAACCTGTGACTAATGCCGTTTGACCTATGCTCATGTGGTTTTGTGCTTCCTGCCATTCATTTTAATGTCGTTATCTTCAAATTTATCTCTTAAAAGTCACTCGCGTTCTTTGTCGCCCCCTCTTCAGTTTTTTTTTTTTTTAAAAATCGAGGGGAAAAACCTTGAAGTCTGCGTGTGTCACACTCCCAGGCTGCTGGTAATCTGCACGGAATTGTCCGAGAGAGCCAGAACTTCGCGTTGGCACTCAGATTGCTTCACCTAATATACAGAATTCTGTTTGTGTCAGTTAGATCATTTCCTCCCGTTCAGTATCATTGGTACAGTGTCAAACTCCGTGTCTGTCATATTTACAAGGTCTCAATCATTCTGGAGGGAGGATATGAGACGCCTGAAACGAAAAGCAGGAAATAACTTTTAAAGACAGAGACTGGGGATTTGATGCTACAGAACCTCATAAGCGATTGGTGGTTTTTGTAGGTCCCTGTACAAGAGAGATGCGGTAGGGTTTTGTTTAAAGCCCTGCAACGTTTTACTCAACTGGCATTGCCCGCCAAGATATTTGCCCAGCTGCCCAGCTAGCAAATCAGAAACATGAATCAATTTCAGAACGGATCGCGGGCAAGTCTTTTTTATGAAAACGGAGGTTGTGTCTCACTCACGCAGTTATTGTTTCTTGTACCTGCCTTGGGCTTGTAGAGCAATTTCAAGATAATAAGCAAATGAAAAGCTCTGATTTGTTTTAATTAATCAGGAAAAAAACAAACCCAAACGCGTTAACCTAATATTGGGCTGTAAACTATCTTTATAAACCATCAACTTTAATGCACTATTTGACATGTGCAGCGATTAAAGGAGACAGATTTGTAGTCATCAGTTTGCTCCATTCTATTGATTGGTCTTTATTTGCCAAACACTTTTTTGCAAGCTCCTGAAGCTCGTTGAAGCGCTCTCGTCTGCAGCTGGGAGCCAGGTAGCAGTTTGGCTGGAGCCTCCCTGCTGCTGATTCAGACAGTGGAAGGGCTCTGTATACTATGGGCACTTTGACTTGTTGTTCTGAAAATCTATAGAGGAAAGATATACGTGGCTTTTATTTTTCCTGGGAGAGGGGAAGGTGGATGCTCTATCCCTCGAGTTTAATGCGTTTCCAAGCTCTTTAATGATGCTTATCCACCTCGTTGAGAGCTTAAATGCAGGCTGTGGGTGAGACGCTCTATAAGACACCTAAGGCGTTCACCTTTAGAATTCAACACAAGGAACAGTAACTGTTGGTTCGTTCAAAGCTTTTCTAGATCCCCCTTTTTCTTGAAAATCCTTCTATTGTGCCAATCAAGCAGATGGTTTGCAGGAAATATAGCTTGGCCCCAGTGACCGAAACTAATTTTAATTAGCTTTCCAAGCCTGGCACATTTGTTTTGCGCTTACAAAATAGCTAAAAAACAGCTGGCAAGGGTGAATTAAACCCATTAAAGACACATTTATAAGAAATTATATTCACATAGGTTGCCTGAACCCCCCTCCACCCAAGAGAGGAGAGAGGAGCGTATTGAAATGAAAATGTCCCCGAACACACTGCCCTCCTTAACATCGCTTGAAAGTCTCAAAACATTTTACTAAATAGATTAACTTGACTATTGTTTTGCATCACATTTATCAGCTTCATTAAGTGAATAGCTGAACAAATATATTACGCATGCATGAAAAGCTCTTTTGGGGGCTGCCTTATTGTGTCCTCAGCCCTGACAGGTGGTTAACTGTGTTTCTCCCCCCCTCCCCCGCGTAAAGAAAGAGGGGATCTTGGATAGAGCGCACAACCCAGACTTGGCAGAGAGACCTAGAGGGGAGAGCTACTTTCTTCTACCCCACCATTCATTCTAGCCAGCCCAGAGTGCACAATCTGTAATGGAACCATATGATCTGATCATGTCAAAAGTAATTAACTTTAGTTTTGTCTTTGTGTCTTTCTTGCGCTTTACTAATGCATTCCAAGCCTATTTAATTTGCTTTTCTTTCAACTTTTGATTATTTTGTCGTTTTCATCTGTTTTTTTCCTCACCTGTCCTTTTGACTTTTTTTTTAAATCTAGTGTGTGCCAGTCTTTCTGCTCTCTTCTCCTTCCTTCTGTTTATTTAAAAAAAACAATAAAAGAGAGGGGAAATATTTCCTAGGATTCCAAATTGCTATATGGGATTTTCCTCTTTGCCATATTATTGCTGTATCATTTATTTTATTGTGGGATCTAGGGCTGAAACGACGCAGGAGTTAGGAATTGCTTATTATTTGTATTCCAGTAATCCCGGAGGCTGTAAACTTGCAGTCATTCTACAAGAGTCAGGGTTTCTGCCCAAGGAGTTTACAATCTAAATAGACAATACATGCAAAGAGTGGGCGAAAGGCATAGAATAATATCAACCTGAGCAAAGTGATGGTCTGTAAAAAGCTTCATGCTCGCTCTTTTCTTTATTTTTATTTTTATTTTTTGGTGCGGTTTGTTGAGGGGTTTATCTTTTGTGTGTGAAATTTTATCTTCCTAAGGGAGTTTCTAAAAACAAACAAGAAACAAAAACTTGACCCCAACCTTTCTCACAAATCGGATTCCTTGCTCCCCTCCCCACACCCCCTTCCCCATAAAACTCCCCCAGACAAACCCACAGCCCATTTCTGGCAAGTTTCTTATAAAGCCCTTCTCCAGACATACAGTAGCCTGCTGCAATCGTTAGGGCGGGGGATAGGGTTTGCCAGCAAAGGACTGTACCAGGACTTTCCCTGAGGAAGCAGGTTGTCTTGTCCCCAGAAGCCACGGATTTCGTCCCCACTCGCCAGATTACAGCGCGAAAGAAAAAGGTCCCTTTGCAGATGTATTATCGAGGGGCCGTTGGTCCTGACTGCAAAGGCACAGAACTGGGGAATGTGTCTCCCCCTCGGTTCCTCTGCAAAAAGTCTGGGGACTCAGGGTAATGAACTTTCAGCTTGGTTTAAGGCATTTATTTGCAAGCAGCAACTCTGGCGCTGGTGCAAAGGTTGGGATGACCAGGATTTGAGGGGGCCGTGAGCGACCCAGGGCACTTGAACCTAGGGTGTCCCCTCCTGTGGACTCCTAAATGTGATCAGTCATCAAGTGAGAAATATGAAGTGATGCTGCCCCGCTTGCTCCCCTTCAGCAGTTCAATTCCGGGCTCAAAGCCGGGCTGCTGAGTCTGTCCTTAATTGACTTTGGTAAAGAGGTGGACTAAGGTGAGGTTAGCGACTGACCCGAGGGTAGTAAAGGGAGGGGGGTGGAGGGCAGGGAGTGCTTTCGGTCTAGAAAATAGACCACTTCTGTCCCTAGGATGAAGTGTCTGTTCATTGTCTCTGTCTCCCTCCACCCCCCTTAGATGGTTCCTGTAAGGGGACCAGAGGCTGATCTCAAACCCCGTGGGCTGCTGGAGGAGCACACGGAAAGTTTAGTATGGCAGATGGGAAGGAGGGCAGAAACAGCCACTTTTAAGAAGACATCCCCATTCAGGGTTAAAACCAGGATGCCCGCTTCCCACCTCCCTCCATCTTGCCAAAGGAAAAAGAAAAGTGAGACCATGACCCTTCCAGGCGCCTTGACTTTGACCTTTACAACTAATACCAGCCAGTATTTCCCTTCTTTGGGACTTAAACCTCAGTGAGCAGAAGAGGGCGAGTAAGGATGGCTAGTTAGTGGACTAGCTTTTAGCTATTGCTGAGAACACTAGTTCGTTTGAAACACTTGTCTTCAGCCAAAGAGGAAAGGTTGCCTTGGCGTCTGAAAGTAATTCTGCTGCGGCTAGTGGGTGATCAGGAAGGTGGCAGAAGAGAAGCCAAAGGAGGGGTTTTATTTGCTCCTTTAGCTGTAGGAAACACACATACATTGCGAGTCAGTGGTTAAACCAGCTCTCATTTAGGGGTTTTCAGGGTGCAGATGGTAGAGTTTATCCATTGGGTATGTATGAACGGGCTTTACCTGTATGTTAGATCCTCTGCTCTTAACCAGCAAGTGAAACCATCGCTTTGGGGAAGCACTTTGTTCCACACCAAGAAAAAGTGTTTAGCACGAAATCGTCCTCGGCGTGCAACCATTAATTTCAGCGGAGGTATTGTACAGCCGGGATAAATGTGGAGTGGCACTCGGTGTTCTGGGAATTGGGGTATCTTCTTCAAAACATACCCTCTCCCCACCAAAAGCACAGTATTAAAAATCTCATGAAAGTCTTGATTGGCGGGATACGGTCAATTACCACTTTTAACCTACTACATCTTCCCCGGGAACTACCAAAGGCTTGCAAGGGAAGAAAAATAAGAAATCCAACCCCGGAGTAACTTTTCACATGCAAGAAACTTGTACTTTTTTTTAACCCCCTCGGATGCTGAAATCTTCTTAGGTCCCTTCTATTTGTATCTTAATAAGCTAAGAGAAAAATAAATCAATTGGAGTTCAGCGGTTACACTGTCAGAGGCATTACACTGGCCAATTTAAGATGAGGAAACAGACTAAGTTGATAGAAAGTTCAATGGTTCAGTTTCAAGCTGGTAACTCAAACTTTATCTTTATACACGTGGGTAACTGGCAGCTACTAGCCACCTTAACTCAATTATAGGAAAAGCTCTGGCATCTTCAGAATGTGACAAAAGCAAGATCGAGGGTATGGCTACACTTACAGTTGTACAGTGCTGGGAGTTACAGCTGTCTTCATACAGCTGTGTAGGGAAAGCCTGCAGTGTGGCCACACTGACAGCTAGCAGCGCTGCAGATTGGCCACATCTGCAGCATTTGCAGCGCTGTTGGGAGTTGTGCATTGTGGGCAGCTATCCCAGCGTTCAAGTGGCTGCAGCATGCTTTTCAAAAGAGGGGGGTGAGGGGGAATGTGGGGGAGAGAGAGAGAGTGGATTTTTGGATCTGTCAGCTCCCTGCCGTGCAAGTTCTAAGGACTGGAACATACACATCACCAACCTGCAATCAATTTAAAAGTTCCGAGCCCTTCCCCCACCCCTCTCTTATTTACTAAATGCAAATTATGCACTCCTAAATAGCCTTCAGACCACATAAGCAGCTGCTCAACACGGACTCCTCCCTCCCTCTCTGCCATGTGACTTCTCTCTTCAAGCAAACAGCTGCGAACCTTCCAAAGCAATTCACCTGCCTGCCTCCACTCGCTCGCTCCAGCAAACAGTAGCTGTGTTTGTTTTTCAGATAAGCAGCTCGAGGGAGCTTGGAGTTCAGCCATTCTTCTAGTTTGTTGTGAGTAGGCATTCCGGGATACCTCCTAATACCCTGGAGGCCAATAACAGTGCTTTTGGTGGCCACACTCGATGAGCAGTGCTGCATCACCACTGCAGCCAGGGAGTTGCAGCGCTGGATGTGCCTTGCAGGTGTGGACAGTTACTAAGTTGCAGCACTGTAAACCCACCACCAGGGCTGCAACTCTCCAGTGTAGCCAAGCCCCGAGACTACGGCCATGGCTACACTTACTGTTCTGCAGCGCTGGTAGTTACAGCTGTGTTCGTACAGCTGTGTAGGGCCAGCGCTGCAGTGTGGCCACACTGACAGCTACCAGCGCCGCAGTGTGGCCACATTTGCAGCATTTGCAGCGCTGTTGGGAGTGGTGCATTGTGGGCAGCTATCCCAGCATTCAAGTGGCTGCAACGTGCTTTTCAAAAGAGGGGGGTGGGGTGGAATGTGACAGGGAGCGTGGGAGAGACAGAGATTGGATTTTTGGAGCTGACACTGTTCTCAGCTCCCTGCCTTGCAAGTTCTAAGGACTGGAAGACACACAGTGCCTACCTTCAATCATTTTAAAAGTTCTGACCCCTTCCCCCACCCCTCTCTCATTCACTAAATGCAAATTATGCACTCCTAAATAACCGTCAGACCAGATAAGCATCTGCTCAACATGGACTTCCCCCTCCCCCTCTGCCGTGTGAGCGTGCTGTTTCTCTCTTCAAGCAAACAGCTGTGAACATTCCAAAGTAATTCCCCTGCCTGCCTCCGCTCGCTCAGCAAACAGGAGCTGTGTTTGTTTTTTAAATAAGCAGTTTGTCTGAACTCCGAGCTCCCTCTTTCTTCCGGTTTGTTGTGGACAGGAATTCTGGGATACCTCCTTATACCCTGGAGGTCAATAAAAGCGTTGGTGGGGTCCACACTTGCTGACCAGCGCTGGATCACCAGCGCTGGAATCGCTACACCCGAGGCTCGACCGGGTGTACAGCCAGCGCTGCAATCAGGGAGTTGCAGCGCTGGCCGTGCTTTGCAAGTGTGGCCATATCCTAAGTTGCAGCGCTGTAACCCCCTTACCAGCGCTGCAACTCTCTAGTGTAGCCATGGCCTAAGTTTCATTAGGCCTTGGCTACACTGGCGCATTGCAGCGCTGCAACTTTCTTGCTCAGGGGTGTGAAAAAACACACTCCTGAGCGCAGCAAGTTACAGCACTGCAAAGCTCCAGTGTAAATAGTGCCCCAGCGCTGGGAGAGCGGCTCCCAGAGCTGTAAGCTAATCTCCAGGGGGAGGTGGAGTACCTGCGGCGCTGGGAGAGCTCTCCCCCAGCGCTGGCACAGCGACCACACTCACACTTCAAAGTGCTGCAGGGGGAGCGCTTTGGAGTTTTGAGTGTAACCAAGCCCTAAAGCCCTGGTTTGTGTAATTCTGCAGGAGTCATAGGGTGTTTACACTAGCAGCACTTCTATGGCCAATGAGAACAGCTCTGTAGGGCAGCTATCCCATAGTGCGCCGCTCTGGATAGGTCCTGTGAGGGGTGGAGGTGAACAGAAGGCGTTTTGGGTCCCTGCTCAGTGTCCCGTGGTACACTGCTTCATGTCCCAGCAGCCCTATTACTTCCTTGTTTCTTTCAAGGGTTTTTTTGTTACCGCCTCCCTGGTATGGCTGCTTTCCCACCACATCTACAAGCAGGAATGGCTCCTACACTGCTGTCCACTACTCTGCTAGCTGTCGCTTGCTCATCGCGCTTGGCAGTACAGCTGTTCTTAAACTTGCAAAGAGAGCTGCAGTCAGAGATGCCTGATGAGCTGCCTGAAATTAAAATAAGCAACATGCGCTTTCTTTTGGCATTAACTGAGGAGTTGTGCACTGTGGAATGATGTTCTGGGTCAGGGAAACTAGCTCAGAGTGGTGGGATCGTATCGTTATGCATGTCTGGGATGACGACCAGTGACGTCAAAACTTTCGGATGCGGAGAGCCACCTTCATGGAACTGTGTGCTGAGCTTTCCCCAGCCCTGCGTCGCCAGGACGCCAGACTGAGAGCTGCAATCACTGCAGAGAAGCGTGTGGCAATCGCATTGTGGAAGCTGGTGACTCCAGACAACTACTGGTCGGTTGTGAACCAGTTTGGAGTGGGGAAATCGACCGTTGGCGCCGTGGTAACTCAAGTGTGCAAGGCCATTAATCGCGTCCTATTGCGCAAGACCGTGACTCTGGATAATGTACATGACATTTTGGATGGCTTTGCAGAAATGGGCTTTCCCAACTGTGGTGGGGTGATAGATGCTAAGCACATCCCTATTGTTGCCCCGGCCCATCTTGGCACCGAGTACATAAATCGTAAGGGGTACTTCTCCATGGTTTTGCTGGCACTAGTGGATCACCTTGGGCAGTTCACTGATATTAATGCTGGATGGTCCGGAAAGGTGCAGGATGGACGTATCTTTAAAAACACTGGCCTGTACAGAAAGCTGCAAGCGGGGACTTTCTTTCCGGACCAGCGGATCACTGTTGGGGAAGTGGAAATGCCAATTGTGATCCTGGGAGACCCAGCTTACCCATTGATGCCATGGCTCATGAAGCCATATACTGAAAACCTAGATGTGAGTAAGGAGCGTTTCAACAACAGGCTGAGTAGGTGCAGAACGGCTGTTGAATGTGCATTTGGCCGTTTGAAAGCACGCTGGAGATGTTTGTACAGTAGACTGGAAATGAGTGAGGAAAATATTCCAATGGTTATTGCAGCATGCTGTACTTTACATAACATTTGTGAGGGGAAGGGCGAAAGGTTTATTCATATATGGAGCGTGGAGGCAGAACACCTGGCTGCTGAGTTTCAGCAGCCATATACCAGGGCTGTTAGAGGAGTACAGTGTGTGGCAGTTAGGATCCGGGATGCCTTGAGGGAAAAGTTTGCAAATGAAAATCATTAAACTTTGCTACTGTGTTTGAGAAAGGATGTGTTAGCAGCATGTGCTGTGCTACATGGCGGTTCTCTGTGTAATTTCAGTAAAGATGAAGTGCTAGTTGACTTGTAGCTGTGATGACATGTACGGATATGTGACCACACAAATAAAGCTTGCTTCTTTTTGAAAAATTTATCCTTTTATTTTAGGAACAGAGAAAACACCACATGTACATATATCAATCCAGAGTGATGATGGGGAACAGGGTGTGGGCGGGTGGGGGGCCGTATACCTTTTTGAAAAATTTGTCCTTTTTATTTTAAAAACAGACAAACCCCCCCATACCTCATAGCTGTGTATAACTCCAGTTTTCGTTTGACAAGCTGTCTGTGGGTGTGGATTGTCGAGAAATGGAAACATTTGCAACAAACCTATAAGAATGTGCAGTGGGAGTTTGGGGAGTACACGGGAAAGAATTCTGCACTTGCTACAATGTGGGGTGGGCACAAATCAGGTCACTCTGCAGCATAATGAGAGAATGTAACATATCTGTCTGATGCTCCAGAACGCTGATTAGCCTCTCTGTGGCTTCCCTATGGAAAGCATTATTCTCTCTTTGATCTCAGTTCTCTCCCTCTTTCCACTTTGTCATGGGTTCTCTCCATTTATTTTTATCTTGCGTCTCTGCTTGGGAGTGCTGAATCACCTCAAGAAACATGTCCGCCCTAGTGCATCTTGGCCGCTTTCTTATACGTTGCAGACGGTCTGCTACAGTGGGGGATGGGTCTTCCACAGTCTTTTCTGGGGAGACAAAAGCAACACATTGCTGTAAAACATGCATACAGGAATCACTGCATATGTTGCAATACACCACTGGTAAGAAATCACTGGCTTGGTGACAAAAGTCAAGCATCCCTAGTGGTGAGGGAACGCAGGGTTAGATGTTTATTGCATACACCCATTCTGAAAAGGGCTAGCATGAAGGGAGGGCACCCAGCACACAAACACAGTCACCTTAGTACTTTTCTGTGCCCTCAACCTGCTTTATGCATTGTTATAGCAAAGCAACTTGCCAGAGCTCTGCTCTCCTGCCTGTTCCTCAGCACACAGTGGCCGCTCACACTGGCTAGACACCTCCAGAGCAGAGAAGGGGTCCTGAGTGCACACAGCAACAGACTCCACAGCTTCCTCAGACTCCTCCTCTTCATCTATGACCTCCTTCTTCTCCTGGCTAAGGCCACTTTCCACTGTCTCCAGACATGAAGAAGTATCCACTGGGCTCTTCGCTCTGCACTGAAGTGTGTCCCTGTTATGCCCCTTCTCCTGCAAGCTGTGTGCAATCTGCTTGTAGGTACTGAAATTCTTACAGCTGGAACACAGTGGCACTGCACAGCCTCCAGGGCTGGCTCCAGGCACCAGCCCAGCAAGCAGCTACCTGGGGTGGCCAACGGTGAGGGGCAGCACATCCGGGTCTTCGGCGACAATTCAGCGGTGGGTCCCTTGGTCCCTCTCAGAGGGAAGGACCAGCCGCCGAATTGCCACTGAAGACTGAAGTAGTGGCAGTAAAGCTGCAGTTCGCAATCACAGCTTTTTTTTTTCTTTTCCCCCTTTTTGCTGCTTTGGGCAGCAAAAACCCTGGAGCTGGCCCTGACAGACTCCTCTCCCAAAATACTGATCAGATCCAGTAGCTCGGCATTGCTCCAAGAAGGGGATCGTTTGCTATGTGGAGCAGCCATGGTGACCTGGGCAGATGAGCACTTGCAACAGGAAATCGAGTTTTAAAGTTCCCAGGGCTTACACAGGGAGGAGCAGATGTCACTTTACCTGGTGTCAGAGCAGTGGAGATGCTGGCCAGAGTGGTCACTTTTGGAACTGTGGGAAATTCTCTGCAGGCCAAAAGGTGATTATACAGGTAGAATGTGTCTCTGCTGTTCTTTTTGTGTTGTTGTGAAAGTGAAAAGAACTGTATGCCTCTCATAAAGGTGGTTTTCTTTTTGCGGTGAAACTTCGGAGTTTCACCGCAAAAAGTCATTAACAAGTGTTGACACTCCCATGGTTTTAGCACAAAAAAGGGACTTCTTGCACTTTAAATGGTAAGTGTAGACATAGCCTACAATGTTAAACAGTTAATGCCTCCAAAACCAGAGAGAGGTTCCTTATATTGAGGCGAGCTAAGTAACATGTTAAGAGAATATTAACTACTACACCAGGAAATCATTTATCTGGATGATCTGATTGAAGAGGAGGACTTGAAGCTTGTGATGCATTCTTCCCCAGTTCCAGCATTTAGAGAATCGGAGCAGAACTTTGGGGTTGTATTGTTCAAGCCGCATGAACCCACAACCCCCCAAACCCAACCAAAGCTAAAATGTGTGTGTGTGAAAGAGAGAGACTGACTGCTCTTATGGTTTTTTTTAACTTTGGTCTTCACAGTTGTTTCTGAAAAATGCAAATACAGGCATCATCAGAAATAAAAGAATCACAGCACTGTGCTTCTATTTGTCTGTCTGAGGTGCTTCGCAAGAGAAAGGAACTCAACCACACTGACACTGTGCATTGTGGGTGGAGGGATAGCTTGGTGGTTTGCACATTGGCCTGCTAAACTCAGGGTCATGAGCTCAGTCCTTGAGGTGCCATTTAGGGATCTGGGGCAAAAATCTGTTTGGGGATTGGTTCTGTTTTGAGTAGGGGGTTGGACTACATAACCTCCTAAGGTCCCTTCCAACCCTGATGTTCTATGATTGTATAAGTGAATGCCTTTAGATTCCTCCATAGCAGGATGGCATTTTAGATTTCCCAAGTTGAAACCTATGGAGCTGAAGTTTTATTTGATGTAAGAAAGATTCATAGCAGATTTAATGACTTTTCAGAAACCATTTTGCATCTGAGTGCAACTTTGTCTAGGATACATTGTCTTTAAAACAGAACTCAAAAGAGAAGACCTAGGGACAGCTTCAATTTGCAGGTATTTACATTAGGGAATGTGGGATCTTGTCCTTTTAGGCCTTGATTTGGTTACAGTATAATTTTTCCCATTGTTCAGCTTCTGATCTCAGTTACATTGGAGTGAATTAAATCTACTGAAGTAAGGGAAGAAACTGAGATAAGAATAAGAACATATGAATGACCATGTTAGGTCAGACCAATGGTCCGTGTAGTCCAGTATCCTATCTTCTGACAGTGGCCAGTGCCAGATGCTTCAGAGAGAATGAGCAGAACAAGGCAATGTAGGGAATGACCCATCCCCTGTCATCCAGTCCTGGCTTCCAGCTGTCAGATGTTCAGGAACGCCCAGAGTATGGAGTTGTGTCCCTGACCATCTTGGTTAGTAGCTGTTAATGGATCTATCCTCCATGACTTTATCTATCTAATTTCTTTTTTGAACCCAGTTATACTTTTGGCCTTCACATGACCCCTGGCAACAAGTTCCACAGGTTCACTGTGCATTGTGTGAAGAAGTAATTCCTTATGTTTGGTTTAAACCTGCTGCCTATTAATTTTATTGGGTGACGCCTGGTTCTTGTGTTATGTGAAGGGATAAATAACATTTCCTTATTCAATTTCTCCATACCATTCATAATTTTATAGCCCTCTATCATATCCCTCTCCCTTAGTCATCACTTTTTTATACCAGGAGGTCCCAATCTTTTTAATATCTTCTCAGATGGAAGCTGTTCCATGCTCCTAATAATTGTCCAATCTAAAATATCTTTTTGAGATGGGGCAACCAGAACTGTGCATCATTTTCAAGGTGTGGGCATAACCTAGGTTTATATAGTGGCATTACGATATTTTCTGTATTATCTATCCTTTTCCTAATGATCTGTTATCTTTTTTAACTGCCAATGCACATTGAGTGGATGGTTTCAGAGAACTCTCCAAGATGACACCATTCAAGAAAGAGTGCTTGGAAACATCATTTTGTATGTATAGTCGGGATTATTTTTTCCTATGTGCATTACTTGGCATTTATCAACATTAAATTTTACTTACTATCTTGTTGCCCTGTGACCCAGTTTAGTGA
The DNA here is from genome assembly GCF_025201925.1 of Gopherus flavomarginatus. Taxonomy (NCBI): domain Eukaryota; kingdom Metazoa; phylum Chordata; order Testudines; family Testudinidae; genus Gopherus; species Gopherus flavomarginatus. The sequence continues at coordinate 73,684,154 of NC_066621.1, read as the reverse complement.
GATCCTTTTTAACTCTTCATAGTCAGCTTTGGACTTAACTAATTTTGTGTCATCTGCAAACTTCCTTACCTCACTGTTACCCACTTTTTCTAGATTATTTATGAATATGTTTAACACCCAGTACAGACCATTGGGGGAGGGAAGGATAGAATCCTGATATTTACTTCTCTCCACCGTGACATGACCGTTTTACTCCTACCCTTTGTTTCCTATCTTTTAACCAGTTTCTGATCCATGAGAGGACCTTTCCTCTTACTGGTTACTTTGCTTAAGAGTCTTTGGTGTAGAACCCCGTGAAAGGCTTTCTGAAAGTCCAAGTAAACTACATCCACTCAATCATCCTAGTCCACATATTTGTTGATCCCCCTCAAAGAATTCTAGTAGATTGGTGAGGCATGATTTCTTTTTACAAAAGCTGTGTTGACTTTGCCCCAACAGATCGTGTTAATCTGTGTGTCTGATAATTCTGTTCTTTACTATAGTTTCAACCAATATGCCTAGCACTGAAGTTAGGTTTACTGACCTGTAATTGCCAGGTTCACTTCTGGAGGCTTTAAAAAAGAATCGCATTACATTAGGTACCCTCCAGTCATCTAGTACAAAGGCTGATTTAAGTGATAGGTTACATAGCAGTTAGTAGTTCTGCAATTTCATATCTGAGTTCCTTCATAACTCTTGTGTGAATAACATCTGGTTCTGGTGGCTTATTATTGTTTAATGTATTAATTTGCTCCAAAATATCTTCTAACTGACACCTCAATCTGGGATAGCACCTTAGATTTGTCACCTAAAAAGAATGGCTCACATTCTTTGCAGTGAAGGCTGATGCCAAAAATTCATCCCAATGATACTCCCAATGGCCTTGTTTTCCTTGAGTGCTCCTTTAGCACCTTAATTGTCCAGTGGCCCCACTGATTGTTTGGCAGGCTTCCTGCTTCTGATGCACTTCACAAAAATGAAGAGCAAAATTATTTTATCTTTTGCTAGTTTCTCATTCAATTCGGGCCTGCCTAATTATACTTGAGTTGACAGAGTTTATGCTCCTTTCTATTTTCCTCAGTAGGATTTTACTTCCAATTTTTAAAGGATGCCTGTTTGCCTCTTACTTCCACTCTTCCGTTGTTGTTTAGTTATGGTGGCATTTTTTTGATTGTCTTACTGGTTTTTTTGTTTTTTTTAAATTTAGGGTATACCATATAGTTGGTGGTTTTTAAAAAAAGCTTCCATGTAGCTTGCAGGTATTTCACTTTTTGTGACTATTCCTTTTAATTTCCATGTTACAAGCATTCTCATTTTTGCATAGTTCCACTTTTTGAAGTTAAATGTGACTGTGGTGGGTTTCTTTTTGTATTTCCCTCCCTGCAAGCATGTTAAATTTAATTACATTATGGTTGCTATTACTGAGCAGTTCAGCTATGTTCACCTCTCTGTCCCAGTGGAGCTGAACCAGTGTATAGAAAGTGCCGCTTTATTAAATGACCATGCTTCCAAATTGCTGAGGTCACAAGTAGAAGAATAGGAAACCCCATCTTGCTCCATCATTTTGACTATTTATCAGGGCTTTGGAGCAGACCCCGGAGCTGGAGCACAGAGCAGCTCCGGAGCAGTGGAGCTGCAGGTTTTTGCCTGGAGCTGGAGCGGAGCTGGAGCAGAGCTACAAAGCCCTGCTATCTATCCCCATGGTTGATCGAAGATAAGGGGAGTGTCTCCTATACTGTCAAGATGAAGAGTAAGAATACTCCTGAAATAGGAAATGAGAATTCCCAAGAACAGAGGAGACGGGTGGAAACTGTATAATCTTCTAGTAAAGAATACAAATCTTCCCATGTCTACATCCTGAGATCCCTGCTTGGTCATTAAAGGCATGATAATGCTCACATTGAAGCCACTGGCAAAAATCTCATTGATTCAATGGATTCAAGTCAAGTTCTAAAATCTGAGTGTCCTTGTCCATGCCCAGCACTTTGTTGTAGGTATTTTGATACCAAAGAGGAAATCTAGCATAATGAGGTCTTGATCCATGACAAGGGCTCCTAGGCTCTATGGTAATACATATAAAAAGAATGGGGTTGGGGTTTGATTTAGGAAACCATCCCAAGTTTGGATGGTTACAGTGTCTGAGCTAGGAGAACCTCTATGGTCTGAAACTTGCTTTCTTTAAGATTTCTGATACATCCTGCTTCTGAATAAGCTAGAAGTACTGCAAGAATAGTCTTTCTTGTGGCATTTGAGCACTTTCAGTTCTGGTTATTGTTGAATTCTGAGACTTGTTTTCTTTTCTGTTCTCTGTTAGATACAGATACTTATATTTACTGAAATGTAAGTTATCTGTTAACAAAAACCCCTCCAATAAAACCAAACTTTCTGTGGCCTAGATCATTCTTGCATTTAGAAATAACTGTTTTGCAACAAAAAGAATGAGGAGTACTTGTGGCACCTTAGAGACTAACAAATTTATTTGAGCATAAGCTTTTGTATGCTAAAGCCCACTTCATCAGATGCATGCAGTGGAAAATACAGTAGGAAGAGAGAGATTTTGTTTGAACATGAAAAATGGGTGCTGCCATACCAACTCTAATGAGACTAATTGATTAAGGTGGGCTATTATCAGCAGGAGAAAAAAAACTTTTGTGGTGATAATCAGGATGGCCCATTTCAAACAGCTGACAAGAGGGTGTGAGTAACAGTAGGGGGAAAATAAACATGAGGAAATAATTTTTAGTTTGTGTAATGGCTCGTCCACTCCCAGTCTTTATTCAAGCCTAATCTAATGGTGTCCAGTTTGCAAATTAATTCTAGTTCTACAATTTCTCATCGGAGTCTGTTTTTGACGTTTTTTAAAAATAATTACTACTTTTAGGTCTGTAATTGAGTGACCAGGGAGGTTGAAGTGTTCTCCAACTAGAACCTAAAAGTCAACACAAGTGAATACAGCCCCCAGGATTGGGACAGCTGTAAAGGTGGCTTTAGTGCCATTTTTTTCTCCATCCCCCTCAGTTACAGCTGATGCTTCTGCCTTACATTTCTGTGCTACTTGCTTCTGGTCACTATTATTGTAAAAGTGACACATTGTGTGGCACTGGCAAAAAGGATTGTAAACCATCTGCTTTATGAATCAGCAAATCGATTTTAAAATTGATTTTTTTAAAACAAAAGTTTACTTTTCCAATAATTGGCTTTCCATCATATCCAACAATTACTTTGTGCATTCTCTTGTGGCTGTATAGTCTGATCTGTGAAGCACATCATCATGAATGGATGTTACATAGGAATGTGTAGATCACGCTGAAGACTTGGCATAGTGCTTGGTTCTTTTTTTCAATCACTTTTTCGCATCTGTCTTAAAGTGTTTACAACCTTTATTGATTGATTTGTTCTCCATTCAGGTCTGTCCTTGACTGTGTCTTAAAGTGATCAATATTTATGCTTCATGAGTTGAGATTCTCCTTAAGGGCTTTTTTGGGACTGGACTAATCGACCTGGATGATTCTATAGTATTCAGTAGCAAAAATCACTACTGAAGTAGAGTGTAACCAAACGTCACATTTTAACATCAAGATGGCTGCGGGGAAGAGATTCAGAAATGCCAGTTGCAATTAAACATATGGAATGAGATTCTGAGCTGCCTACACAGAGACAGCAAGAACTAGCAGTCCAGGGGGAGCAGAGGTTCAAGTAGCTTTAAGCCACCTTTACACCTCCCAGTTTTAGGTGGCTCCAAGAGCTGAAGTGGCTCCCTGGCATAAAATTAGACAGTACTCAAGGTCTGTCTAACTTACAGCAGTCTGTCCCCACTGCTGCTCAGAATCTCCACAGTGCTATGTGCTGTGGCCCTGCCTGACACAAACCCACTCCCTGCTCCCAGCACACCTCTGGGACTTGTTTAGGGGGTCTTTAGGAAACAGCTTGTGGCTGTCTTCCTCAATTCCTGCATCCAGGGGAATTCTCCATCCGCAGGATCTGGAGCTTATAGAACTTCTTCACGCTTCTCTGGCCTTTTTACAAAAAGTAAAGGAGCTGGAACAAGGGTGCAAGTCTTCTAGTAAAATTAATTCATACACAAGGGACTAGAGTAAAACTAGAATGTAAAACTGGAGTGACTCCAGATCAAACTGGTGTCTCTGTGATTGAAATCTAGGCCAAGGGGAGTGTGTGTATCTGACAGCTGGATCAAGCTGAGAGGCAGCCTCACTTTTACTGAGCTTTGGGAGGAATTTTATCTTTGCTAGTGATGCATTCTCAATTAATCCCTAGGTTTGCACGGAAATGAACATTTCTGCAAATGACTGGATCAGAATGATCTGCAGTTGCATACAGTAGCACTTCTTATCCCAGGATCTCAAAAGCACGTCACAAACAACTGATTAAGCCTTACAGCATCTGTGTGAGGTATGAAAATATTACACCCTATTTATGGGGGAAGGGGAGGGAAAGCTAAAAGCTAGATTGCTCTATCCGGAGGAAAAACCTGTGAAGGAAGAAAACCAAGGTTCCCCTTGTAGGGAGTTTTCTCGGCTCAGTAGCAGCCATGCTAGGGATCCAGAGTGAGATAATACAGATCCTAGATATATTACCTCTCACCTAGAGATACTTGTGGAAGGCAGTGCAGGTGCAGAGCAGGAGATGGTGCAGAGCAGGAGATGGTGCTATGGAGAATGGTACTTCCACTACTCTTGGCCCCACTGACTTCTGAGAAGCTCCGGGCAGGCCTCGCACCAGCAAAAGTCATAAGTCGGGGTGAGGGGGACACTCCTGTGGTGGCAACTCAGCCCCTTTTCCTGTAGGAATTTAAGGAGGGCTTCTTCTGATTCTATTGGGGGATGACATCATAAACAGATAGTTAAGGGTTAATGTCTCTTTTACCTGTAAAGGGTTACAAGCAGTGAACCTGGACCACCTGACCAGAGGACCAATCAGAAGACAAGATACTTTCAAATCTCGGTGGAGGGAAGTCTTTGTTTTGTGTTGTTTGTTTGTCTGTTGTTCTCTCTGGGTTCTGAGAGTAACCAGACGTACCTACAGGCTCTCTAATTTTCTGTTCAAATAGTAAGTACAAGTAGAAAGGCGGTTTAGTCTTTTTGATTGTTTTCTTTATTTGCAAATGTGTATTTTACTGGAAGGAGTTTAATTTGTATTTGTGCTGGAGGAAAGGCTTCTCTCTAGTGTCTATAAGCTGAAAGACCCTGTAACTTTTACCATCTTAATTACAGAGACAACTTTTACTTTTTCCTTTCTTTTATTAAAAGTTTTTCTTTTTTAAGACCTGATTGATTTTTTCCCCTTGTTGAGGCTCAAGGGAATTGAGTCTGTACTCACCAGGTGGGAGACAGGGAGAGAGAAGGGAGGGGGGGAAGGTGGAATTCCTCTGTTTTAGATTCACAGAGCTTGAATCTGTATTACCTCTTGGGGAGGGGAAAAGAGGAGGGGGGAAGGTGCATTCCTCCCTGTTTTAAGATTCAAGGAGTTTGAATCACAGTGATCTTCCAAGGTAACCGAGGGACAGAGAGCCTGGGAGAGGCAATGGTGGGGGAAAGGGTTTACTTTCCTTGTGTAAGAGCCAGGGGGTCTGAGTCTTGGGGTCCTCTGAGAAGGTTTTGGGGGGACCAGCGTGTACCAGGCACTGCAAGTCCTGGTTGGTGGCAGCACTACAAGATCTAAGCTGGTAATTAAGCTTAGGGGTATTCATGCTGGTACCCCATCTTTTGGACGCTAAGGTTCAGAGTGGGGGTTATACCATGACAGAGGGCTTCTTCTGATTCTGTTGGGGGATGACATGGGCTACAGTTAAGGGCCAAATCCTGCCCCACTGAAACTAATGAGGGGTTTTGGCATTGATTTCAGTGGCAGTAGGCTTGGAAACTAAACCACTTGCCCAGAGTTAGAGTGAATCAGTGCAGAGCCATTCTTTTGTTCCAGCCACTAAATAACACACCTTTGCTACTGTGCAGACTGTTTGTTATTATCATACACTTGTACTCTGGCAGCATTCACAATATGCTAAGCATTAGCCGTGCACGCACACACCCAGCAGAAGACTCCGTCACTGCCCCAAAGAGCACATAATTCAGCAGCATGTGTATTGAACATGCATATATATTTACCTGCTGCCTCCAAAAGACCCTCCCCCCACAATAGAGATGCTGCATTCCACGAGCCAAACTTTAAATTAAGAATTACATGTGTATCTCATTCATGTATGTGCTCAGATCCAAAATCAATGGAAACATTCAGCAACTCAAGCTCCTTGTTTGTGTTCATGTAGAGCAGAAGTGGTTCCCACCTCAGGAGCAGAAAAAATGGGGAGAAATAGGCACACTGCGGAGTTTGGGTTACAGTGATCTCTAAAACACTGTATAATAATTACAGGTGGTCTTAGTCACAGTGGAAGGACTGGTTTTTAGAAGTGCTGTGCCAAACTATTGTGAGGTATATTTTAATGAAGACACAAGCACTGGATATGTTTTCAACATGTCTTGCTTGAAGAGCTGCCATAACATCACACAGCTTGCATTATGATTCATATTTTCAAATAATGCCTTATCTAACGCCAAGTGATTCTAGCTTTCTAAGTAATGGGAGATTTGTTTTATTTTCCTTCTTCATTTACATTCCATGGTGCCCAGGACTCAAATTTTTAAGTAGAATTTAACCATGACTTGACAAGCTTACTTTTCAATTGTGCACAATAAACAATATAGAAGGGGGAAAAATGTTTTGATCAGAGCTATTCAAGTCTTTCCTGCTAACCTAATTACAAAGTGTAGGTTCCCTGACAGAGCCGCCTGCTTAGAAATAGCTTTCCTCACACCTGGTGGATTGTTTAGACAAGCTTTTTAAATGCCTACAGTTTTAAAGGGGGTGTGGGGAGAGGAGATCTTTTTAAAAAACAAGTTCCTGTGAAGTGCAATAGAAAGAATTTAGTGGTTGTCAACATGCGTTTAGTATGAGGGTGCTGTGTAAAATGTGGGTTCAGTTTACATTGACCTTTGGTCATAATAGCCTAAAACATTGTTTTACCTTTTTTTTTTTAATCAGCATACAAAAGAAAATAGACCTTGGTGATTGTTTTAAATTATATATATATAAATTGTGTGTGGGTGTGTGTGTATAAATTATATACATATATATACACACACACACACATACTCATATATTTGGGGTATTTATTGTTAATGACTCAAGTGCTCAGTTGCTCTGAAAGGGCAGCTTTGAATTGCAGCCCCAGCAAAACAGTATTTTTGAACTGTTTAGTCCTTGATTCCTACAAACAAAATAAAGTACCTTGTCTAATAGGGCCCATTGAGCAGGGATGATGGGTTAAGATGGGGCTACGAGGTGGCAGCGTGGGTGCTTGTTTATCAGCGAAGAGTTGTCAGTTGTTAGCAGGGCTGGTGAAAGGAGGGACGCCAGAGTCTGATGGCTGGGAGACCATTGATGTGAGGTAACGGAGTAATCGGATTGAAAGTTAGCCATGGTATTTATGTCAGTTCACATTTCGTCAAATGAATAATATGAGGTTGCTACCTAGCCTAGGCCTTGGCCTGGGGTTCAGTTATAAAGAGTCTAGGCCTCATTTGATTCAAATATAAATTAATTCTCATTGGAGCATTGACTGATTAATCTATTTGCATAATAGTAGGAACACTGCAGTGTGGTTACTTTTTGCAGGGATTTGGACAAGAAAAGCTTTAAATTTATTTGAAAGAACAGTGTGTGAGAAGTCAGGGAAGCAAAAGCACCTCAATAGGGCTCCCAAAGCCATTTTTTATTTATTTATTTTTTATCCAGACTCTGACGTGCTAAACTCGGGGGCTGGATTTGTTCACATAAGGAGTTTAACACTTTCCTGAAGGAACATTATGTACTATCTGTCTTTTTAAGAATTTATTTGCCTGCATTTGGTTTAAATGGTTTTACTTTTTATGGTAAGGGACGTGGCCTATGATATTATTGCTATTATAACGTTCAAGTCATATGCAGGCTAAGGAATAATGCATGCCCAAGTATGCAGAATAAATACTGAATTCCATCTAGGTTTTCTGGTGACATGATGAACTGCGAGAGCCAGACTTAATTCAGATTCACATTTATTTACATGGAGAAGTTTGTTATAAAGAAAAAGAGGATGCTCAGTCTTCTGTTGCTTGCTGAGCAGGACTCTGCCAGCCACATGCATCTCCCAGAAACACTGGAAAGTGCACTGAGGGTAGCAGCACCTCCAACAGAGAAATGGAATTTGTAGGAAAGAGGGCTTTTTTTCACAGCCTGTCTGGCCAGAATGGTTGTAGATGAAACATGGCCAAGCAAAGTCAAGATGACTGAAAATGTAAGTCCTAATCTAATTGCAGCACCATTCTCACATTGGTCTTTCAGATGAGACATAAATCTGAGGCCCTTATCGGTCCTTTGGGCTTTGAGCAGGGGGTTGGACTAGATGACCTCCTCAGGTCCCTTCCAACCCTGATATTCTATTATTCTATTATTCTTATCAGTGGAGATCATTAAACAAAAAGAAACCAAAATAACCCTGGTACATTTCACAAGGGTAAAGGCGTTAACTTTACATTACATTCCCCCTACCTAAATCCCCCCTGTAATTTTAATAGGAAACAGTGTGCTTCTTCACTTCCTGTCTTAAAGTGTTATATAGTGTAGCTGTGCATTATTAAAGCAGTTACTGCTTCACCCCAGAAGTGGCTGCATTTCACAGTTGGGCAAAGTAATAATATGCGTATATGCAGTGGTGAGCTGGAGCCGGTTCCCACCGGTCCGCAGGAACCGGTTGTTAAATTTAGAAGCCCTTTTAGAACCGGTTGTCCCAAGAGGGAGAATTGGTTTAAAAAGGGCTTTGAGATTTAACAAAAGCCCTAGCAGCTCCCTGCCCTTCCCCTGGCCCCAGCTTACCTCACTCCACCTCTGCCTCCTCCCCTGAATGCTCTCGAGGCTTCTCCTCCACCTCCCCAGTTTCCCGCGAATCAGCTGTTCGCGCAGGAAGCCTGGGAGAGCTGAGAAGGAAGCAGCGGCTTCCTGCAGGTGAGCTGGGGCAGGGGGGCGGGAGTGCGAGAACGGCTCCAGGCTCCACACGGCTCCGGCCTGGCCCCTGGCCCCGGCTGGCCGAGCGCCCCGGCTCCAGCCCCAACCCTGACCAGGCAGCCCAGCCCGGCCCCCATCGCTAGGCAGCGCAGTAAGGGGGCAGGGAGCATGGAGGGAGTTCTGGATAGAGGGCAGGGGAGTGGGGGGGTGGCTTAGTGTCAGGGTAGTCAGAGGGCAGGGAACAGGGGGATTGAATGGGGGCAAGGGTCCCAGGGGGGCAGTCAGGAAGGAGCAGGGGTTGGATGAGGTGGCAGGGGGCAGTTAGGGGACAGAGAAGGGGGCTGGAAGTGGCAGGGTTCCAGGGGAGGGGAGGCTGTCAAGGAATGTAGGGGGTTGGATGGGGCAGGAGTCCTGGGGGGGGCATGACCCCTCATGGGGTGAGGAGGAGGGAACTGGTTGTTAATATTTTGGCAGCTCATCACTGCATATATGTACACCTAGCACATTTTATGAAGTACACTGGAATCCGTTTAGATGAAAGGCATCAGATAAAAATCATAAGAAATTGTAGCATTAGGGACAACCCAGATATCCTCTGGAAAACCAAGAACCAAATCTTGTTCTCACTGAAGTCAAAGGGAATTTTGCTAGTGACTTCAGTGGGAGCAGGATGAGGCCCTAGTAAAGCAAAATGCAGATCTTCCCTCAAGAATTTTGGGGGTGGACTCAAGCATGTGTCTATTGAGGCATGCTAGATAAGCAGAAGTTTGTTTGTGAAATCCTTGTACATCACCAAGGTGAGGGAAAATGGATGGTCTTGTGGTTAAGACACAGACCTGGGCCTTGGGATACCCAGGCTCAAGTCCCTTTTCAGCCACAGACATCTTGTGTGAACTTGGATAAGTCAAACAGGGTATGTGCTCACTATCGAGCTAGACTGTGTGACTGGTGTCAGGGTGTGAGCATTGTATCTTCGCTGGTGCTCTACTGCCATGGGATTTAGCCTGCAGTTCCCTGGTGAATGCAAGTGTAAATAGGTAGGTTATCAGTCTGAGTGAAAGCCTCACTCAGGCTCTAAGCCCTGTGATACTCAGATCTCTGTGGTTCAGGAGCCTATATTATTCTCACAGTAAATAAGTTAATAACTTAGTGCAAATTGATATCTGAATTGGTTAATAACATAGTAAAAGTATCCTGATTGTTTTATATCTTAGATCGGTTAAGAATGACATCACATAGTGTTTTAATATCATGTCCTGCAAAGAGCTCAGGACCCACAGTCTGAATATCACTGCTCTAGCCTGTATCTCAGGACAGGCCAGGATTGACAGCACCACCAACCTTGCATGAGAGGGTTTTATGTGGCCAGAAGTGGGGTTAAGGGAAACTCTGCAGTGAAGACATAACAGTGAAGCATTGCTCTGGCTGGTAACCCACCCGCTTTACAATCATGACTTAGGTTCAATCATTTGAATGCTGATCGTCCTCCAGTAACTTTCCACAATTCACCTTGTGTGCTCAGAAGGATAGGCAAGTTCTTCCACAATTCACTGGGAAAGCCTCAGAGAGCAGCTCAACTTGCAGCGGCATAAAAAATCATGGAGCTATCGCTAGAAGTTCTAGCAACACACACAGGAGGGAGCGCAGCACCAGAGGGGACACAGTTACTCTGGTAGAGCATGGCAATGTGGCTGCAAACACTGGGGCACTGATCATCTGAGTTAACTGTGCATTGAAGTCCTATTAGGTGATAAAGCTGGAAGGGATTGAGAAGTCTGGCTCTCTGCCATGTTTCCCCTTTCCCTGGTAGGTGGTGGGACTGAAAGGGGTTGGGGTGTGTGGGAATTCCCTGTAGGGGGCACTTCAGACAGCTCTGTGGCTCCTTTACATCAGCAGAGCATCCATGGACTGAGAAAGTGATTTTTACAGAGACTGTTTTTAAAATTCTTTGACCTTTGTTGTTTTTGCTGTTGCAAACCCTTTCCTTCATTTAAGGGCTGAGAAAGCATAGGCATCTTTGAGATCCCCAATGAAACATCAAGCAATACCACAGCTGATCTAATGTGATGTTCCTGATATGTTTAAGATTAAAAAAAAAAGACTGCAGGAACCTTTCAGATGTTCTTTGTCCCATAGAGGGCAAAAATCATTTTTTCCCCTTTGCAGATCACCTATAGGTAATATTTCCCCAAGTTGAGCTTTCTGCCTCCTCATCTATTTCAGTGTTTCTAAGCTTCAGTTTCACTGGGACTTGTACCTCACTATTTGTTGCTGGGTACTTCCATGTATTTCCTGTGTATGCAAGAGGGGGCCAGATCCTCTACTGCTGTTGGTAGGCATAGCTCTGTTGTCTTCAGTGAAACTTTACCAATGTACTATATTATTCTACAGGACTTATTCCTCAGAAGGAAGTGTCTTATTTTTTCTGGTGCCTGCTTTCCAACATCTGCTTTTTCATAGTTAATGGGCCACTTTCATAACACTTGACATCAGGGAGACTGCATGTGTGTAACTGAGAGCAGATTTTGACCCAATTAATTTTAATGCAAAAATATTTACCTGGAGGTAGCACCTTTCCCAAAGGACTGTGCAAAATATACACACTGCTTCACCTCTGGATGCAGCCAGCTCTGAGGAGGATCATGACAGTCACCACACAGCAGCTGGAGAAGGGAAAATCTTGGCTGAGAGCCCCTATTCTTGTAGAAAAATGATGTAGTATACATGCCCGGCTGACAGCACAACAGTTTTTTTTTTTTTAAGGTGGCTGTTGATAACTCAATGTTTGAAACTACAAAACAAACTGTTTCGAGTGCTGGTTACAAAGCACCTACATTTGCAATATTTGTGTAGTTAAATTCTTGCGGAGGGGGGAAATTCTTGGGACCTGCAGAAGGTTAGGCCATACAAGCAAATGACATGCCTAATTAACAGAACGTTGTCACAGGATAATAGTGACCCTGCTGCTTTTCTTTGGTATTTATCAAGAATAAACAAGACCAAGGCAAAGCCAAGACATCTGCTTTCCAAACAGAAGACAAGACCTCAGTTCTGTGACTACATTCTAGTCAAATTACTCCATCTCTTTTACACTAAATGATTGATGTAGGTGTGGTTGTTTTGTTCGATGGAGATTAGAGCCAGATGAAATAGGAGCTCAGTGCTTGTCTGATTGACTGACCTATTTGTAGCAGACCTATTTGTAGCAGACCTATTTGTAGCAGAGGGGTAGCCGTGTCAGTCTGGATCTGTAAAAGCAGCAAAGAATCCTGTGGCACCTTATAGACTAACAGACGTTTTGGAGCATGAGCTTTCGTGGGTGAATACTCACTTCGTCGGATGCATGTACACTATTTGTGTTAGCCACAAGTAGTTTTTCTGTACAAATACGAGGTTTTAGTTCTTTTTTGCTAGAACACAGCAGGAAGAAGTGTTGCTTAGTGGACAAAACCCAGTACAAGGCATCTGGACTCCTGGTTCTATTCCTGGCTCTGATTTCCTTAATGAATTTATGTAAAAGTTGCTTCATTTCTCTGACCCTCAGCTGTCTCAACTATCAGATGTGGTCATAATGTTCATATACTTTTTAACTCCATGGGGCTGTACTGAGACTTAAATAAATTTGAAAAGAGCTTTGAGGCCTTCATACAAAAGGCACCATTGACGTAAAAAAAAAAATCTTGTTATAATATTTTTCTTAACCAGCACTGTCTGAATGGGTGCCTTTGTTTCCTTTACATTTTACCAGTAAACAAACATCAAATCATCAACCAATCTGATTTTCTAATACAGATTCCATTTTGTGCTATATAAAAATTAAAGAAACTGTCAGTCAGTGTTTTACTACTTGGAGTTAACCTCAGGGTTAGGTTCTGTTACAGTCGGGGTGAAAGTAACTTAAAGGACTTGCCGGTACTCCAGAGTCCTGTGGAGGGGAAAGGGCCTCAACCGGAAGAGGCGCGGCCTCTATTAGAAGAGGTGGGGCCTTTAAATCCCAGGGCTTTTAAATCAGGATTTAAAGGCTCGGGGATTCAGCTGAAGCTAGGGGCTGGGCCCTTTAAATCACCCCCAGAGCTACTAGCTGCAGAGGCAGCTGGGAGCCCTGGGGTTTGGTTAGGGGTGAAAGTAATTTACATTTCTTACCCATATGGTCCAATCGCAAGCAATCCACCTCTCCTTCGTACTTCATGGATCCCTCCCATTGCATGACATAGATAGAGAAAATAAAGCTGGTGTTACTACTACCAGTACTGTCTGTAATAAAACTTTACTATTGGAATAAGCCTGAAAAAGTGAAAACTCACTGTCACATTTTTCTCCATGTCTTCCCTCTTCCTCCAGCCAGGCTGCAGACACCAGGCTCCATGCTTTCTCCCTGCCTGGCACTGAGCAGCAGCTGCAGGGGCTTCCCTCTAGCTTGCAGCAGGGAGCAGGGAGACTGGCTGAGGCAGGGAGAAGCCTGCCTCCTGCATAAGAACAATTTAAATTCAGCTGTTCCCTGTGTGGTTCAGTAACATTTCAAAGAGGATCTGCAAGCAGTTTGGACATCACAGCCATGATCCTTTGCTGGGGAGGGAATGGGATAGATTTGAACTTGGAAATGGTTCCTGATTTTGTGTTTTTTTTGTGTATAGGAGATTCCCCTCATCCCGGGGGCAGAAAAGAACTGCCTCTGCCATGGTCACACCCCCCGCCCCCAACAACAACTGGGAGTGAAATTAACAAGGAGGCCAGAAATGGCTTCTAACCCTGGGGGCTGAACTGCGCAGGGAACAGCTGAGTTTAAACTGTTCTTATGCAGGCAGCATCTCAGCCAGTGTCCCTACTGCAAGCTAGAGCTTAGAGGAGAACCCTTGCTGCAGGGGGAGCGGGGGAGCAATGCAGAGCCTTGTCTGCAGCCTGGCTGGAGGAGGGGGAGGGAGGAGATGAGAAACCAATGTGACAGTGAGTTTTCCCCTTCCACCTTCTTTTATTAGCTCTGGATTTAAGCTGTACAGCCAAATGCTTGTATTTGTTGTGTATATTAATATTGAGAGATCCCCTCATCCTGGGGGTAGAAAAGGACTGCCCCTGCCATGGTCAAACACCCTCCCCACTCCACCCAGCTACTGTGAGTGAAATTAACAAGGATGCCAGAAACCGCTCCTAACTCTGAGGGCTGAACCACTCACAGAATAGGTGAGTTTATGCAGGGGGTAGGCTTCTCCCCCACTCAACCAGTCTCCTTTTCTTACTGGTCCTCCATACCGGCCCGTACCAGCTTACTCTCACCACTGGTGACAGTGTTCATCAGCTGTTATCTGATATTTCGCTTTTAATGTCATCATGGTAAAGAAGGGAAGGGTAGAAGAAAAAGCCTCTTTCTCTTCCTCACAACCTCTCACAAGACTGTAGTAATACCTTGAATCAAAATAGTAAGTGCTAGTAAGGGACTGGTGTATGAATGATGCTCCAGTGGCATGTTTGTTTAATGCCTGTTTACTTTAAGCCTGACGCCGGAAGTCCATTGCAAGGTAGGCAATTGAGGTTTATCCTGATATTTAGTGTTACTATAAGGAAAGCCAGTCCAACTGGTTTCTTCAGCTAAATCTGTGCTGCACAGACAGACGAAGGACAGCAAATGTGAGACTTGTGAAAGCACTTCCTTTCCTGACTGTAGCAAGGCAGCACAATAGTAGTTTTGGGCGATCATAACGTCTGTTCTAATCGGCACATCAGCAAAACAGGCCAAAAAGCAAGCAACCAACAGCCAGATGCAGGTGTGGGGAAGTGCAGAGATGCCCTCTGAATGAGGCTCCTGTCTAGATGGATTTCTCTGAAAAGACCCCCATAATTAAGAAGTGATGTCACTTGGGTGCCTCAATCAAACTCTGAATTTTGAAAAATGTTTGGCTCAGGTTTGATTTGAGGGATGAGTAACTCTTCATGCTGGCCCTCACCTCCCTAATCCTTTTGGTTCTGGAGACTTTTCTGCCCCAGATGTTCATCTAGTTCCAGCAATGGAGAATGATGGTAAGAGAAGTGTGGTTAACCCAAATCTGGAGGCCAGCTGGACAATTCTAAAATGGCCTTGAAGTAAAGTTGCTTGAAAATCCTATTTACATTCCATATAAGCTGCTCATTCACTGATACCTTCAGGAACGGCTTAGATTGTATAAACAGGCAGCCCATTCCTCTGAGGCAGTAAAGGAAGAGGAATCAGGTAGGCTTCCAGATGTCTCTCTGGGACTCTTTTTTTTTTACATGCAGAAGCCTCACGGACTATGCTGCAACTTATTTCAATGCCATTTATAAAGCTGAGTTTGCACTCTGGCTGCCTCTGGTCTCCATCAACCCTTCTTTTATGTTCTATTTGGTTCCACATTTTTTGTCAGTTGGGGACGAACAAATCTGTGTTTGACATTTCCAGCGCAGTTCATTACTGGTAAAAGGGGAACAAGAAGCTTGCCATGTCTGTTGGGTAAGTCAGATATATGACACTGAAAGAAATGATCTTCCACAGAGAGCTGTAGAAAGTTGAATGGCAGAAGTAAATAACCAACTATTCCACAATGGGATATGCTCAACAATATTTATGTGAGCTTTGTACTCTCAGATACACTTGGATGGCAGTGAATTGTCAGTTACTATATCAATCTGCCAAGTATGAATAGATCTCAATGAGCTTGAACGTTCTCAGGTTAAGGAATCTGTAAAGCTGATAGAGATCATGCATGATATCGATATGACCTCAATCTCAGGGCGTATAAATTAAACCATTCCTAAGCCAGGGTGCCTGCTCACTCAGCAATGTTCACATGGAAACATAAGGCATCTTACAAACAGGCAAATGTTCCAGCACTGCCTGTCAAACTATGTGTTTAGATATATCATTTTTATATTGTACTCATCACCATGGTATCAGATGACAAAATGAGGTGCTTACAATTTCTTGGAAAGTATTTGACTTTGGCAGAGAATCTTTTTGGAGGATGCTGGAGTTTGTACTGTCTCGATGTAATTTGATGTAAAATATTCCACAGGCACCCAAAATGTCCAAATTAGAAAAAGAACCATTTAACATTAACCATGTGGCAACTAGAAAAACAGACATGTTAAAAAAAAATCTATAATTTAAGGGCCTGATTCTGCTTCATTCACACCAAACGGGAATTTTGCCAGCAATTTTAAGCTGGGGTTCACAAAGGTACATATAATATGGGTGCTCTGAGTGGATAAAAACGTCTCCTGTTTGTATCATTAGTGTTACTGCTTGTAAATGGCAGTAGCCCACTCTCCATGCCTTTTCCAAATCATAGAAATATAGGATTGGGAGGGACCTTGATAGGCCATCTACTCCAGTCCCCTGCATGGAGGCAGGACCAAGGTCCTCCCTGACAGGTATTTGTCTATCCTGTTCTTAAAAACCTCCAGAGACAACCACAACTTCCCCAGGCAATTTATTCCAGTGCTTAACTACCTTGCCAGGAAGTTTTTCCTAATGTCTAATCTAAATCTCCCTTACTGCAATTTAAGACTATTATTTCTCATGGATGTAGACTGATCCATACCTTCTCTTCCCAGTCTTGTGTGGCTCTGATGGGGCCAAGATACAAAGCTGACACAGTTGTTCTCGCATTTTCCCTGCCTTCCTTCAGAAAGAATGGCTGAGGGGACAATCTAGTGATCCAAGAAACAACATGCTATTGTGTTGTTACTAAGCCTTCCAAATTCATCACCTTATTTTCTGTTTTCCATCCCACACAACCATAGCTGCACCATTGGTAAACTGTGTCTTCACCAGTGCAGCTTACCTCAGTGAGCATGTATTATCAATCACGCAACTGAGTTTCAAAGCAAAGGAATTGGCATACCTACAGTAGGCCTTTGCACTGGTGCAGCTATGCTGGTGCCAAACCCTCTAGGATAGACAAGGCATTAGGGTTCTCTGACACTCTCTCTGTCTTTCCCAGCCCAAACTGGATATAGAAATAAACTCATTGTACTGTGTTTGGAATGCACAAAACATACTCCAGGTCAGATTTTGCCCTTCCATAGGAACAGCTGGGTGGTGACTAAGAGATGCTATATTAATTTAAATGGACTATATGGGCCTAAAGGCATTAACACAACCCAGTTGCTGTCCATCAATAAACAGGGTTAAACAAGGTTTGGGGCTTGGTGTACAGAGACCTCAGCCTGCTTAGTACCATGGCAAATGCACCGTTGAAAAAATCCTTTGAAACCTTTTTATTAAAGATGCAGAAAAGAAAAAGCATTTAAAGCATTTAAAATACAAAATACTAACATTTCAGCATCCCTTATGCTCTTTCCCTTTAGTTGGAGAGAGTTTTTAACAGTCTCTCAGATGGTAATAACTGTCTTATTTGGGAAAAAGAGAAGATGAATGGGTGGGAGCTGTCATTGCTGTTGTTAAAGTCCAATCCCATTTCCTAAAAGACCAAACAAAACCATACAAGAGAGAAAAGAAAAGCAGACACAAAATGCAGCTGCTGTCTTGTGTGTTGACTCTAACTTGCAACCTCACTGCTGCAGAAAACACAGCACACGGGCTTATCAGATGCCCCGATAGCTGGTGAACTTGTACTAACATTGGGCTGTTTGGAACATTTCTTTTATCTGCCTCTTTCTAGTCACAGGCTTATAGCAGCATTGCAAAGTGCACAGACTTGGCTGGCTAAGCCAGACTCTTATTAGACAGAAGAAAAAAAGAGAGTGAGAGGAAACAGAAGATATAAGACAGAGAATGTAAAGGACACGTGGTGGTGGTGGTGGTCGGGCGTGCGGGGGGACACTCATGTTGTTTGGGATTTAGTTGGAGCTGGTGGAGGTGGTGGTGTCATCTGGCTTCTTCTTTCTGGCCTGGTCCAGTCAGGACACATCTCAGGATTAGGAAGAAGTAGGTCTGGGTTCCCAGGAGAAAGTAGAGGTGACAGTCATGATGGTGAAGCTGTCTCTTTCCCCATCTCTTGTCTTTCAGTCTTCCAGCATTGCGGTAGCCAGCTTTTCCCAATCAAAGTCTCTCTTTAAGGACCCAAAATGGGGAATTATTTTGAATTAGACTTAATTTCCAACACATCCATTTTGATTAATTGATTTCTAGTCTTTCACTACTCTTGTTTACCAGGCATGTTCCCAACACAATCCTTAAATTATGGTGGTAGACCTTTTTGTTTTGACTAATTCAGTTTTTCCCTTTCAACATTTTCTTAATTATAGGTTATTGTGACATTTTATGAACTTGCACTCACTTTGCAGAGTGGAGCTCACAAGTATGGTAAATTTTTAGGCCCAGTTATAATAAGAGAACGGGACTGGAGGCAAATTACAAGGTCTCCTCAAAGAAATCAATCCAAATTCTTCCACTGCATGGTGGAGCTGCCATCCCATCCATGAAGAGAAGCGGGAGGGGTGTCTACACACCCTGCAAACCCCTGAAATCCACTTGGAACTCTGGATCTGATAGCAGCATGGAGCCATCTGCTCAGAGGCCTTGTGCCCTCTAAATTGGCTCCAGGGCCCTTTCAGCTTTCCAGGTTTCCTGAACCTTTGGCTGCCTCCAAAGCCCCTGTCATAAACAGATGGTTAAGGGTTAATGCCTCTTTTACTTGTAAAGGGTTAAGAAGTTCACCTAGCCTAGCTGACACCTGACCAGAGGAACCAATGGGGGAACAAGATGTTTCAAAAGGAAGGAGGGAAGTTTTCCTTTGTTTAGAGTCTCAGTTTCAGCCTGAGTGAAAAAGATCAAGGAACCAGCCTTTTATCAGAGTAGTTAGTTTGAGAAAGGGATAAATAGATTTTTTTATTTTCTTTGTAACTTGTCTTGGTATCATTAAGGGAATTATCAAAATTGGGTATTTGAGTATTTTTTTTGTGTAACTAAATTTGTGCTCTGGGGCACATCCTCTGTCTTTTGAATCTGTTGCCTGTGAGAGTAGCTGGTATGCTAATCTCTCCCAGAGGGTTTTCTTTTACCTTTCTGTTCTTTAATTAAAAGCCTTTTTCTTAATACCTGATTGATTTTTCCTTGTTTTTTAGATCCAAGGGGGTTGGTGGGAGAAAGGAAGGGGGATGGTTAATTTCTCCTTGTTTTAAGACCCAAGGGGTTTGGACCTGTGTTCATCAGGGAATTGGTGAAGTCTCTCAAGGCTACTCAGGGAAAAAGGTAGTACTTGGGGGTGGTGGCAGTGATACCAGATCTAAGCTAGTAATTAAGCTTAGAAGTGTCCATGCAGGTCCCCACATCTGTACCTAAAGTTCAGAGTGGGGAAGGAACCTTGACAGCCCCATTTTAAAGAAAGGAGATTCCCAGTGCAGAGGGAGCTCTGCAGTAGAGTTAATACAGCCTCAGAGTGTAATCAAGTTCCTGTGGAATCCCCGCCCCTGTTCGATCCTGGCTTTCCCTTTCCAGACTAGGTGTGGTGCTTCCTAATGCGTGGATGCTAGTGCTATGGATTCAGAGATGAGTCCCACATAAGCAGCTGACGTTGTTCCGTGCAGTTAGCGAGTCTACAAGAGCTGAGGGCACCATTTCTAACTATAGCACAGAATGGTGTTCACTTCTTTTGAACCTCTTTACCCTCTAATCCTCATAGCAGAATTGCTTCTTACCTCATATTCGCTAAAGATGCAAACTAGCTGGCAAAACCTGCAATTATAACAGGTTACTGCTAGTGCCTTTAAACTGAGAAGCCAAAATCCTTGGCAAGCCATGAATTTTAGTGAAAAGCTCTAGTGTACACAGATCCTCACTAGAAAGAAAGGTGTGTTTTAACATATGTTAGCTACTGTGTTAAAATCCTAGCATAGACAGGACAAGTTGTAATTTTAGCATGTGAGGTAAAGCCTAGACTGCTTCGAGGGTTTATCTCGAAACCCTCAACTCAACATGTGTTAAAACTACAACTACCTTGTCTACAGTAGCATTTTAACATGTGTTAGCTAATGAGTTTCAAAATACACTTTTTGTGCTATTGTTTCTCGCCTTTTTTCCTGGGTTACACAATGACATACCGTGGTAAGCATGAAGCCCACTCAGCTCACTGTCACAGTACGTCTCTTGGGTGCTGCTGGCAGACACAGTACTGCAATGCTACACAGCAGCAGCTCCTTGCCTTTGCAAGTTAGCAAAGATGGTTAGTAGCCATATTGTACTGTCTGCTGCTGTCTCCTGGTTCCTCCTGGCCAGCCTCAGTGAGGTCGGCCGGGGCGCCTGGGCAGGCCTGGGTGCTCCTGACCGGCCTCAGTGAGGTCAGTTAGGGGCACCTGGACATAAATGGGAGTAAGTCCAGGTCATTCCTTTCTTTAACTTTCATCTAATGGAGATTCAGTCCTGCCTGGAATATCTGGCAAGCCTACCAAAGAACCAGAAGGGCAAACAGCTGCTCCAGGTCAGAGCCCCAGACATCCTGCTTCTACGATGAGCTGCATGCCATTCTAGGGCGTGCCCCTACGACTACCCCACCCCTGTGCTTCCCTAGTCCCCCACCCCTCCCGGGCTACCTTGGCAGTTATCCCCCCATTTATGCGATGAATTAATAAAGACTGCATGAATTTGAAACAATGATATTATTGCCTCTGCAAGTGGAGATCAAAGTCGGGGGAGGGTGGTTGGCTTATAGGGAAGTAGAGTGAACTAAGGGGGTGGGTTTTCGTCAAGAAGAAACAAACAGAACTTTCAACTAAAGCCTGGCCAGTCATGAAAATGGTTTTCAAAGCTTCTCTGATGTGCAACGCACCCTGATCTGCTCTTCTAACTGCCCTGGTGTCCGGCTGAGCTTAATCATTTAGTCTTTTAGAATGGAGTTCTGACAGCACAGATTCGTCTCCCCATACAGCGACTGGATCCAGTACCTCCTGTTTGTTCCATGATGGAGCTCTTTTGCGATTCTGGGACTCCATGGTCACCATGGTGGCCAAACAGGAAATGAAATTCAAAAGTTCGAGTGGCTTTTCCTGTCTACGTGGCCAGTGCATCTGAGTTGAGAGTGCTGTCCAGAGAGGTCCAAATGGAGCACTCTGGGATAGCTCCCGGAGGCCATACCGTCGAATTGCATCCACACTACCCCAAATTTGCGATTTCAGTGCTAATCCCCTCGTCGGGCAGGAGTACAGAAATGATTTTAAGAGCCCTTTAAGTCGACAAAAATGGCTTCATCATGTGGACAGATGCAGGGTTAAATTGATCTAATGCTGCTAAATTCTACCTAAACTTGTAGTGTAGACTAGGGCCAAGAGAGAGGAAAGAAGAAATAAGGTAGGGAAGGTAAAGGACCCATGGGGGGCAGAGGGGACCCATGAAATCCCTCATCCCAGGTGATGGTTGGGATTTAGATGAAGCAGGTGGAGATGGCAATGCCATGAGAATGGGAGAATTGTGGGAGCCTTTAACTAAGCTTAAATGTTACCATTTTAGCACATGTGAAACTGCCCTTGGGATGCTAGACTTTTCAAACCTTAGTTAGAATGTGTTAGCTAACCTTTTACCTTTTATGTCCTAGTCCAGCCAAGGCCAAAGAGTAAACACAAACTTTACAGTTTTAGCTTTTAAGTTAACAATTTATCTGTGTGATTTGACTAGGAAACTGGTTGAAGTAGGTCAGGAGACTGAGCCAAATGGATTCATAATACATACATGCATAGCTTTCAAAACATTTTTCTCTATTTAAAATCATATATTGAAAAATAATTGTATATTGAAGCTATTCCAATGAATATCCTTTCCTTTTTTTCTAGCTGACTGATAATTTCAGGATATTCTAGCGAGAGAAGATGGAAATAGGATATACAATCATAGTGCCAAATTAAATGCTAATAAGAAGGTTGCACAAAGGCTCAGGGGTGAGAAAACAAAGATCCTGTCCTCCTTTGCACTTCCCATGCAGGGGTCGAACAATCACTATTACATCCCTTGCACTTCCCTGAACTCAAGGATTGGTCCCTGCTTACTGCCCTCTGGGGCACAAATCCACTCCAAAGTGGGCAGTGAGGAGGTTGATCCTGTCCACACTTGGCTGGCCATCAAGGCAAATGTAGTGGATGCATTTGCCCTACATGCCTCCAACACAAGCCTGTACTTTATTAGTACGATCTGGCCCACTATGAATGTTATTTGGGTCAGGGAGGGTTTCTGTCTGTCTGTACAGCTCCTAGCACAATAACACAATACAAAAGAGTAGCTAATAGGATAGAACTTAACTGGTGTAAACGATGATCAGGTATAATTCAGCCAAGGACTTAAACGTGCTTAACTTTAAGCACATGCTTAAGTCCATACCCGTGTAGCAAAGCACTGGAATACCTAATCCATTAAAGCCTTCTCATGTCAAAATCCTTACGCATTTGTGCAGTCTCACTGAAATCAATAGGACTACTTATATAAGTGAAAGTTACTCATATGATTAAAATTTTATGTCCAAATGCTGCATTGACATATACCCTGTGGCTCTCCATTGGCTAGAGTTGGTATTCACAGGGTATGTTTCAGCACAGAATTCGGTCCATTGTGTTAGAATTTAGTTCAGTAATCCTTACTCATGCACGTAGTACTGTCACTTCAGTGTGTTGAAGTGTAGGAGTAGGCACCTGGCCCAGATCTTCAAAGTTCTTTGGGCTTCTAACTTCCATTGAACTCAATGTGAGTTAGGTGCCTAAACACCTTTGAGGATATGGGCTGTTATGCTTGAACTAGAGCTTGGGGGATTAAGCCTTCTCATTTTACACCGAAAAGCATATAAAAATCTGATTGCCTCATACACAAAAGGTCTTTGGCTTGACGGATTTGTCTATATGTTAGCTAGAGGCTTTTTCAAACTCAGGTTAATTGATTGCCAGTTAACTTGAATTAGCTTTCTTGTTTGTACAAGGTAGTCTGGACACCCCACAAATGTTGGTGGAAAATGCAGTCTACCATGTACAGATGTGTTAGCTAACCTGAGTTAACTGGCAGTTGAGTCACTCAATTTTTAAAACTCTAAGACTTTTGAGGTGGGAACTGCCATTCACTATACATTCATACAGCATCAGGACCCAGATGAGGCCTCTAGACTCTATTTAACTGTTAAATAATAAAATATTGTATTGTTATAACAGTATAAAATTCACATGACAAAAATATGGGCTGAAATAAATCAATGTAAGACTAATAAAATACTAAAGCTTAACCCTGATACAGTTTCTCAGTAAACACTTACTTTCTGAAAAAGAAAAAGTAAAAATCCTTGGCCCTAGTTAATATACTGTAGAATTTACAATTTTTGCTGTTAACTAACATTGTGCTATATTTTCTTAAATCATGAAACATTAATGTAGAGTGATTATTCCTAGCAAAAGGCAAATGTCCTTACTCTCTGGCAGAAGATGACTAGAGCATGATCATAATTTAGTGCAAACATCTATCTTATCTAATCACAATATTTCTACCAGGTTTATCAATGAGGTATCTCCATGTCTAACATAATCCCCTTCTCTTGTTCTAAAACAAACCACTAAACCAGTTATGCAGTGTTATCTTAAAGTTAATGTGGGTGACAGTATTCAGTAAATTAATGTTAGTGCTTGTTAGTTTTAAAAAACAAAGTAACGTTAGCAAATCAATAATTTTGGTCATCCAGCACTGATGCCATAATATAAAATACCTACTCCTCTATGATGCTGTTAACTGAAATGGAAGATAAAATTAAAACTGCTAATAAAAAGTGGCTTATGCAATACTCAGTAGTCTAATGGTATCATGAGGAAGAACCAGTAAAATGAAGAGGAGACAGAAAGATGAGTGAAACTGTGGAGGGCTGGGTGTTAGTTCATATCTCTCTCTCTCTCTCTCTCTCTCTGTCTCTTTCTCTCCACTTCTTCTATTTTTTTTTTCTGTAGACTTTAAGAAGTGAACAGCCACACTGGTTCTTTGGAATTTGATCCTGGTCAGTATCACACAAATCTTAGGGCAGCAAGGTCGTTAACATTCCGTTAGGACCTTTTGAACTCTGTCCACTCTACAAAAACATCTTTTGAAAAGAAACGATTGACCGGCCTGTCAGAACTAGGGCAATACTAAATTAAAACGCTAATAAAGTCTTGTTTGACTAAGCATCTTGCCAGCAGTATTAATTCCAGTTGCTGTTGGATTAATAGTAGGTGCTACTTCCAAAAACTTACTAGCACTTTCATCTATAATATAAAGCTCACACAAATATTAAATTTAAATAAACATTGTACCCTTTTTTAAATCCTCAAAAGATAGGTGTTTCCCCATTATTGTGGGGGAACTTAGTGGTATCATTTAATTACAAACAAAAATGGACACATTGTGAAGGCAGACAAAACACTGAAACATTTTTCTTTCCTTTTTCCATCATTCTCTCATTAATTGCTTGGATCTGTGAAGGGAAGGCCTCCAGGCCCTGGCTTTGCACAAAACTCATCCAAGAGTGAAGAGGGCAAGCTGAACACTTAGCCTCTCCAGCTGCCTTTAAGTGAATGGCTTTCTGAAGGGTATGAATGCGCTCTGTCTCTCCCCATACAATGTAGGTGTTACTGCTCTGAGGGAAAAAAACAAAACAATAATCACTCCAAGTGAGGGAGAGCGCTGTCCTGGCAAGGGGAAAGACTCATTCTCAGTCATAAAATCATGCCTCCTTCATATCAGTAAGAGGGACTGGGCACAAAAGGTGACTTGGAATGGTACTTTCAGAGGGTTGGGAGCACTTGGAAAGTTACATGCTGTTCTAAATGAGGTTATGAGAGAAGCTGCGTTTTTCAGTGAAATAGCCATCAAAAAGACTGAGCAGCACTTCTAAAGATTCATGCAGTGGATGTGTATGTTTTAATACTAAACTCCTCCCTCTAACTGCCTATCCCTAGCATCTCTACAAATGCCTGTGCGCCTAACTACTGAGATCACAGGATGTACCATTCGTCTGTATAGTACAGAATTTCCTATGCTAAGTTAAGTAAGTTCCTTTGCTAAGTACAGAAGATACCAGAGTAAAGATACTTAGTAGCAAAGGCAACACAGCAACAATTTTAATAGCACGCATCTACATATATATGTCTGATAAATATCTGCTGTTTGATCTCTGTGCAGCATTAGCAGGGATATGGACTTGATGATCGGATGAATGCTTTCTATCTGTAACTTCTAGCATTACTCTGTCTAAGCATTTCTAATGCTCCTATCGGTTTAGTATTTAATGGGCACCTTCAGAGCCAGTTGGCAGAAGCAGAGAGCAAAAAGGGAAAGCTGCTGAGATCAGATGCCTGCGTTGCCTTAACTCTGATCTTGTTCAGTTTGTATTTAGACCCTCCAAAGCCCTTTCACATTAGTTACTTTTGGTCTGAGCAGACCTTTACTCTTATTTTAGCACAAAGGGTTTAGGTGCAGTGCTTTCTATGGCAAAAAAGCCCTTGCTGGGTCAGAGCAAAATCTCTGCTTTTTCTGGAGCATAGCAACACAAAAGATTTAAGGGGGAAATTGTTAAAAGGGAAGCCCTTTTCTCTTTGGACTGAATGCAGTGGGGAGATTAAAACTTTCATTTGAGATTTTGCTGTATTCATAGTAGTGAGGCCATGAATAGGTCTAAGTCAGAGCCCACAGTGGTGGTGGTGTGCCCTTTTATTCTCTGGCACATCTTCAGACACAGGTTGTTTTGCACTTGAAAGAGGTGAAAGAGGGGGAATGTGGGATTTTGACAGCTGATATTGGCCTCTGAGCTCTTGATGGGGATTTTCTAATTAACCCTAAGGGCCCATCAGGTGGTCAAAATGAAATGATTTCTGTCAGAGAGGGCAAAAAGTTGAATTTGTCTATTCCAGCTCAATTAAATGCACCAGGGAAGCTATTTTACATCGCTTACGTAATAAAAGCAATTTTGTCTCTGAAAAAGAAGTTTGGGAAGTTTAGGGCTGAAAGAACCCATACAAGTGCGAGATTTCAAGGAAATGGTTTCCACAATTTGGAAAAGTTCTTAGTATTTATATAAAAATAATGCTAATGTAGTTAAAATTTTGCAAAGCACCTTTGATCCCAAAGCACTTTCCTCAAATATATGCATATAACAACACTGAAATGCAGCTGACTCTAGGATGGAGCCCACCCACATCATGCTCCACACCCGTGGGGAAATTGTAGCCAAGGATACTAGGGAAAACCACTACTCTTACAAAAAGTCCTATAAGATCTTTATTGCACACACAACAGATGGGACTTCGATTTTTAAGGCAAAAAGCAGAATTGCAAAAGTCTCAGATCTGCCGGTCAGCTAGAGTGATGTGAACAGATTTGTGTATCGCACAATACTGGCAAAATCCACCTCTTTGTCAGTTTAAAATATGCAAAAAATAAAGACTATTTGCCTTTGTTTGCAAAACTGACAAAAGGTGGGGTTTGCCAACATTGTGCAATACACAAATATATCATTGCTTGTTTTATTTTTGTGGTAAGTGCAAATTTTGGGACACATAAGCAAAGGTAAGTGAAATTACCTGTATTGTCTCCATCTTAATGACACCCATGTGATCACTGACTGGCACATTAGAAAGACACAGGAAGGACTGTGAAGAAAAGGAGGAAGGACACTAGGAAAAGAGGGAGAGAAGAATCATAGTGAACCAGTTGAAGTTGGAGGTGATTTGATTTTTTTTTTTTTAAAGGAACCCTAACACAGACTAAGGGTATGCCTATACTATGGAGACTATACCGGCATAGCTAATCATTATAATTGCTGGCATAAGACTGTAGTGTGGAAGCAGCCTACACTGACAGAAGAGATTTTTCCATTGATGAAAGAATACCACTTTCCCGAGTGACAGTAGCTACATCAACAGAAGCATTCTTCATTTGAACTAATTGCATCTATACTGGAGGCTCGGTCACCATACCTATGGTGCTCAGGGATGTTTTTTTTTTTTCTCGCCCTCCCTTGACTGATGTAGCTATGCTGATATAACTTTTAAGTGTAGAACAGGTCTAACCCCCACCCATTCCTTCCATTGCTCCTACACATGGAGCCCAAGACAAGAAATGGTACTAGTGTCTCCAATACACCTGACCACAGTTAAGGTCACTTCAGACAGCCATCTGCTTTGTCTGTTACTACTTCTAACTAAAGATAAGTCTCAACCAAATCTCCAGCTCGGACAGCCCTGAATTTTGTAAGGTTCAAAATGTGGATCTGAAAGTTGCAACTTGGGGTTATTTATGATCCAACATTTGTGCTAAGGCTAAGGACTGAGTATGGCAAAGGGGGCAAGAGGAAAGCAGTAGCCACAGTTGCAGTGTGAAATGTGACTATATTTATATTGCTAATTCATTTGATATTCAGCCTGTAAATCAGGGGAAAAGGTTGGGGTCAGAGTCAAAACAGAAAGTCTGAATAGCAGATCAACTAATTAAAGGCCTGGAACAAACGTGAAAAATTTTCAAAGGAAAATCTTAAATCAGCAAAACTTTCCTTCATTTACATTAGGCTACAAGATCTTGGACCAGGTTCAAAAAAATACAGTGAAATTGGGTTTACTTTTGAGTGAACATGGGCCAAAGCCATGCAAATGTAAGTGGGGTCAACTGAGTTTTACTCAATGTCCATAGAAAAGTGTGTGTGTGTGTGTGTGGGGGGGGGATATGTGCATGTGAAAGAGAAAATTTCCTCAAAACAACAAAAAGTTTGTTCCATCCATTTTAAATTAAAATGGTCCAATTTCACACCGCTCTAGTGGGTCATCAGAATTTTAGAGTTGATGAGAGAAGGGAGAGTGGTCTTGTGGTTGAAGCTCCAGAGAAAGAACCAGGAGATCTGAATTTAATTCCCAGCTCTTCCACAGGCTTTCGATGTGATGCTAATATAGTCACTTAGGTCCAGCTCCTCAAAAAAATTTAGGCCTCTCACTCCCAATGTTTTTTAGATGCCTAATGCAGTTGGGGCACACAAATCACAAACCCCAGAAAATTAATTGATCACATCTGAAAATGTTGGCCTAAAGCCCAGATCCTCAAAGTATTTAGGCACCTAATTCCCAGGGTCTAAATACCTTTGGTACATTTGAGGATTTGGGCCTTACCGCATGTGTACACTGATTTTTCTGTGGTTTGTGTGCCCCAATTTAATTAGTTTCAGAGTGATAGCTGTGATAGTCTGTATCAGCAAAAACAACGAGTCCTGGTGGCATGTTGGTCTCTAAGGTGCCACAAGGACTCCTTGTTGTTGTTTTTCCAATTGAATTAGGCACCTAAACACCAGTGGGAATTTGGACTTGATTTTCAGTGGTGCTGAGACCTCGCAGCTCCTGTTAAATGGGATCAATGGGATTTGAGCATGTTCCCTGAGTGTATTGGGTTTTTTTGTTTGTTTTTGTTTTTTCGCTTTTATCTGCTCTAGCAACAAAAATAAGTGTTATTGTTTCTTACTCTTGTTAGCTCTGCAGAGCCAACATAGCTAAGAGAGAGTGAGCTGACGATTCTTGTTCTACTATTTTGTGCATCAATAGAATTTTCTCTATAGTCCATTCATTTACATCTGTGCAAACCCACTGAAGCAAACCACTTTGCACAGGTTTCATTGATTGCATAATCTGAAGCCAATGAGACTGCACCGGTGTCAACAAGGGAAAAATTTGACCTGCAAAACTGCTTATGTTGATACATGAGATGAAAAGGACCCAGTTGGCTGGCAAGGCCCAAGCTGTTTATGTGGCTGGCTAAGGTAGAAGTTAGAAGGCACATTAGATATGAAATCATTCAGATGATAAATATGGAATCCCAAAATACTATTTATGCAGAGCCCTCTTTCAGAGTTAAATTCCTCTAAATAATTATGATTGCAGGTTGGAAACTTCCAAATGCAGATTCAGGGATGGTAATGATTTTGCGATGTTTGGATAGTGCTCCCTTAAATAGTATTTGATGATGATCTAAATAAACAGGCTTGAATTGGGTAATGTCATAGATCCACAAATTCCATGCTCAGAAGGGACCATTGTAATAATCCAATCTGACCTCTTGTATAAAACAGGCAATAGCTCTTCCCCAGAATAATTCCTAGAGCATAACTTTTAGAAAAAGGTCCAGTCTTGATTTAAAAATTGACAGTAATGAAGAATCCATCAGAACCCTCCAGTAAATTGTCCGAGCTGTTAAAATTGCCCTTACTGTTAAAAGCTTATGCCTTATTTCCATTCAGAATTTGTCTAGCTCCAACTTCCAGTCATTGGATCATGTTATACCTTTGTCTGTTAGGCTGAAGAGTCCATTATGAAATATTTGTTCCCCATGTAGGTAGTTATAGATTGTGATCAAGTCACTCATTAACCTTCTCTTTGTTAAGCTAAATAGATTGAGCTCCTTGAGTCATTAGCATAATGCATGTTGTCTAATCCTTTAATCATTTTTGTGGCTCTTCTCTGAACTCTCTCCAATTTATCAACATCCTTCTTAACTTGTGGGCACCAGAATTGTCCTCTTCATTATTTATCATTCCCTAAGTTTTTGTGTCATCTGCAAACTTTTATCAGTGATTTTATGTTTTCTTCCAGATCGCTGATAAAGGAGTGTAGCGCTAAGAACCTGTACTTGAGAGACCCCTGTAGAAACATACCTGCTCAGTGATGATTCCCCATTTACAATTAAATTTTGAGATCTATCAGTTAGCCAGTTTTTAATCCACTTAATGTGTGCCATATAAATTTTGTATTGGTGTAGTTTTTTAATCCAAATGTCATTCAGCACCAAGTTAAAGACTTTACAGAAGTCTAAGTTTACTACATGATCACTATTACCTTTATCAACAACACTTGTACTCTCATCAAAAAAATTATATCAAATTAGTCTGACAGGATTTATTTTCCATAAACCCATGTGGATTGGCATTAATTACATTACCCTTCTTTAATTCTTTGTTAATCGAGTCCTGTATCAGTTGTTCCGTTATCTTGCCCGGGATCGACGTCAGAGTGACAGGCTTATAATTACCTGGGTCATGCTGTGGCACTACACCCCATATTCTTCAGAGATATGCTTATGATATGAATAGGGCATAACTAAGACATTTTGTGCAAGATGGGTCATTTGAGATGTCATTGGAAAGGTTATGATTTACTGAATGTGATTATCCTATTTATATGCGTGTATCGTTTATTGTATCAAAAGTTAGGACTATGAACTATGTAACAATCACAACTGTGTTTGGACCTTTGGAATACCCACCAGACAGAATGCAATCAGCCTGGATGGGCCATTAGGGAGAACAATAGGACTCTGAAGATGCTAATCTCCCTCCTTCCTGAGAAGTTTCCTGGGATGCTGCTTTGATATTGCAGGGTCATGTGATCATGTCACCGGGTTCTGAACACCATCTTGAACTGCTAGTATTTTTCCATGAGTAGGGGGTGGGGATCAAACTAG
Source organism: Gopherus flavomarginatus (assembly GCF_025201925.1). Lineage (NCBI taxonomy): Eukaryota > Metazoa > Chordata > Testudines > Testudinidae > Gopherus > Gopherus flavomarginatus. Next base: position 73,653,730 of record NC_066621.1, on the reverse strand, counting down.
GAAACAAAGGATTTCCGTCATATGCAAATCCTATTTAAGGCTGGGGAGTGAGTTAATCTAGATTCATTCTTCACTGAATTCCTCACCCAGGATGACTGTTGGAAACATCTAAGAAACAAAGACAAAGGGGAAGGGAAGGGGAATACTGAATCCGGGCTGGGAATTGTGTCTGACCTGTGAAGGATATACCTCGAGTTTTAAGCTACTAGCAAGAGCTGTATATCCACAAAGAAATTCTGCAACCTGCTTAGAACAAGATTTTAGAGTGAGGAATTACTATTTGTAGCCCATTTCTTTAATGTATTAAGCTTAGTGTGCGTGATTGTTTAATTTGCTCAGTAATTGTTTTGATCTGTTTGCTATCTCTTATAATCACTTAAAGGCTACCTTTTGTGGTTAATAAACTTGTTTTTTTGTTTATTCTATAACCAGTTTGTGTAATTCATAACGGGGGCGTGTGTGGGGGCAGAACTGTGCATATCTTCCTCCAAGTTGAGGGAGGGAGCGACTTTCATGAGCTTACGCTATACTGTTGTCTGTGCAGTGCAAGAAAATACAGTTTTGAGTTTACACTCCAGAGGGGGTGTGCACTTGAGTGCTGGGCAATCCCCAAGCTGAGACTTCCCACACGGCTGATCTCAGTGTCTGTGTGCCTTTACAGCTGGGTGTGTCCTTATCTGTGTGTGTTCTAGAGGTGGCTTGAGGGCCTGATGCAGCAGGACAGGATGAGGAAGTCGAGGCTAGTAAAACAGGAGGGCTCAGTGGGACCCCAGTACATCAGGTGGCACCCTGGAGAGGGAGGAGAACCCATCACTCACCTCATTTACCCTTTATAAATATTGTTACAGTATTGTCAAGATTGGTACGAACAGTTTAGCTAAGGACTGACTCAAATAAACTGATAGGAATCAGAGATTGCCCATCTTCACCACTGCGAAATTGCTAGTATTACTTTTCGCCAAACACATGCTGCAAGCAGGACTGAGTTCATCATTTCCGATTAGGGTTGCAGTGGGTACTGACAAGTCACATTAATCTTACTGATGCCTCTTGATTCAACTGTTGTGAGAAATTGTCTTTCCGAAAGTTCAGCTAAAATACTGTAGTGTGGCTAAGACTACTCTGTTTTGTGGGTTGTTTGTACCATATTTTAAACCAGTTTCCGAGGGCAGCTTTCATTCAAAATCAAAGTAAGCTGCGCAAATAACACTGCAGTTATGGATGACTTTGGTTCGTAAGGTCTTGTCACCACTCATTCCCCGCTCTCTCCTGCCCCCACTTCCCATCTTCCCCTCCCAAGTCCATTCTTAGACCTTGATACCAGGATTTTGTTTCACTCAGTACAGTCTGTTGTTTAAGAGCTAGACTAAACATTTCATTGACTACTCTAGTGCTTCCTTGATAATAACTGTTTCAGTTTGTGCTATAGAATTTCATATGATTTGTGTCTAGTGGAGAAAACAATTCTGGTCTACCAATAATATATGATATTAAAGATCTACACATTCTCACTCCCAACTAAACATTTTCTTCCCATAATGAAGAGAAACAGAAAACCTGCTTCTCTTACTTTGTCTATATGACTATTTATGGTAGGATTATCATCTTGGACCAGGAATATCTCCTCAGTCTAGGATTGTTTTTTCTTCTATTGACCCATGTATCTGGAACTTTAGTCCCAGGGTTACTTTCCTTTAAACCTACCCTTAAAATGCATATTTTCTCTCTAACCGCTGATTGAAAATGTCTGTGGTGTTTTTGGATGATACACTGTATTAGGGATGCTATAAAAAAATATTGAATTGTTTGAAGGCCAAATCCTGAAAGTCTTATTCAACTTTTATTCAGCCGTCCCTGGGAAAAACTCCCATTTACTCACATAATGATAGCTCAGTATTACAAGGGGAAAGTTATTTCCCTGAGATCAGGGTGCTGTTGTTGCATCAGAGCTGAGGTCAGTCCTACTTCCATTTCCAGTGAACACATGTACAGGGGAACAGACCTGACAAGTCCTGACAAGGACCATGAGTTTGTTCAAGGGTTGAATGTTTTAGAATGTCAGGGCCTGCAAACCAGAGAGATCCAGTTCTCACACTGCATTTGAAACAAACTTGGAAGAGTTTGCACAGTTCCGGTTCTGAATCTTCCTTTACCCTCCTGCAGAAAATACCAAACCTTCTTAGGCATTGGAGCTTCTTTCTAGTTAGCTGGCTTGTAACTATATTTGTGCTGGTTCATTTTTGGGAGGGTAATTGTGAAAGATGATGGCCTCTCCAAAACAAGTAGTATTTATAGGAGCCTATGGACAATATTGGGCTATGCCTGCTTGTCTGTTAAAAGGGGTTCTAGATGAGGGAACTGTTCCAACAAACCTGCCTTTCTCTTCCCAATATTACATATAGATGGAAGCAAAATATAAATGCTCTTTACCTTGTGGTTAAATAGATATAAATTGCAGTGTTGGGCAGGGCCTGCTGTAGCCATTTTGCCACCCCAAGCACGGTGGCATGCTAGATCAGCGGACCCTCTGCAGGGACGCCTGCGGGAAGTCCGCTGGAGCTGCCTGCCGCCCTCCTGGCAACTGGCAGAGCGCCTCCCTTGGCATGCCACCCCAAGCACATGCTTGGCATGCTGGGGCCTGGAGCCAGCCCTAGTGTTGGGTTTAGCAATAATTTCAGGGCACTCCTTGTTCTGTGTATGTATTTTTGTTCTGTGTATACATGAGCATGTGCACAGTTTTAGTTCAGTGTTTTTAGACATATTTTCTCTTGGTAGGTGTGACAGTGTGCAGGAGCATTCTCTGGTTGATGGTGAACAAGGTGTTAATCCCAGCATATCTTCCTCCTCCACTTACACAGATGCTCAGGGGAAAGGCTAAAGAATGGATGCTTGGGAGATCGTGGAAGGAGAATGCCTTTTAAAATATACTCAGGGCCACAGGACTGGATTGCGGAGTTTTCTGTTTAGTTTCTGATAATGTAATATTATTTTACTACTTTCCCAATAACTAACCAACCCCTGAGGCAAACACAGAGCCTAATGTGTTCTTCAACAGCCATTCCACAATCTTATGGACTTCCCCATCTTCCTGAGTTACACTGACATGCAAGGTCACTGTCCTGTGCAATTTTAAATAATAATAACTAAAACCCTTCAGATGAAATTCCACAAGTCTTTTTTGTTAAACATGCAGCATCAAATTCTGCTCTTTCTTACATGAGTGGAATTCCATTTATTTCATTGATTTTTATAGGCTGTTCTGTGGAACTCATTATTGTTATATCTGAATATTTCACATACATTAAAATGTACACCCTTGCAACATCCCTGTAAGATAGGGAATTATCCCCATTTTACAGCTGGAAGACTGAGGCACAGGGAGACTAAGTGACTTGTCCTAGGTCATGCAGGTAAAACCAGGAATGGAACCCAGCTCTCCTGTGTCCTAGAGCAGTGCCTTACCATAGGGCATCCTTCCTCTCACCACAAAAAAAACCACAGGCCAGATTTTGTTCTTATTTACACCAGCATGAACGTGGAGTAACTCCATTGACTTCAGTGGACATTCACTGGTATATAAAAGGAAAATCTGACTTTATGAGCTTACACTGATATAGCTGAGAGTAGGATCTGGTTGATAATTGTTTAGGATTATCAAATCCTCAGTGCCTTAAATTACTAATAATCTTTTGAAGGAGTTATATATTTTTTATTCATGGTTATTGACAAATATGTGTAATATTTTCATACATATAATCTTTGTGTAACTGTGATTAAAACTTAAATACTTTTTCTCCTCTCATTGCTTCTTCCACTCTCCTGCCCTTTCTTTGCCTTGTCTATTTAGAGCGTAAGCTTTGTGGAGCAATGACTGCTCTTGACTCTGTGTAGGTATAGGACCTCACAATGGACAGCAGAGTGGAGCTTCAATCCCAGTGGAGGCTTCCAGGTGCTACTGTAATAACAATAAATGTGTTATCCTCCCAAAGATGTTTAAAACAATGTAAGCTCCCATGATTAGAGATCCGTAAGGGGTAAATGTGTATACTTTGGGATTTTAAATAATTAATGCTCTTATGGCTTTAAGGTTAGGTGAATAAAGATATTGATAGAAGCTGCCGTCTCCATGTTCTTCAGACAATAGATAAACTTACTAGAGAAACAACACATACATCAGCAGTTTCAGAACCAGAACACTGGTCCTTTATTTCCAAAAAATACAGTTTTTAATCATTTGAGCTCAAGGAGACTTCCTTAAACTGGTGGTACATCCTGTATCCTTTTGATAGATCAGCCACAAGAGGGCAACATGAGCATGGTTACACACAAAGCCAATATGTCAGTGAGTCTCAAACTTTTGTACTGGTGACCCCTTTCACATAGTATGCCTCTGAGTGAGACCCCATTTATGAATTAAAAACACTTTTAAATATATTTAACACCATTATAAATGCTGGAGGTAAAGCGGGGCTTGGGATGGAAACTGACAGCTCTCGACCCCCCACATAATAACCTCACAATGCTCTGAGGGGTCCTGACCCCCAGTTTGAGAACTCCTGCAATAGGTTATAAAGGGAGGAGGCAGGCTAAAGCATAAATTATGACTCTCATTGGCAAGAACTATTGGCTTAGATCTAGTTTGGCTTCTTGTTTGTTTGGAGGGAGAAATCAAATTCTTCCTATCTGGCCTACGTCTCCACTGTCTCACACCTTGTCTAGCTCTTTAAAGGGAGTGCACCCACTTTACATAAATGTAAAGTCTGTAGAATCAGACCCAGTGGGCCAGATCATCTGCCTCTATTTGCAAGTGTGACGTTGTCACCTCTCTCAATTTTATCCCAAGTCTCATGATATATGGTGTTTTTCTTAAAGACCCAGCTCCTGGTGTCATGTGAATACACGAGTTTAGTGTTCATATTTTAAAAAGAAGTAAGTTTATAGCTCTCATGATTTCAGAGAAAAGCTTGACAACATGACTTGAGGTGTAACCTTAAAGCTTAGAAATTAGAAGGCAAATAAAAACAACTTAAATATCTTATTTTTTAAAACTAATTATTTTTTAGTCAGCCTCATGATGTTTTGGAGCCTCCTTCATGATTTTTTGAATGCTTGGGTTGCCAGTACTGTGATAGTGTAATATCACATGGTAATTACAGCAATTGCTTCTATGAAATATTAAAACAAAGAATGTATTTTATCTATTTGCTGCTAATTTTTGAGGTGTAACACTGCATAAGATGCAGTTTCTGTCCCAAGTGCCTTTGCAATATAAGAATGTTTGTACAGTGCCTATCACAATAGGTCCAACCTGATGTTTTAGGTGCTACTGCAACACAAATGTTAAATAAGAATATAATAGCCGTTTGGAGAACTGATGGGAAGCAGTTTCCACAGAAGCATGAGACAACAAATGGAAAATGAAACTGAAAGGCAAATATTTGCTTGGCAGTGCTCCTTCTTAAGTGGCATTTCCATTAGTGGAGGTTTGCAACCCTGATAGCCCATTCTGTATGATACTCTGTTAATCTCTTTATAGATTAATAGTTCTTTTGATCCTCCCAGGATACCACATCATCCATCCAAGATCTTCTTTTTCTGCTTTGTGTTCTTCTGTGTCAGCTTTTCCTTCCAGTGCCCATAAACATGTATCGCCTGCTGAACCTCTTAAAATGTTCCCTGCAAATTGAATCTTCCTTTTTATAAGATCTCTGACTAGTGTTCACTGAGTTCCAATAATTTCCAAAACTTTTTCACTGGTTACATGGTCTATCCATGAAATTTTCAGAATTCTTATTTAAAACTGTAATTTGAAAGATTGCTGTTTATTTATTGATTGTTTGACTGTCCACAATTGATTTCTGGAAGCTGTCCCTTTAAATGTGGCATTTTATTGCAGAGAGTGAGTCTGAGAGTAACCTGGAGGAAAATTTGCCTGTTTTCACAGAGTGGAAGTCCCTGGTTGCCCAAAGGTAACTACTGAATGTGATTAACACCTCTTTCTAGAAAGCGAGCCTCTTTGTTGAAAGCAGTTCTGGAGGACTGGATGTCTCATGGAATTGCTAAGGAGCGATAGAGCCTTTCACCTATGGCTCAGACCTCAATCAAATGGGAACCATTTTTACTCCCTGCTTAGCTGTGCAGTGTGAATCCTGCACAGCTAAGCAGGGAGTAAAAATGGTTCCCATTTGATTGATGTTTGGTGGATCCTATATGAGATGAGTTAGGTAGGTCTCATTGCCAGCTCTTATAGCTTAAAAAAAGTTACCATTATTCTTTGCACAAGACTGTAAATTCTTTGGGGAAGGGATTGTTTCTTACTACTCATTAGCAGGCAAACTATAGTCTAGGGGAGTTATGTCATGGTGGGGATTGCAAGTTTTTTTGCACAAATCTTTTTGCCAACCCTAGAGGATTATCGTGGAGTCTCTAGGAATTAAAGATTAATCTTTAATTAAAGATGATGTCATGTGATGAAACCTCCAGGAATACATCCAACCAAAATTGGTGTTGTATTTATGTAGCTTTTAAAAGCTCCTTCTCCTTCTGACTCTGCTGCTTAGAAACCTCTAGTATTCCTATCTTGTTACACACCACACTCAGGGCTGGTGCAACCCATTAGATGGTCGCCTAGGGTGCTAACATTTGGGGGGAGGCGGTCTCCCCGGTTGCTGGCAGTATTTCAGGGACGAGACTGTCTGTCCCCTCTGTTGGGGGTGCCATTTCGGGGGCGGGACCTTCTGCCGCCTAGGTGCCAAAAAAGCTGGTGGCGCTCCTGACCACACTTTCACGTGGAAAACCTTCCTTCAATGGAATAGATCCAGTGGGCTTTGGATCAAGCCTTTATTGCATGAAGCAACCTCTAGCTCTTCATACAAATCCCTCCCTCTCTCTTCTGTGAGATATGCAGCAATTATCAACTGAATACATTTTTTTAAAACTAAATGCACAGGCAGTGTGCTATATTGTGCATATGGGAGTGTTTTTGTTTTTAAAGAAAGTGACATGAAAGTGTGCTGGTGACAATCCCATGCATCTTATTATCTTTTTATATCTCTGTCAACAAACACATCCAGTTTCCTATTAAGGCTTGTTGATAGGGAACTCTGGGCAATTTCTTGTTCTACAATGGACAGTCATTAGATCTACCACTGGAGGGTGTTCAAAACATGGATGAAATTCACCCCTGTGCAGCAGGCCAGAACAGGACCTATGCACAACTGCAGGCCTACATAACCCTCAAAATAGCGCTTAGGTGAATCCTGAGTGTCACATAGACCTTGAACTGGCCTGCTGAATTGGCGTGAATTTCAGCCTAAATGCATATATTACTACATTACAGTTTACAAGTGTGTGTGTGTGTGTGTGTATAGAGAGACAGAGATATAGTAAGGGTACAGTTTTGACCTGTGGAGGGCAAGGATTGAATCTTCTTTTATATTTTCTCAGTTCCAAGAACATTAATGGTTTAAAAATATTACATTAATCATATGTCAAGTTTAAAGATATATCTCAATCATACCACGTAAAAAAACCACTAACTTAATAAATGGCTTCTAAATATCTTAATTATTTGGGTGATTATTTCCCTTTGACCTTTCTTGATAGGCATCTATTTGGCATATTCATACCAAGAGATGTTTTGCACAGAGGAGGAAAAATGTTCACCTGTTTAAAAAGCTGCCACCAGGATGCTGACACAAGAAAAGATTCTTTCTCTCATCACCATATTATTTCCCTGAACACACTGTAATTTCATCAATTTTCCATGCTTATGGTCATGAATGCTTGACATTACCATGTCTTTGCGTTAACAAAAAAGAAATTTCATGGCTTAACTTTTCACTAAAAGAATGAGTAAAGCGTGAAAAGGCAGCCAAAATATGGAGTGTCCTTTGTTCAACAGCAAGATTTCCTTGTGCTTTAATTATTACTGCTACTTAAACTTTAGAAACAAATGGACATAATATTAATAAACTTTTTTCCTAAATGACATGGAACTGGCTTGCATTCTGACATTCTAGTTTTCATGTGTGTTAACAGGATGAAGTGCAAATTTAATACAATTTTATAAGCCTTTGGGAATTCAGAAAGCACACAAGAGCTAGATCCTCAGCTGTTGTAAATTGTCATAGCGCTGTTGATTTCAGTGGCGCTACGCTGATTTACACCAGCTGAGAATTTGGCTCTACACATGTTTTCCAATATTACTTTTTAAAATGATTTCAACAATTCAGCTGGCAATATTAAAAAACAAATAGTGATATAACATTATGTAGGAAGAATTTGATAGTCCCTTCCCATAAAACAGGGGCAGCCTATGGCACGTGCGCCGAAGGCAGCACATGAGCTGATTTTCCGTGGCACTCACACTGCCCAGGTCCTGGCCACTGGGCTGGGGGGCTCTGCATTTTAATTTAATTTTAAATGAAACCTCTTTAACATTTTAAAAACCGTATTTGCTTTACATACAACAATAGTTGAGTTATATATTATAGACTTCTAGAAAAAGACCTTCTGAAAACATTAAAATGTATTACTGGCAAACGAAACCTTAAATTAGAGTGAATAAATGAAGACTCGGCAGTTCACTTCTGAAAGGTTGCCGAGCCCTGCCATAAAAGATACCCATATCTGAGCCCTGTATATGCCAAGAACCCAGAAAAAGGGGCAATATGTTGTTGCACTGCACCTGGAGCAGACTGGGAGGAAGAGTGTGACTTCTTGTGTCAAAATGAGAGCCCATAAAGTACCTGTTCTAATGTTGTTGATCTCAGACACAGTGGTGATGGTGACACATTCAGAATCTCCCTCCTGGATCCCCCTCTGGTCTGGGGAGGTAGTAAACTGCATAGGGTCTGTACTGGGTGCAATGTATGTTCCCTGGGGTAGATACACTGGCTGACATGTTGGTGTGAGGTGGAGACAAGTCTCTAGCTCATTCTACTCCTATCCTGGCAATCTATAGAAGAGGGGATGGGGGGAAGATAGTGGCCTCTGTGGAACCTGCTTCCCCTCGCTGCTGAGGGTGAGCAAGGAATCAAAAGAGGGTCTTTTCCAAGACTGCAGCTTCTGCCCTGACCCCTATGTGGCTCACCTGTGTGCAGCAATGTTCCTCCCACTCTGCCTCCCTACCCCCGTGACAGCAGAGAATTGTGTCAAGCTTTTTGTAGAACTGGCAGCTTGTGAGTGCAACACCAGAGCAGTGGTTTGCCTCCTGTGCCTTGTGGTAGGCATTCTGCAGCTCCTTCACTTTGACCCTGCACTGCAGTATGTCCTGGTCATGGCCCCTTTCTGTCATGAATCGTGAAATCTATCCGTAGGTATCCTAATTCCTATGGCTGGAACATATCTAGGGCTGGACAGCCTCCTCTCCCCAAATGCTGATGAGGTCCAGCAGCTTGGCATTGCTTCAAGCGGGGGATCACCTGGTGCATGGACTAGGCATGGTCACCTGGAACAATGCACTGAGACCACTGCATGCATCACGGAGCAAACAGACAAGGGACTTTCTAAATTCCCAAGGAATTTAAGGGGTGAGGCTCACAGTTGGGCAGGGCAGGGCAGTAGAGTTCAAACTGATGACCAGAGAGGCAAGAAGAGGCATTGTGGGACACCTCCTGAAGGCCAATCGCAGCGTGATAATTGACCAGGGTGTCCACACTGGCGCTGCAGCACTGTACCTCCAGTGCAGAAAGCTGTACACCTCTCGTCGGGGTGGTTTTTTACAGTGCTGCAGCTGCTCAGTTTCTGCTCACTAAGTGGCTTGGCAGTGTGTACACATCGGGAGTTACAATGCAGAAAGCTTCTTTACTGCACAGAAACTTACCAGTATAGACAAGGCCTAAGTTGTGGTAACTAAAGGTCTGTGCTGAAAACTCTTCCAGGGTTATGCCAGTAACCAGTAGCAAGGACCACCGGGGTTTGACTCCAATTCATCCTTTGCCTCCTCCCATAAATTCTAATATTAAAATGCATTTTTCTTTTTCTTTCTCTAAATCTTTAGTATGGTGGCTAACTTGCAAATGGAACACAATAATAATCTTCTTTATGAACTTCACAGCTTACTCAGCACTAAGGTGGTTGTTGAATTTTTTCTTTTTACATTCCTCTAACGATGGTTATTAATTATTTTTACTTAATTGTTTGAGCAACTGGCTTTTGAAATTAAGAGTTAATCTTTACAATTTTAGTTATCTCCACATCAAATAAACATGTAGAATTTTGCACAGAATTATACTCCTTGTTGTATTTTACATTATTCCTTTGACTTGACCTTGATCCTGTATGACTGCAACCTAAATAACGTTCCTTTAATGGAATTTTTGTACACAATTTCCTATTCCTAGAACACAAATTCTACAATCCCTTTTCCTGAGGAATGCAAGTTAGAGAAGAGCTTTGGCAATGGTTTATACCTCCGCAAAATTGAACTTTTTGTAATCTGGGGCCTAACCTTCTGCCAGATATCAAAAGCCTGGTACAAACAGTGAAGGTCAGAGATCTTCTCAAAATAACGGTAATAAGAATCCTTTACAATGAAAAATGTTAGGAAACCTAAATATAGGAGCTGCTATAATAAAATACAAATGTGTGTAGCTGCAAATTATTTTTAGGATTAGTTTTGTTGATTATTGACTCCTCCCTTATTTAGTCTATCATGATTAAATTCTCTCATCCTTCAAGTTCAAGGCCTCTTGAATGAAGGATCATCAAAATAGATATGAAAAATAATCCGTAATAAATCCCCCCAATATATAAATTAAGACTGTAGACCTTTATCAGACATGCACTGTGGCCAGCTCTGAGGATTTTATTATGCATCTCAAGATATTTGGGGAGGGGATTTTTAACCTGAAGCTCCTGGGATCATGTAATGTTTTGAGAATCTCAGCTTTCATTTAAAGTTTATTTTCATTTAATTAGCTTAACTTAAAAGTTTATAAACTTCTTGGTCATGTAGAAAACCTAAAAAGTGAATTAAGACTGCCCTAAAGATTCAAAACCCAGAAGGCATATAAAAGGAAACCCACATCATTTATTATTATTTTTAAATCTTTGGCTTAAAGATCAGATGTTCTGATTTGTGGGGAAGCCTTGCTCATAATTTTTGAATGCTTGGCATTAGGAATACTGAACTATGGCAAACTGTTCAAATCACACTGCAGTTTGTATCATCCAAATTGCTCCTCCCTTGTCCCTGTGTTGCCCTATGGTCCCATAACACTCATTACAGAGTGTCATGCTTACCACAGCAAGTTGTCCCTTTGGCTCATGGTAGTAAGTACTGTGTGCCCCAATCCAAAGACTCCCCTTGATAGTTATAGACACTGGATCAAGTCTTATACTTGGAAGTAAGTATTTGTTGCAGGATCAGTCTCCTGGATTATAAAATCCTCAAAGCAGGTCCTTGATCACACCAGTAGTCCCATTGACTACTAAAGGACTACTCATGTGAGTAGGAGTTTCAAGATCAAGCCTTTGTCTTCTTTATCTATAAAATATGTAGCATTGTGGGTGCTGTAACAATACATGTATTATTTAGTTGATCACTTAAAGTACTCTGAATCATATGACTTAAGATATATCCATCAATAATAATAATACTGTCAAAACTGTTCTGTTGCTGTCAGGTACAAGGAACTCAAATGCAATGAAGCAAACCTCCCCCTCACTCTCTACATATAAACCCTAAAATAGTAGAAGGTAAGTAGAAAACATGTAGCTAAATGTTGATTTTCTTCTCCCCTCCTCTCCGCCCCACCTAAGTATAAGTGATGTCTCTGTATTTTATTTATCCCAGTACATAAGTGATTATCAGTGACCTAACTCATGGCAGTTTTTCCAGTCCTCTAAATAAGAATGCAAGAAGTTTCTGAAGTTTACACGTGGTTTACATGTAGCTTGATGTGATGACAGTGGATAATCAAAATAAATAACAATAGTTTACTGTGCAGCACTTTGCTTAGGAAACTCAAAACATATTTATAAATTGTAACTATCTCCGTACACTTTTTCTAGGGAGACAAAACTATATTTAAAAAAACCCCCAACAACAGCCTTCATTAGCAGTTAACAATTATATTTGTGGGTTATGCTTGTTGTACTAGCAGAGAGAAATCAACTCAACATGCATAAATCATCTGTAATAGCTGTGAAGTTGAAAGGTTCAATTGCATTAGTTAGTTTCATATGCTGGCATGAAATTAACCCAGTCTACAACTAGGAAAATGATAGTGCTGTGATAGATGTTTACTGTTAATTTAGTTAAACAATATTTCATCCAAGGGTCTTATCAAGCTATAAGACAGGCATATCTGTTGTAATTATATTTTACATCAGCAATGTGACACATTAATGAAATGTGTCACTACACCAGTGTTAGGATACATTTCATTAATGCAAAGCACTTTTGTTCTATGCTTTACATTTGGAAACAGATTTAAGTATTAAGTGGCTAATGTCTGCAGCCAGGGAATCCTTTCCGAATTTGTAACACTGACCAGAACAGACCGCATTACACTCTCCAAATGGTGCATTTTTGCATTTGAATGTCTGAATTATCCTGGTTTCTTAGAGACGACCACAACACCAACATCTTAAATCCTCAAAATATTGTCCGCTTCATTGAATGCTCGTGATCTAAGCATATGTGTAATTATTCTGTAATTCTCCCCAAAATGTGATTCCTTGGAAATGCATACTAGATTTCCCCTATTGTAACTGCAATGACTATTTCTTTGTGTCCGTTTTTTTAAATACGGTCACAAGGAAGTCTGTGTGCCTTGGTGCACCGCATGTGTAATGATGATTCCTCCCCCCCACCTCTTAGCACGCCCATCAGGGGGAAAAAAAAAACAAAACCCAAACTGCTTCATTTGTTTGAGGGTACAGACCGAGGTCACAAAAAGACCATTTAAGATAGTATACATACAACACTGGTCTTTCTTACAAGAAATGGGCCTAATGTCACATACAATGGACTTATAGCTAGGCATGTATACAAAACTAGAATTTACAATTGTTACTAAACCTGGTTGTAATAATCCATGCATACATATACTTCTGAGGAGAGGGGAAAAAGGGTCCCGTGTACCCAGAAGTTCTGTAGCTATTTTGATGCAATTGATTGCATGTTTGATTTTTCAGAAATATTCTACCAAATTTAGTAGGGAACTTTAAATATATAGAGACTTTTTTAAAATATAATCTGTAAGTAAGTAAATTCAGCATACGGGCGGGAATTCAGTTTTAGTTAACTGGGTTTTTACTGAGCATAGCTCAATAGTGCAAAAATGCATTATATTTTTAGCATAAACTAAAATAAACTAATTAATCTTCATTCACAGATAAGAAAGTGTTTCTATCACACTAAGCATGACCAAACTATATGGTACAAGGGTGGAGTGCTAGTTGTAATCTTTATTTTTGCACTTTGTGTATAAATAACTTTATCTGGCTTATTTTAATTGGGAAAGATAAGACTTTACTTAGAAGTTGTCCGTGATGGTTTCTCTTAACTCCTTCCCTTTAGAAGTCCATATAATGATTTTTTTGATACTTGTGTTAGTAGCCATAGCATAATAATTCATCATTTCATTTTAAAGAAACTAAATTCATCAAGGCTGGAGGTGTGTGAAGTAGTTGTCATGAAATGCCAAAATCAAGTATTTTTGCAATTTGTTGCACATTTATAAGTAGAACTATTTCAGACAAAAATGTTGCTTAGATATATATTTTCTTCAAGTAAAATGGGCCTTTTTTCAACAAATAGGCTTAATTTAAAAAAATCATTTTAATCACTTTTTTCTTTGCATCAGAAATATGAAAATAACTATTTTATCAAAAGCAACATTTTAAAGGTGTGAAACTATGTAAAATGCAATACAATGTCCACAAGAAGATATATGAAACAAAAGCAATAAATTCTGCTAAATTGATTATGACTAGGAATCCATGCAACAAGTATTGTACAATATTCTTGAAAGTTTGAGGGCTGCGGGTTTACAGTTTAAATAAAATGTAAAAATCTGAGTTTAAAAAATAATCTTAATGGGTAAATTAGATAAAGATCAAGACACGTAAAATAGACATCTGAATAGAGGAAAATGCAGCTTTCTGTTAAATACCCAGATGATTTTGCATGAACAATAATTTCTTAGTATCTATAACAATGTTTGGAAGATTTTATTATACTTATTAACCATTAGCTCATTATCCTATTTCTGTATTCACCATTAGTTTCATCTTGTAATCTTAGCTATTCATTGGCTTATTTCACTTATTAGTATTAATAATATATTATTTTAAAAACCTTCATTAGTAAAGAAAATTGCATCGGTTTTGAAGGCAAATTATTAATTGTTGTCTGTATGGTTAATGTGAAATCTGTTGCTTGTTTAAAAACAAAACAGCATCATCTATTGTTAAGCCCAAGTTACAAAGAGAAGGAAATTGAAGGAGAAGATGGATTACTATTATTCATTATTTCTATTGTGCCTGAAAATGGATATTAGGAGTACTGATGGATTCCAATCCTGCATTCTCCTGCACACTCAAATCTCCTGATGAAATCAGTGAGAATTCTAGACAACCAAGAAATTCCAGTTTGGGCCCTTTAATGATGACAGTATTCCTGGTTTATACTCTAACCTTACTGAATAAGAGTGAAATTTATACCAAATGTGTGTGAAATTCGTACCCCTTGTGGAGGATTTATAAAAGGCCATAGTCCCACATGCAAAAGTGCAATGGTTGTATAGAATCCTTCAGAGCCCCTACGAGCCAAAGTAGTACCATTGCGGGTTAGCTGGGGGTTGGTCTGTGTATCTAATATTCAGGAACCCTTCATTTGGGACAATGGCCAATATAGTGACTGTAGAGGGACTGCACAGTAGCCCTGTGGCCTGCCTTCAAGGATAGATTTTGTCACCTCTATTCTCCCGTTAATTTCTCCCACAAAACCAGGTTACTTGTACCTTGTGCAGGAAAGGTGTTTATTTCACTGTATGGGCTTACTTTGTCGCTTAGATGCAATGTAGTGTAGCACTAAATATTTTCCCTCAGTCATAAATGGAAGACCAGGTATAGAATTACTGGGCATGTCCAATGTTGTGGGTATCTTTCTATTTTCATTTTCAATGGTGTGAGGTAATTTCAGTGTTGTTGTTATTTATTATTTACTATTTGTATTATGGTAGGACTTGTAGGTGCCCAGGGTTGTAGGCACTATATATACATACAACAAGAGGACAAGACAGACAAAGGGAGAGAAGGGAATTAGGACATAGGTGAAATGTCTTGCCCATAGTCCCACAGCAGGTTAGTGGCAGAGCCGGGAACAGAACTCCGATTTCCTGACACTTCATCTGGTGCCCTGTCCACTAGGCAATGCTGCCTCAAGTGTTACTCAATCTCTTTTTAAATGGAATTACAAGCACTTGACTAGCTGGATGAGTTTCACAAGTCTGATGAAACAATACAACAAAGCATAAGGTATTTCAGTATAATTCAGAGGTAGACCGATTTCCTGTCAATTATTTTTGCTGATCTGTAAAATGAACAAAAATAAATTTCCCAGGATTATTTGCAGCCAGAACCCAATGTCCCTACATACACTGCTGAGGTTATAAGGATGATTTAATGCAATGTGGCCAGCTCTTCTCTGCTAAAATAAGAACTCCTACACTATGTGTCAGTGACTTAGTGTCTGAACTGGGAGAAATCAACAGGATGACAATCTCTTTCAACAAGTTGAAGCACAAAGAAATAAGGATTTTCAATGGTACCCTTTTCGTCCTGGATTCATAGAGTGAATGAAAATCAAAAGCAAACTCCCAGGGGCTTCAGTAGGTTCAGGGTTTCTCCCATAAAATTGCGCTCTCTCTCTCTCTCTCTCCTCAATACGTCATATATGACAAGTATTTTTGTGTGTGTTTACACACACATTTACACACACAAACACATGTACACATATATGCATATTCATATAACATCTAGGTTTGATTTGTATCTCGATATGAATTAGTGACTGGTAGGCAGCTATCAATCTAAACTGGCTACATTTAATTGTAATGACCAGCTCTCTGTTCCATTTTTTGCTGTTTTCCCTGTATCGTTATATGGAGTGTTTTAGTCCAATATCCTGAAATGGCCAAATAAATGGAAGTTGTTCTCTATATCACACAAATTACTGAAAAACAAACTGTGGCTGGAAAAACATTGGTACTGTGTGAACTTCACTTGCAAGTATTTTTTTAATGATGCCAGTCTACTTGTGGTTTAAAAAAAAAATGTTGATTGTAAATCTGCAAAATAGGCTGGGCTTTGTAAGCTCCAAGTTGGCAACAGCTTGTTGAGAGTAAATCCTCTCATGGAAGGTTTTGCTAATCTGAATAAATTCAATTTCAAAATCCTTCCTTGATCTAAGCTTGCTTAAGCTCTCACCAAGGCCTAAGGACCCCGAGGGTCAATTCCAATAACAAAAGATAAGAAAAATCTGCCCTTTCTCATATCTCTTTGCAGTACACTATAAGCTGTTACCTCAGTGCAAAAAATCTTTAGGTTTAATGAAGTAGCCTTTTGATACTTTTTAAGGATGAAGTTCAATGTTTCCCACCCTGATGCACGAGTGCTCTGCATACCACCCAGGAGTGATGTCATAGGGACCTTATATGCTCCTTTCCCAAGACTGAATTGTGCCTGGAAAAGAAGAAGCTCTTGAAATTGCTACAGGGAACCAAAGAATCATAAGAAAATAAGTTAGACGGCCCTTTGTAAATGAGCTGGGCTAGTTAACAGTAAGTTAAGCAAACTATAAAGTGGAACTTCAGTTGACCTGAGGCCGCTTCTGCTTGGTGGAAGGATGAGCTGTTGTGTTTGCAATGGAGAAAGTTAGTTTAGGAAAGTGGAACAGGTTCGGGGGTGAGGAGGCACTGTGGTCTTTGTGCCCGATCCTGCTCCCATTGACGTCAGTGGCGCAGGTCCTTTCTTCTGAATCTTGCATACACGGGCTGAAAATAAAACAATGTCAAGAAAAATTGCTTTATTTTTTCTTCTAAATGCTTTTCTGTAACTTTTTCCTTTTGGTTGGAGCTTTGCGTGTCAGGCAGTAGCTTATTCTAGAGGTCTCCTAGGCTTTTTTCTTATGAGATATTGGGAAAATAATGTAAAAAGCGAAAGAACTATTGATTTTGAAAAAATGGGCCAGATCCTCAGCTGGTATAGCCCCATAGACATTAATAGAACTATGTTGATTTACACCAGCTGATGATCTGGCCTAATGTGTATCAGAAATCTATTATATAATAGCAATTATTAAAACTGTCATAACAGAAGAGCCTGAGGCATTTGGCCTCAACTTGTAGGAGAGGACATTAGTATGATACCCAGAATGTCCACCCAAGGGATGAGAAAGGCAATTTATGTATATACACAGAGGGAGAGAGAGAGGAGAAGAGAAGGTGGAGAGGTAAAGATGAGTTCTGTTCTCACCATGTTGCATGTGAGTTATACACGAGGAGGATGGATTTTATGGAAATAATAGGCCTGTTCTGGCTCCCACTGAAGTGAATGGAAGACTTGCCCTACATATTAGCGGGAGCAAAATCAGACTTAGTGTTGGCTTAGAATGTAAGTTAAGAAGTCAACGATTTCTGGTAAGAAAAAATCAGCTTTACTGCCATTTTTAGGAGCTCAGTATTGAAAGAAGTGGGCTGCACAGGGTCAAAATGTAATTTGGTATATATAATAGAAATGTTACTTACTACGATTTTATATCTTTCTTTGTAATTTCATTAGAAGAGGTAGATATTGTATTAATTCATTTTCTGAGATAAAATAACTCACTTTGCTTATTGTTATTAGGCAGAAGTATCTAAGGCTAAGCCTACCAGAGACTGTAAAATCTTATTCTTTCTTGTTTCTATTATCACTGTTCTTCTAACTTAGTACTTCAAAATATTTGACCACTACCTGACCATTAAGCATGTGTGAGACATGTTGATTCAGTATTAGCAATTCACATGACCTTACAGCAAGTCCTGTGATCTTTGATGTTTTCATTAAAGTCCCAGCTCCTGGAGTCATGTTATTACATGCAAATTTTAACTTTTAAAAATAAATAATTTTTAACTCTTTTGGTTGTAGAGAAAAGCTGTAAAATGTGACCCAAATGCACCCTAAAGATTAAAAAAAAACAGAAGGCAAATCAGGAACAAATTATTTAAAACAAAATAATTACTTTTAAGCCTATGTCATGATTTTTTAGCACTTGATTTTTGAACACGTAGAGTTGATGATACAGTTGACATCAGTAGGTCTATTCATGCTTAAATTAAGTACATGTGTAAGTGTTTGCAAGATCAGGGCACAAATGAGCTTGCTTATTTCTTAGTCTCTAATGGATGCTTTCCATATCCCCCAAATCATTGTACAATTCACCACAATGGTGTAAAGCCTAGAAATAGCAAGAGTCCTACAGATTGTGATTCATTCATAAGCACACAGGAAAGGTGTATGGTAACATTGCAGGTGATGGGTCTTATCCCTATCACCTGTAAAGCTAGGGAATGCACCCAATTAGTCATGCTTTGCACCTGTGGAGGTGAGTAACTAATTGGCTCCAGGCTAGAAGGGGTGGGGCTAAGTCATAATAAATAGACTGAAGAGTTCAGCTGATGGAGAGAGAACAGAGAAAACAGGTCTCTCTGTCTGAAGGAAGCCCAGGGTTAGGGTCCGCAGACCAAAACAGTGAGGCTGTGACTGCAGGCCTAGCATAGGCTCTTGTAGGGGAAGCCCTGAGGTAGAGTCTGTAAGTAGAAAATAAGAGACATAAGAGGGCAGAAAAACTATTCAGTTTTATCTGAACTTTTGCTTGGACTTGTTTATGATACCTTGGAAGGGGTCTGAACTTGGCAGGAGGCCTGGGGCACAGAAGACCTAGGGCCAGAGACAGAGAGCTGGTAGGAGATGCTGGAGGCAAAGATAGTGACAACATCCTGCACTGATGCAAAGGGGCACTGCAAGGGTGAGATCTCCATCCATTCCATTTCTGATGCCAGGCACTGTTATCATGCTCTCACATTTCAGTGATGTTAGACGTCTATTTTGTTTTAAGTTCCCTTATTCAGCTGATAAGTCTTCTGAGCAGAAAGAGCTTGCTTTATGGATTGTACACATACAACCATATCTATTTCTAAGCTCAGCACTGTGAAAGTGACAAATGTTTGTTTTTTGTAAACTTAAATTAGGATTTTAAAGGGAACATTTTTATTGACAGGCAAATTATTTCACTATTCTACCATGTATGCACTTTATTGTCCTCATCTGAACAGCTGTTTTCTTGCCCCAAAGCTACTTCATGTCACAAACATACAACAATTATTGGTTATCATAAAGCTTTTTGATTCAGGACTGTAATATTCATACTGGGCTTACTTACTTTTCCAGTACTGGATGGAGTATGACTAAATGAAAGGCAAAGGGCTTGAGTCTCACTATTCAACACTTTAGGAAACCCATCAAGGTTCAATTTATATGTAGCTAAAAATGTCACTGCTGTTTTAGCTCTTGCTTAAAATCTCCCAGGCAGAGTTGGTCAAATTATTCATTGTGGATGAATGAACAGATTAATTTACTGTTTTTCTATTTTCCAATCATTTGTGAATGGATCTAATTTAGACAAAGATGCTCATTATTCATAAGTAGTTGCCAAAAATTTCATGCTGACAAATGTCAGCTTAGAGTTGTTTGGAAAGTGCTCTCTGACTCTGATTGCAATGGGTAATTGGGCACCTGCATCAGAGGTATTGCTTTTGCTCTGTGACTGCCTGAAACTTTTAAAAGAAGAGAATTGAATAATGCACAGTCTGATTGGACTTCCCAGGGGAATAAACATTTGTGCCACTATGTGTAAAACTTTTTCTGTTTCAAATTAAACTATTGGTCAACTGAAGACTCTTCAGCTACAAATAAAGTGACCTCATCCATAAGAGTAGGGTTAATTCACCCTCTTTATTTGTTAAAATATTTCAATGTTGCTAAATCTCATGATTTTATTGTAAGTTTTGTGATTTTTGCATGTGTGTATGTTTATCTTATAGCCCCAGCTCCTGGAGGCATGAGATTGTGAGAATCTCAGCTTTCGTTTAAAAAATATGTAGTTCTATCCTTTGTGGTTGAAAAAGAAAGCCTGAAACTGTGTTCTAAATGCACCCTGAAGGCTCAGAAGCCAAAAGGCAAAACCCATATCTGAAACCAAACGGATATTTGAAAATCACTTTATTATTCAATCAGTTCACTTTTCAGGTAAAACTACCAAAGGATGAGAAGAAGGGCTTCATCTGATCTATCACACGATCTCCTAGCCACTTAGATGTAACAGAAATGTGTTTATCTCAGCGGTGAGGATTGGGCTAAGATCAGATGCAAAATTAATAACCACAAGAAACTGAATAGTGACTTCTCCACTGATTCTTTGCAAGCACGACCCGACCCAATAATTATTTGCTGTTGGGGAGGCAAACACGTGTCTGCTTGATGCAGAGCATTGTCTAATGTGTGCTCAGTAAAGGGTTGCTTCCTTCCATAAGGGTGAAGACATTTGTCATGCATTTCTGTGCTAGATAATAGTAAAGAGGAGTGTACACTGTGACAGAGGACAATGCACGGGGTTGCAGAGTAGCATGCGTACATCACCGATACTCTCAGATGGAGTATGGGGCTCTCTTATTGGCTGAAAGCAAATTACACAAAATGGAGATCCTGTTAGTACCAGGTATCTGAAACATAAGTGGAGAATAAATGCATGAAATCTGTTAACAAATAAGGCAGACGGGAGAGAGGTTTTTTATAAATTACAGCCCCTGTTCCATCTAATTTGCAGTGATTCATGGGTCTCCCTCTACCACTCAGCAAGCATGTGTCATGAGTACCACACTAGCATTGTCATGATGGACTGCACACGGCTGCCCTGTCTGAAACCCATATGCTACAAAAGTAAGGATACAGTCACACTGCTGTCTCCTGAGGTTCATGAGAATTAATTATCCTAAAAACAAGATTTCCAGGCCAGTCCACCTAGGTATTTGCTGAGTTAAGTTGCCCCCTACCCAAACATCCATGGGTGGTGAGGACCAGTGTAGTCTGTGCATTTCCAGGTGGCACAAGGGGTAGGCCCAATAAGTTGCTGGTCTTGTTTCCCAGGACCGCCACATTGGTCTGGTTGCATTACTCCTCCTTGTGAGTGAGCACCATCAACTCCTTCCTCATCTTTACTGTCATTGGCTGGGGGCTCGAATTCTATGAAGGGTATTCCACATCTCACAGCTATGTTACGTTGCATACATCAGGCTAGATGCACATGGTGATGTATTACCAGTCTGAGAAAGTGGCCCTAAATAAGATCAGCGTAATCCTATGGTGATAAATGGGATCCATGTGAGACTGTGTGTCCCAGCATACTGCTTGACCACTTGTGTGTGCTCTCCCAAACTGCAGCACGCACATGTGAACACATACACACTCTTTGTACATATTGTCACCACTCTGCCTAGCAGCAGCAGATTTTGGAACCATGAAGGTCAGTTTGCTGTTGGAGGAAAAATGAGTGACATGGAGTCTGGGTATTTTTTCTCCATAATATTATTATTAATATTACAGTACCTCATTTTATTTACACTGAATACACCAGTTCTTGAGCAGAAATGATCACAAACAACCAGCAGGCAATCTCCTCTTTTCCCCTGGTTCCCAGGGATGCCACAAGTACAATTCTGCCACAAGAACTGAAACAAGTTTGAGAGATTAAGCCATTTAGCCATCATGCTGTCCCCTGCAAAATACTACTTTCCCTTTCCTCACCTCAGACTTCTGTCCACTAGCCAAAATCATTATCTTCTCCTCTCCCTAGGATCCCAAATCTAAAAATCAAATGAATGGCTTCTCCCTTCCCCTCCATAACTTCCTAAAAAACTTGGCTGATCCCAGATCCGTTTCCCCCATAAAAACTTCTTTTTTGTCATTTAGGATGATAATTGACCTAAAAGACTTAGTTATTAGCCTTTTTTTAACCTAGGATTTGAAAGTGAATCCTAGATGATAGTGGGTCTGAAGAACTGTTACCTTTGTAGTCTGCCTGTACACTCAGTATCATGTTGCTCCATAGTTTCCATTTCCATAATTCTTTGATTTTTGATGGTAGTCCTGAGGTCCTGGGAAATCACACAAACGCCTGACTTGGGCGAATGGTCTGATGTTATGCAGGCCTCACTCTTTACCCTTCCCTTCCAGGAAAAAAAATCAGACTCCTCTGCTTCCCCTCATAACATTCATTTCTTCTCCTCACTAAATCTCTTTCCTTCCATTGCAAATTCAACTCCCCTTCCCAACTCCTTTTGTTCTAAATGTGTTTCTTCTCCCTACAACCCCCACATGTGATAGAAACACTGAAGGGTGCCTAAAGACCTTACCATAAATGCAGGATGAAGGCAGAGGGTCACTTCTCTCCTTTGCTACAGATAGAAGGGCAGGATTGGCTGTCTAGGAGCTTGACTTGCTTCTGGATGGCAAGGTGCAGGGTTAGGACGGAGGCATCAAATCTCCCTTGTATATCATTTCTGTCAGTCCTCATTTGGCCAGGATAGGCCCACGTTTTTACAAATGGTCCATAGGAGAAATTACCTTAGTGGGGTAATTGTGCATATAGCAGAAAAGCAGCTCTGGCAGGGCTCTGAGAGGCCAGTAAGGGGATCTGGCTAGAGGACAGATACTCTAGTTTCGACTAACAGTGAATTTTGAGGTTACGATGGAAGAAGAGTTAATTGGGGAGGAACTTATTTTATGTATTGTGAGGTAAAGAAGACAGGAATAATTTGTGCGCGTATTTGAATTTATTTCTCTCGAGTGGGGGACACGGAGGATGGTAACAGAACTCACAAGGGGGTGGGGATGCACAGAAGGACCCTGAGGACTTCCCCAATACCCAGGAGAGAGGAAAAATAAGGGGGAAGCCTGGAGGGAGGTATAGCAGGCTTTTGGGCTTTCTTACTGTAGGTAAGAAGAGACCCCTCTTAGGAGAAGGATGGGTTTCATAGTTTCTGGCTGCTTAGCTAAACCCCCACAACCTTCTGAGGCCTTGAAAATTGAGATATTCCTATTCAAATCACCTAATGTTCCTTTGGGTTACACACACAGCACCCCTTCTTGCCTCAGTTTCTTCTCAGAATTGTCCCAGGATTTTTTTTTAAATAGCAGCTCTGCTCATGGTAGATGGTGCATTGGACCTGAGCAGGTGGGATGCATCCGAGGTCAGGGCACTGTCAGCTGAGCATCTCCTTGCCTGGAGAAAGTTTCAGGAAGGGATGATGTTTCATTTACCTTCAACCAGCTGCTGAGTCACCTCACTGTTCCTCTGCCATTTGTTGGGGAGAGCGAGAGGAGCACTCAGTTCAGGAATACAGGATCTGTGATAGCAAAAAAGTGGAACAGCCTTGCAACTGGATAAGAAAGCAACCCATTAGGCAAGTGGTTGCACAGTCAGTGTTCCAGTTTGGGCTGGCATGTATATTATAAAATACATGATATACAATACTGCCACTAACAAAATCAGCTCTTTGGGGAATTTTCCAATTGTTACTAGTGCCATGACAAAGTTCATTACCATGGTGTTGTCAATGCGGCCTGCTTTTTAATGATGCCCATTGCACACTAATTTACAACTTTACCAGTGATGCACACACAAAATACCACGTATGTGAAATATCATGTTTGCCTTTCTTAATATTTTGTGATTAATAGTGCAACTGTAACATAGTTTTTTGCATTTAGTTTCCTAGATTATTTTTAAAAAGAATAGGGTAGAAAAGGTGGTGGGAAGTGATGAGGATTGAAAGGCCTTGTACTTAAAAAATGTTCGCATTTAAATTGTCCCAAATAAGCAGTGAAATTCATAGCTCACCTCACTGAGATAAATAGGGTGAAAGGGAGGGCACAATGTTGCCACTGAAGCTGTTTGGCTGGTGACAATTTTCTTCAAGACTGAACTAGAAGAAAGATGTTACAGGATTGCCAACTCCACTTGTTCAAAAATGAATTGGAAGATTTTAAAAATAGTAATTTTGGATTGATTTTATTTTCATTCTGGTTTTCGATTCTTTAGGATCACATTTGTCATGTTTTTCTCCACATGATTTTTTTTTAAATGAAAGTTGTTTTCATGTAATCACATGGTGCCAGGAGCTAGGGCTTTAAGAAAAACACAAAATATCTAGAAATTCATGATAAAATTGCATTGCTGTTGCAGTGGTACCTGTTTCTCAATCTTAAAAATATTGGTTGTTGCTGACAACTCCTGTAGTCCTTATTCCACATATTATATTAGTAGATGTGATGTGTGTTTTGTAAAGGTAATGAGGCCTTCATAAACTGAGCCATCATTACAGTTCACTGTTATAAAATCTTGTCTGAGAAGCTGAGAGATCCCACTCATGAGCTGGGTGAATTACTGGGTTTGTTGATACCAAAGTGCATGTGACAGGATGAAGGAACATTACCTAGTCTATCTTATACAGAGGGGTTAATCCCAGCTCTGCGCCCCCATTTTCTTTATCCTTTGAGCAGGTGCTATGAAAAGGACAATCAGAGTGGCTGCTTGGCAGACAGATGGTGTAACATGCCTTTGGGAAGGTTTGGCTCCTCACCTAGGTGTCCAAGTATTGAACTGAACTCAAAGCTGAAGCGTTTTCTTTTTCTTTCTGATTATATTAATTTATTTTACTTTCCTGTTAGAAAACTAACCCTTGAGGAAAACACCTTGCTGACTCTGTCTTTCTTTTTCTGCCTAGTCTTTCCACCATAATGTCAGGGTCTACTGGATGCATGCATAATATATAATGTATACAGATACATATACACCAGAGCACCAATCTGAGGGGGTGTCTACACTATGAAATTAGGTCAATTTTATAGAAGTTGATCTTTGAAAGCGATTTTATACAGTCGATTGTGTGTGTCCCCACTAAGTGCATCAAGTCAGCAGAGTGAGTCCTCAATACAATGGCTAGCATCGACTCACGGAGCGGTGCACTGTGGGTAGCTATCCCACAATACCTGCAGTCTCTGCTGCCCATTGGAATTCTGGGTTAGGCTCCCAAAGCCTGCTGGAGCAAAAACATTGTCACGGGTGGTTTTGGGTACATGTCGTTATTCTCCCTTCCCTCAATGAAAGCAATGGCAGACAATCATTTTGCACCTTTTTTCCTAGGTTACCGTGCAGATGTCAAGTATGAAGCTCGCTCAGCTCACCGCTGCTGTTGTGAGCATAGTAAACACCTTGTGCATTATCCTGCAGTGTGTGCAGAACCTGGCTAGGAGCCACCAGCACGAGGACGATTGTGAGGAGGACATGGACACAGATGTTCCTGAAAGCACGGGATATGGCAATTGGGACATCATGGCAGCAGTGGGGTAGGTTGATACAGTGGAACACCAATTCTGGGCCTGGCAAACAAGACTGGTGGGACTGCATAGTGTTGCAAGTATGGGATGATTCCCAGTGGCTGTGAAACTTTCGCATGTGTAAGGCCACTTTCCTGGAACTTTGTGAGTTGCTTTCCCTCATCCTGAAGTGCAGGAATACCAAGATGAGAGCTGCCCTGACAGATGAGAAGTGAGTGGCTATAGCTCTGTGGAAGTTTGCAACGCCTGACTGCTATTGGTTAGTCAGGAATCAGTTTGGAGTGGGGAAATCTACTGTGGGGGCTGCTGTGATCCAAGTAGCCAAGGCAATCACTAATCTTCTGCTAGCAAGGGTAGTGACTCTGGGAAATGTGCTGGTCATAGTGGATGGCTTTTCTGCAATGGGTTGTGGGCAGTTCCACAACTCTCATGGGGCGATAGATGGAATGCATATCCCCATCTTGGCACTGGACCACCTTGCCAACCAGTACGTAAACCGCAAGGGATACTTCTCAATGGTGTGGAAAGCACTGGTGGATCACAAGAGATGTTTCACCGACATCAGCATGGGATGGCCGGGAAAGGTGCATGATGCTAGCATCTTTAGGAACTCCAGGCTCTTTGAACAGCTGTAAGAAGGGACTTACTTCCCAGACCAGAAAACTACTGTTGGGGATGTTGAAATGCCAATAGTTATTCTTGGAGACCCAGCCTACCCCTTAATGCCATGGCTCATGAAGCCTGGACATAATTCGGCGGCAGGGGGTCCTTCTGCTCCGGGACTCGCCGTCAAAGTGGCCCAAAGACCCACGGCAGGGCTTCCCCGCCACCGAATTACTGCCGAAGACCCAGCACTTCGGCGGTGGGTCCCACTTTGGCGGTAATTCGGCGGCGGGAGGTCCTTCCGCCCCAGGGTGGAAGGACCCCCTGCTGCTGAAGACCCAGAGCAGAAGAAGCTCTGAGGGCCCGGGCCCTGCGAGAGTTTTCCGGGCCCCCAGAGCAAGTGAAGGACCCCGCTCCAGGGGCCCCAAAAAACTCTCGTGGGGGCCTCTGCGGGGCCCAGGGCCTGGGGCAAATTGCCCCACTTGCCCGCCCCCGGGCGGCCCTGGTTTCAAACTGCAGCACCCTCCTTTCCCGTAGCAAGCAATGCCAGTTGGGTTTGCCATTTGAAAGGAGGGGCAGTGGTTTTCGCATGGCTATTCTCTGGGATGATCCCTTCACCCCTCCCTCCACCTTGTGGCTATTCTCAGAGGTGACCCCTTTTAACTGAGCGCAAACAGCCCAGTATGAACAGGGTCCTTTTACTGTTCCCTTATAAAAATTCCCCTATTTCAACCAGGTGAGGCTAAAACAGAAAGATATAGACTGAACGTTGCTTGAATGCAACCAAAACCCAGGACCATTCGCTGCCATGCTTTGTGCTGCAATGATTCCAGACTACTTGCTACTGGCTTTGCATGATAAAGTGTCCTACTGTGGAGGACGAAATAAGGCAGCCCTCCCTAGAAACCTTTTGCAAAGGCTTTCATAGTACATCCAGGAGAGCTTCAGGGAGACGTCCCTGGAGAATTCCCGCTCCATCCCCAGACACATTAACAGACTTTTCCAGTAGCTGTACTGGCTGCAAATGCATCCCAAGTCTTCAGGGCAAATCAAACATTAAACACTATTGCTTTTAAACCCTGTAGTATAGTTACAAATGTGCACTCACCAGAGGTGCCTTCTCCGGCTTCAGGGTCCAGGAACCCGCCATGGAAGGTGTGATGAAAAGGGGTGATGAAAAGGTCCTGGCTGCCAGGGAGAATGGATTCTCCTCTTGCTTGCTGCACATTTTCCTCCTCTTCCTCATCCACAAAATCCTTCTTCCTGTTACATGATCCCCCCTTGCAGTTGTCCACGGACAGTGGTGGGGTAGTGGTAGCGTCCCCGCCAGAATGCCATGCAGCTGATCATAGAAACGGCATGTATGGGGGTCTGACTCAGAGTGACCATTTGCCGCCTTTGTCTTTTGGTAGGCTTGCCTGAGCTCCTTAACTTTCATGTGGCACTGCTGTGTGTCCCTTTTGTAGCCTCTGTTCATCATGCCCTGTGTGATTTTTGGCATATATATTAGCATTTCTTCTTTTTGATTGGAGTTTGGCCTGCACAGAGTCTTCTCCCCAAGCAGCAATCTTATCCAGTGTCTCTCGTTTGGTCCATGCTGGAGCTTGTTTGAGATTCTGGGACTGTATGGTCACCTGTGCTGCTGACCAAACAGGAAATAAAATTCAAAATTTCCCATGGCTTTTCTTGTGTACCTGGCTAGTGCATAGGAGTTGAAAGTGATGTCCAGAGTGGTCACACTGGAGCACTCTGGGATAGCTCCCGGAGGCCAATATCTTCAAACTGCATCTGCACTACCCCAAATTTGACCCAATAAGGTCGATTTTTATTGCTACTCCTCTTGCTGGGGAGGAGTACAGCAGTCGATTTTAAGAGTCCTTTAGGTCGATGGAATGGGGTTGCTTGTGTAGCATGGCAGCTTACATGACCTTGTCAACAAGACATATTCCTATTGGATTGTTCATATGTTATTATAGCAAAGAAACACTTGGATCATTTTACTTTCTTTGTAACATGGGGGGTAATTAGAATATCTTGCATTGCAGTTTCCCTTTTAAAGTGGTTCTTGGCATCCTGACCAGCCTCTCATGAAGATTTCCAACAGGTAGGTACCAGGAAATGAGGAATGGGGGATAAAATGCTTTTTATATATTGCCTATGTGCCTCATGATAACTCATCATCTGGAAAGTTAACTTCTCCTTCTCTTTGTTTTGTTTACATGCACCTGAAATCACTTAGTACAAATTTTCTTAACTTTGATGGAGAGAATGGATCATTTTGATGTCCTACCTAACCATACCAGGACCACAAATCGATTTATTCCTCTGTGACTTACTTCCACCATTCTAATTCCTGAAGCAGAGTTCAGTTTACAATAAATTTTAATTTTATGGCCCTTCATTTTGTGTTCAGGGAACCATATACATGCAGGTCTGTAGACAATCAATAATATCTGTGCTGACTTTTGCCAATCTTTTGACTGTGCAAGGTGAATTAAAATATCATCTGGGCCCTGAGTTGGAAGCATCAAATTCATTTGAGTTTTTAGATTCTTTTGTAAATATGTATATTGTATATCAAAGTAGTGTAACAATCTTAGATAGAAAGCAACATTTGAACTTGTCTTGGAGCTTGAATTGTAATGTGTTAATAGTAGTGCCCCAGAATTTTAAAGGTTAAATAACTATGCAAAACCTGGTTTGGCAAAAATATTACCCCTTCTTCTGAATACACATCTGGCTAGATCTTTAAAATGTAAAGTCTTCCACATGCGTGCTGGAATATTGAAGTCAACTACCCGAGCTGTTTTAAAGAAGCATACTGGACCTTTTCTGAAGTGACTGTATGAGACTTACAGATATGAACATAAAAAATAATTAGCAAGATATGAAGTGGATTCCAGTAAATGGCTGTTCTATTAGAATTGTTATGAGGAAATGTTTACACAGATGTCGTAAGTGAGACTTTCAAAAAAAAGAAAAAAACCAACAAAAAAAGCCAACCTTACGTAGCTGACAGCCTGACAACTTTGCATATGTGTGTTAACAGGAGAATGTGCTGTGTTTAGAATGAATGGAGAAGCGGGCCTAAATGACTTTCAGATTAGCTGGAACAGATGGAAGGGTCACAGTTGAACAACTTTACACAGCAACATAAAGGCAATGTTCAAGTGGAGTTCATTGCCTCTGACAGATACTGTCAATCAAACAGGGGACTCTCAGTTAACCAGCAGCCTGTCTTTTTAAAGATTAAATTTAAAAAAATGCATTGTGAGGAAATGACTGGAGTTTATCTGGTCTATGTCGGGCATAAATTCCACCCCAAGTGACTAGCGTTTTCAAATGAAACACAATAGATTGTGGACATTTTGAAGACAACTGAGATATAGCCAGGATGGGGTGCTAGTGCTAATATATCATTTTTGCAAATGTGTAATCCAAATCAGGTCTTCTAAGGGCATGCATCAGGTCTCAATAGCTAGGTACCCTTATTCATATGCTGTATGTTGTGCTTTTATACAGTCTCCTGTTATTGAAAATGGAAACAATAGTCACAGCTATGGTAGGTAAGCTGAATTATTTTGTTTCAAACAAGATAGGACTTGAATTTGATATTGTGATTTTTAACATATCCACAGATATACTTATGGATATCCCTTAAAAAACTGTGGTATTAGGAACAAGAGAATGCTTTTAGTATAGACTGGATAGTCTGTTGCCTGTGGTAACACCATGTTTCAGAGGTCACCATTCCTGAGTGAAGAGACATTGTAGGGAGGAACTGTTCAGTCACAATACTTACACATTCCAGGTGCCCACCTCCAGCATCTGGACTGCAGCGAATGTCTGGCTGACAAGAACACAAATTCCCAACCCTAGCAAGAGGCGGGAGAGAGGGATGAGGTTAATGAATACACTAGCAGTTGGAAAAGTGAAAAGGGAGGATGGATTCACTTTGTTGACTCGGAAAGAGGACACCTGAAAAAAATTATTTTCTTAGTGTAAGTATGTCCCCTCTCCACTCCAACACACACTTCACTAGTGGTCACGGTTTCCAAATCCCTGGAGCCTAAGCCAGGAGTGGAGCTGTCACTGGTGCAGTGTGATAGTATGTTCTCTTTGCAACTCTCTCCATCTTGATCCTACAGGGAGGACTGTGGGAGAGGGGAGGAAACATCAGTGGGAGAGGGGAGGCAACATCCAGGAGAACAGAATCTAGTGGCTGGAGGTACAAATTGTACACCAGAAATATGTTGGTGACAAAGTCCCTTCCGTTCTCTTGCCTTGGCTCTCTTAGTATAATTCAAACGGTCCCTGCTTGAGTTCAGGTTCCAAGAGCTTGATGAGACCAGACTTATCACTTGTACCATCTTCAGTAGCTGTGGCTTTAAAGGTCCATAAAAATATGAGGTGATGAGAGGTAGTGCTGTCCTCAGCTGACCTACTCAGTGGCAAGACTGGCTCACTAAAGCCCTTTTAAATACACAGCTGTAGACCTTATTGATCCTCATACAAATGAGCTCAGCTGTCTTTGCTGACCACTGCATCTTATTCAACAGGCAGGCTAATGCCTAATCCATGGCAGTGTGGTATATAGCAAGGCCTGAATGTTATTCCTTGTTGCCGTTATCATAACACCCTTCCTTCAGTCTAAGCAGCAGCTAGAAAAGTGAAAGCCTGGAGTGTTTCCCAACCATGGTCACTCATACAGGAAAAGACTCAATGTCCAAATCTACAAATTTTATTTATATATGCAGAATTTAAATAAGAGCTCTAGTCTGCTAACTTGTCTTCCACTGAATCCTTAGGCACTAGCCACAGCGGAAGATGACAGATTAGATAAAACAGTGGCTTGATCCATTACATCAAATCTCATGTGCACTAGTGTTGCTTCATCATGGCTCTGTCTGAACGAAGGGTGAGCTCCAGCAGCAGTGCTTAGCCCTTATTTCCCTTGAGTAATATGCTTGCTCTCTGCTGGCTGGAGTGGATTTCTTTTTGGCAGCTCATAGTACTTGTAATTTGCCACCACCCACTTGACATTGTCCAGGCTACCTTTTAGAGCTAACCATAATTGTGCCACAGCCCAGAAAGAGACTGGAAGTGGGCATTTGGTGCCTCAAACAGTGGCTACAAATGGACCATTCCCATTGACTCAAATACTCAACCCATCTCTAATGTAAACCGTTACTTATATGCTCATATGGGCCTACCGATTAAATCCTGGGCCCATTTTAGTCAGTGGGAATTTTGCCAGTGACTTTAGTAGATCCAGGGTTTCATCCTACGACTCTGAGAATCTAGAAGAATTCCATGAGTTAATTAATCATTCATGCCTGATTCTCCTCTCACTTAGGCTGGTGAACTCCATCGACTTGAATGGAATTACTCCTGATTTACTCTGGAGTGGAGAATCAATCCCTTCATGGCTTTTCAGATTATAAGCAGCCTGTTCAAATGGGGGCCAACAATTATCTGCTAGAGATTATAATGTTTAAAATGATTTCTAAATTGAAAAAAAAATGATTTTCATGCCAGGAGAACATTTAACAACAGGAAGAATTAAATTAACCCATCCTCCCTCTTAGTCTGCATTCAAAGAATGAGATCTGCCTTATTAAGCAGGCTTTGAAAACAAACAAACATCCAAACAAAGAAAATCACTGAGATAAAGCAAGGAACCCATTTTCCATTTAGATTCTGTGACACAGCATGAAAGCAAGCTGGGCATGGATTAATAAATGCTCCACAGATACTTCATCTACAAGCCTTGTGTCAACTGCAAATAAAACCAGTCGTGTCACGCATCCCTTTAGAAGTTCATTAATGGACCACAGACAGCACTGCTTTTAAAAAATATAATGGTGACAATTGGGGGGTATATTTTGAACAGATGCTTAACAAATCAACTTGTCTGATAGAAGTGTTGAACTTCATACATGTTTTTTGTGGCTGCTAGTAAAACAGTCACTATTTTTCTGCAAAGTAAATATTAGCATGGGCTGGAGGGAAAGCATGAACAGGTAAGTTGATATTTGCTGACGATTTTTATATTCAGTCTTTCTTCACGGCCTATGTTTTCCATCCTTTTCTTTTGTCTCCTTTGGGTTAGTCCCTGTAGGAACACCAGTACTGTCTGAGCTGCAATGTTAATGCAAGTTGCCTTGCATAATGCTGACCATTGTCTAGCAAGTTGCCACACCAGCTCAACAGATCAAGGAGATGCATGCAATGGATCAGGAACACACACAGAGGTTTTCTCCTCACCTAAGAGGATAACAGCTATGGAGAGCAAGTACAGTATGTTCATCGCTAGTGGCTGAGAACTGTAGAACGTTGCTTTATATTCAGATTTTGATAGACTCAAACTTCCTGGCTCAAGGGACGGCTGTTGACTGAGCGCTGCAATTTAGCAGCTACATACTGGTGATGCAAATAAACTACTAATACACTTTGAAGCCAAAGAAGAGAGTGATTTGCTACATGACCTTAACTTTTGTGTCCTGATTAATTAATGCTGGCAAATCACTTTGAGATAGCAAAATGAAAGATGGCATAGAAAGTTAAATAATCTTATCTTTGTTAATTTTTTAAATTAAGGGAGATCTGGCATGTCGAAAAGAAGAAAGTAAATGGGGAGCGTTGACAGAGGATGCGGGCTTGATGTAGGTTACACTAGTGGTATGTTAATAGAGTCAGCGTGGTCTAGAGGTCAGGATTCTAGACTGGGTTCTATTCCCATGTTTGCTACTAATCTACTGGGTGACCTTGGACAAGTCACTTTATCTTTGGTTTCTTTCCCATCTTATGTCTTGTCTATTTGGATTCTAAATTATTTGGGGGCATGGACTGTCTCTGACTACATGTTTTTGCAGCACTTAGCACAATGGGGTCAAATCTTGGTTGCATCCCCTAATGCTGCTGTAATACAAATAAATAATCATGAGATTTGCACCACTTTATGAGGTGAGAATCTGGACCAGAACTGTACAATGTGTGAAACTGGGAAACATGACCAGTGAATAGACACAAAGATGTTCTCATAGATATAAAATGGAAATCTGTAAATTGTAGGGGGGTTGGATTTGTCAGATAAAGACCTGTTTAGATTTGATTGCTTTTCAAGTCACATAGCCTAGTCCTAGTCCTATTGGAAGCAATGTCAAAACTACCATTGTCTTCAAATGGAATAGCTCAGTGTCTTATTCCTCTGAGCCCCTCCACTGAATCAAGTGAGTGAAGGATTACACATGCAATCATACACACCTCACTGTAAATAGGGATTACAGCCAAACCCCACACAAGTAACTAGCATAATGCATGTCTGAATGCATGATGTAATGTGTCAGTGAGGGGCTGTGTGACCCTAGGTTCCATTTCTTGGGCTAGAGAGAACTTTGTGTGGATGCATGCAGAGCGAGTAGGCAAAGCATCAGTTTGCTACAGGTGCTGGAAACTTCTGCAAAGTACTGAGAGTCCAGCTCCCAGCGAGTTCATTCTCATGACTCTAATAGTGTTTGACTGCTGCTTTAG
This sequence comes from Gopherus flavomarginatus, assembly GCF_025201925.1. Lineage (NCBI taxonomy): Eukaryota > Metazoa > Chordata > Testudines > Testudinidae > Gopherus > Gopherus flavomarginatus. Next base: position 73,620,142 of record NC_066621.1, on the reverse strand, counting down.
GGCTAGCACTTCAGGGGAGATTTTCCACACAACTTGGCCTTCAGCTACTGTTTTGGTTTAGCCTTAAAATCCCCTAAGAGTGCCCCCAATATAAGTGCATGTCCGTGACCACGTTAAACCATTGTGCTGGGATATTATTGCTAGAAGTGCTGACTCAGAGTTGTTTCATAGTCTGTGTAGGCATAATACTATTAATACCGATCAGCTACTTTTAAAATTAATTTGTTGAGTACCAGAAGGGCCATGAGAACTATGCAGGACACAAGGCAAGAGATTGTGTCTCTCCCAAGTTGTTTATAAAGTATGGGCCTGATCCCTGAGGATGCTGAACACCATCTGAGAGATGCTGAGAGCCCGCAATTTCCATTGGCTTCAGTTACCAGCTCAGCATTGTGCAGGACTGAGCTCTAAATAAACCAGCAGTACAAATCAGGCATGTCACAAAACAGGTGACCAGATGATGGATTTAACTATGCAGACATCTCTTTTTTGATGGTGACAAATGCTGATTGTGATGCCAGATGCACAAATCTTGACTTCTCTGTTGTGTCACTAATCCCTTTGGTTTAGCATCTTTTACATGTTAACTGATAGTTTCGTTGCCCAGATTTGGAAATATCATTGAAACATCAGTGGGAACAGAAATAGAAATGAAGATTGTTTTGTTTGGGTGTGTGGGTTGGTGGTTTTATTTGGCTTCCCGCCCCCATTTGAAACTGTTAAAAAGAAGTTGGAAATGTGGGAAGAGCTGGGGAATGGATTATGCTTGCAAATGGCAACATTTTTCTATTGCTTTTCTAATAATTGCACATAAATTGTTTTCAAGGTATGATCTGACATGTGGCATAAATCATTTTAAAGACTCAAGTAGAAATGTGGTTTTCTTTGTCAAGTGTTTTTAAAGAGCACTTATTTTTTGATTATCTCAGTGTAATGGTGCACTATCCAACATGTAAAAGCAGCAAAGAATCCTGTGGCACCTTATAGACTAACAGACGTTTTGGAGCATGAGCTTTCGTGGGTGAATACCCACTTCCTCAGATGCATGTAATGGAAATATCCAGGGGCAGGTATATATATGTGTGCTAGCAAGCAAGCTAGAGATAACGAGGTCAGTTCAATCAGGGAGGATGAGGCCCTGTTCTAGCAGTTGAGGTGTGAAAACCAAGAGAGGAGAAACTGGTTCTGTAATTGGCAAGCCATTCACAGTCTTTGTTCAATCCTGAGCTGATGGTGTCAAATTTGCAGATGAACTGAAGCTCAGCAGTTTCTCTTTGAAGTCTGGTCCTGAAGTTTTTTTGCTGCAGGATGGCCACCTTAAGGTCTGCTATAGTGTGGCCAGGGAGGTTGAAGTGCTCTCCTACAGGTTTTTGTATATTGCCATTCCTAATGTCTGATTTGTGTCCATTTATCCTTTTCCGTAGAGACTGTCCAGTTTGGCCGATGTACATAGCAGAGGGGCATTGCTGGCATATGATGGCGTATATTACATTGGTGGATGTGCAGGTGAATGAACCAGTGATGGTGTGGCTGATCTGGTTAGGTCCTGTGATGGTGTCGCTGGTGTAGATATGTGGGCAGAGTTGGCATCGAGGTTTGTTGCATGGATTGGTTCCTGAGCTAGAGTTATTATGGTGTGGTGTGCAGTCACTGGTGAGAATATGTTTCAGGTTGGCAGGTTGTCTGTGGGCAAGGATTGGCCTGCCACCCAAGGCCTGTGAAAGTGTGGGATCATTGTCCAGGATGGGTTGTAGATCCTTGATGATGCGTTGGAGGGGTTTTAGCTGGGGGCTGTATGTGATGGCCAGTGGAGTCCTGTTGGTTTCTCTCTTGGGTTTGTCTTGCAGTAGGAGGCTTCTGGGTACACGTCTGGCTCTGTTGATCTGTTTCCTTATTTCCTCTTGCGGGTATTGTAGTTTTGAGAATGCTTGGTGGAGATTTTGTAGGTGTTGGTCTCTGTCTGAGGGGTCAGAGCAGATGCGGTTGTACCTCAGTGCTTGGCTGTAGACAATGGATCGTGTGATGTGCACTGAGGTACAACCGCATCTGCTCTGACCCCTCAGACAGAGACCAACACCTACAAAATCTCCACCAAGCATTCTCAAAACTACAATACCCGCAAGAGGAAATAAGGAAACAGATCAATAGAGC